>NC_134357.1:230709154-231031984 GCF_048569485.1 Anomaloglossus baeobatrachus
ATAATGGCTTAGTTAAAAAGAGTTTGAGTGTGCAATGCAGGCAGACGTGCTGCAAATATCTTTCCACTAGTGTGACTACACAAAAGTCCAATAGCCACGTTTAGGATGCCACTAGGTACACTGACTGCTAGTATAAAGGCTTAGTTAAAAAGAGTTTGAGTGTGCAATGCAGCCAGACGTGCTGCAAATATCTTTGCACTAGTGTGACTAGACAAAAGTCCAATAGCCACGTTTAGGATGCCACTAGGTACACTGATTGTTTGCTAGTATAATGGCTTAGTTAAAAAGAGTTTGAGTGTGCAATGCAGGCAGACGTGCTGCAAATATCTTTCCACTAGTGTGACTACACAAAAGTACAATAGCCACTTTTAGGATGCCACTAGGTACACTGACTGTTTGCTAGTATAATGGCTTAGTTAAAAAGAGTTTGAGTGTGCAATGCAGGCAGACGTGCTGCAAATATCTTTGCACTAGTGTGACTAGACAAAAGTCCAATAGCCACGTTTAGGATGCCACTAGGTAAACTGACTGTTTGCTAGTATAATGGCTTAGTTAAAAAGAGTTTGAGTGTGCAATGCAGGCAGACGTGCGGCAAATATCTTTCCACTAGTGTGTCTACACAAAAGTACAATAGCCACGTTTAGCATGCCACTAGGTACACTGACTGTTAACTAGTATAATGGCTTAGTTAAAAAGAGTTTGAGTGTGCAATGCAGGCAGACGTGCTGCAAATATCTTTCCACTAGTGTGACTAGACAAAAGTACAATAGCCACGTTTAGGATGCCACTAGGTACACTGACTGTTTGCTAGTATAATGGCTTAGTTAAAAAGAGTTTGAGTGTGCAATGCAGGCAGACGTGCTGCAAATATCTTTCCACTAGTGTGATCACACAAAAGTCCAATAGCCACGTTTAGGATGCCACTAGGTACACTGACTGTTTGCTAGTATAATGGCTTAGTTAAAAAGAGTTTGAGTGTGCAATGCAGGCAGACGTGCTGCAAATATCTTTGCACTAGTGTGACTAGACAAAAGTCCAATAGCCACGTTTAGGATGCCACTAGGTACACTGACTGTTTGCTAGTATAATGGCTTAGTTAAAAAGAGTTTGAGTGTGCAATGCAGGCAGACGTGCTGCAAATATCTTTCCACTAGTGTGATCACACAAAAGTCCAATAGCCACGTTTAGGATGCCACTAGGTACACTGACTGTTTTCTAGTATAATGGCTTAGTTAAAAAGAGTTTGAGTGTGCAATGCAGGCAGACGTGCTGCAAATATCTTTGCACTAGTGTGACTAGACAAAAGTACAATAGCCACGTTTAGGATGCCACTAGGTACACTGACTGTTTGCTAGTATAATGGCTTAGTTAAAAAGAGTTTGAGTGTGCAATGCAGGCAGACGTGCTGCAAATATCTTTCCACTAGTGTGACTACACAAAAGTCCAATAGCCACGTTTAGGATGCCACTAGGTACACTGACTGTTTGTTAGTATAATGGCTTAGCTAAAAAGAGTTTGAGTGTGCAATGCAGGCAGACGTGCTGCAAATATCTTTCCACTAGTGTGACTAGACAAAAGTAAAATAGCCACGTTTAGGATGCCACTAGGTACACTGACTGTTTGCTAGTATAATGGCCTAGTTAAAAAGAGTTTGAGTGTGCAATGCAGGCAGACGTGCTGCAAATATCTTTCCACTAGTGTGACTACACAAAAGTACAATAGCCACGTTTAGGATGCCACTAGGTACACTGACTGTTTGCTAGTATAATGGCTTAGTTAAAAAGAGTTTGAATGTGCAATGCAGGCAGACGTGCTGCAAATATCTTTCCACTAGTGTGACTAGACAAAAGTAAAATAGCCACGTTTAGGATGCCACTAGGTACACTGACTGTTTGCTAGTATAATGGCCTAGTTAAAAAGAGTTTGAGTGTGCAATGCAGGCAGACGTGCTGCAAATATCTTTCCACTAGTGTGACTACACAAAAGTACAATAGCCACGTTTAGGATGCCACTAGGTACACTGACTGTTTGCTAGTATAATGGCTTAGTTAAAAAGAGTTTGAATGTGCAATGCAGGCAGACGTGCTGCAAATATCTTTCCACTAGTGTGACTACACAAAAGTCCAATAGCCACGTTTAGGATGCGACTAGTTACACTGACTGTTTGCTAGTATAATGGCTTAGTTAAAAAGAGTTTGAGTGTGCAATGCAGGCAGACGTGCTGCAAATATCTTTGCACTAGTGTGACTAGACAAAAGTCCAATAGCCACGTTTAGGATGCCACTAGGTACACTGACTGTTTGCTAGTATAATGGCTTAGTTAAAAAGAGTTTGAGTGTGCAATGCAGGCAGACGTGCTGCAAATATCTTTCCACTAGTGTGACTAGACAAAAGTCCAATAGCCACGTTTAGGATGCCACTAGGTACACTGACTCTTTGCTAGTATAATGGCTTAGTTAAAAAGAGTTTGAGTGTGCAATGCAGGCAGACGTGCTGCAAAAATCTTTGCACTAGTGTGACTACACAAAAGTCCAATAGCCACGTTTAGGATGCCACTAGGTACACTGACTGTTTGCTAGTATAATGGCTTAGTTAAAAAGAGTTTGAGTGTGCAATGCAGGCAGACGTGCTGCAAATATCTTTCCACTAGTGTGACTACACAAAAGTACAATAGCCACGTTTAGGATGCCACTAGGTACACTGACTGTTTGCTAGTATAATGGCTTAGTTAAAAAGAGTTTGAGTGTGCAATGCAGGCAAACGTGCTGCAAATATCTTTCCACTAGTGTGACTAGACAAAAGTACAATAGCCACGTTTAGGATGCCACTAGGTACACTGACTGTTTGCTAGTATAATGGCCTAGTTAAAAAGAGTTTGAGTGTGCAATGCAGGCAGACGTGCTGCAAATATCTTTCCACTAGTGTGACTACACAAAAGTACAATAGCCACGTTTAGGATGCCACTAGGTACACTGACTGTTTGCTAGTATAATGGCTTAGTTAAAAAGAGTTTGAGTGTGCAATGCAGGCAGACGTGCTGCAAATATCTTTCCACTAGTGTTACTACACAAAAGTACAATAGCCACGTTTAGGATGCCACTAGGTACACTGACTGTTTGCTAGTATAATGGCTTAGTTAAAAAGAGTTTGAGTGTGCAATGCAGGCAGACGTGCTGCAAATATCTTTCCACTAGTGTGACTAGACAAAAGTACAATAGCCACGTTTAGGATGCCACTAGGTACAATGACTGTTTGCTAGTATAATGGCCTAGTTAAAAAGAGTTTGAGTGTGCAATGCAGGCAGAGGTGCTGCAAATATCTTTCCACTAGTGTGACTACATAAAAGTACAATAGCCACGTTTAGGATGCCACTAGGTACACTGACTGTTTGCTAGTATAATGGCTTAGTTAAAAAGAGTTTGAGTGTGCAATGCAGGCAGACGTGCTGCAAATATCTTTCCACTAGTGTGACTAGACAAAAGTAAAATAGCCACGTTTAGGATGCCACTAAGTACACTGACTGTTTGCTAGTATAAAGGCTTAGTTAAAAAGAGTTTGAGTGTGCAATGCAGGCAGACGTGCTGCAAATATCTTTCCACTAGTGTGACTACACAAAAGTACAATAGCCACGTTTAGGATGCCACTAGGTACACTGACTGTTTGCTAGTATAATGGCTTAGTTAAAAAGAGTTTGAGTGTGCAATGCAGGCAGACGTGCTGCAAATATCTTTCCACTAGTGTGACTAGACAAAAGTACAATAGCCACGTTTAGGATGCCACTAGGTACACTGACTGTTTGCTAGTATAATGGCCTAGTTAAAAAGAGTTTGAGTGTGCAATGCAGGCAGACGTGCTGCAAATATCTTTCCACTAGTGTGACTACACAAAAGTACAATAGCCACGTTTAGGATGCCACTAGGTACACTGACTGTTTGCTGGTATAATGGCTTAGTTAAAAAGAGTTTGAGTGTGCAATGCAGGCAGACGTGCTGCAAATATCTTTCCACTAGTGTTACTACACAAAAGTACAATAGCCACGTTTAGGATGCCACTAGGTACACTGACTGTTTGCTAGTATAATGGCTTAGTTAAAAAGAGTTTGAGTGTGCAATGCAGGCAGACGTGCTGCAAATATCTTTCCACTAGTGTGACTAGACAAAAGTACAATAGCCACGTTTAGGATGCCACTAGGTACAATGACTGTTTGCTAGTATAATGGCCTAGTTAAAAAGAGTTTGAGTGTGCAATGCAGGCAGAGGTGCTGCAAATATCTTTCCACTAGTGTGACTACATAAAAGTACAATAGCCACGTTTAGGATGCCACTAGGTACACTGACTGTTTGCTAGTATAATGGCTTAGTTAAAAAGAGTTTGAGTGTGCAATGCAGGCAGACGTGCTGCAAATATCTTTCCACTAGTGTGACTAGACAAAAGTAAAATAGCCACGTTTAGGATGCCACTAAGTACACTGACTGTTTGCTAGTATAAAGGCTTAGTTAAAAAGAGTTTGAGTGTGCAATGCAGGCAGACGTGCTGCAAATATCTTTCCACTAGTGTGACTACACAAAAGTCCAATAGCCACGTTTAGGATGCCACTAGGTACACTGACTGTTTGCTAGTATAAAGGCTTAGTTAAAAAGAGTTTGAGTGTGCAATGCAGGCAGACGTGCTGCAAATATCTTTCCACTAGTGTGACTACACAAAAGTCCAATAGCCACGTTTAGGATGCCACTAGGTACACTGACTGTTTGCTAGTATAATGGCTTAGTTAAAAAGAGTTTGAGTGTGCAATGCAGGCAGACGTGCTGCAAATATCTTTCCACTAGTGTGACTACACAAAAGTCCAATAGCCACGTTTAGGATGCCACTAGGTACACTGACTGTTTGCTAGTATAATGGCTTAGTTAAAAAGAGTTTGAGTGTGCAATGCAGGCAGACGTGCTGCAAATATCTTTCCACTAGTGTTACTACACAAAAGTACAATAGCCACGTTTAGGATGCCACTAGGTACACTGACTGTTTGCTAGTATAATGGCTTAGTTAAAAAGAGTTTGAGTGTGCAATGCAGGCAGACGTGCTGCAAATATCTTTCCACTAGTGTGACTAGACAAAAGTACAATAGCCACGTTTAGGATGCCACTAGGTACAATGACTGTTTGCTAGTATAATGGCCTAGTTAAAAAGAGTTTGAGTGTGCAATGCAGGCAGAGGTGCTGCAAATATCTTTCCACTAGTGTGACTACATAAAAGTACAATAGCCACGTTTAGGATGCCACTAGGTACACTGACTGTTTGCTAGTATAATGGCTTAGTTAAAAAGAGTTTGAGTGTGCAATGCAGGCAGACGTGCTGCAAATATCTTTCCACTAGTGTGACTAGACAAAAGTAAAATAGCCACGTTTAGGATGCCACTAAGTACACTGACTGTTTGCTAGTATAAAGGCTTAGTTAAAAAGAGTTTGAGTGTGCAATGCAGGCAGACGTGCTGCAAATATCTTTCCACTAGTGTGACTACACAAAAGTCCAATAGCCACGTTTAGGATGCCACTAGGTACACTGACTGTTTGCTAGTATAAAGGCTTAGTTAAAAAGAGTTTGAGTGTGCAATGCAGGCAGACGTGCTGCAAATATCTTTCCACTAGTGTGACTACACAAAAGTCCAATAGCCACGTTTAGGATGCCACTAGGTACACTGACTGTTTGCTAGTATAATGGCTTAGTTAAAAAGAGTTTGAGTGTGCAATGCAGGCAGACGTGCTGCAAATATCTTTCCACTAGTGTGACTACACAAAAGTCCAATAGCCACGTTTAGGATGCCACTAGGTACACTGACTGTTTGCTAGTATAATGGCTTAGTTAAAAAGAGTTTGAGTGTGCAATGCAGGAAGACGTGCTGCAAATATCTTTCCAGTAGTGTGACTACACAAAAGTACAATAGCCACGTTTAGGATGCCACTAGGTACACTGACTGTTTGCTAGTATAATGGCTTAGTTAAAAAGAGTTTGAGTGTGCAATGCAGGCAGACGTGCTGCAAATATCCTTGCACTAGTTTGACTAGACACAAGTCCAATAGCCACGTTTAGGATGCCACTAGGTACACTGACTGTTTGCTAGTATAATGGCTTAGTTAAAAAGAGTTTGAGTGTGTAATGCAGGCAGACGTGCTGCAAATATCTTTCCACTAGTGTGACTAGACAAAAGTACAATAGCCACGTTTAGGATGCCACTAGGTACACTGACTGTTTGCTAGTATAATGGCTTAGTTAAAAAGAGTTTGAGTGTGCAATGCAGGCAGACGTGCTGCAAATATCTTTCCACTAGTGTGACTACACAAAAGTACAATAGCCACGTTTAGGATGCCACTAGGTACACTGACTGTTTACTAGTATAATGGCTTAGTTAAAAAGAGTTTGAGTGTGCAATGCAGGCAGACGTGCTGCAAATATCTTTCCATTAGTGTGACTAGACAAAAGTACAATAGCCACGTTTAGGATCCCACTAGGTACACTGACTGTTTGCTAGTATAATGGCTTAGTTAAAAGAGTTTGAGTGTGCAATGCAGGCAGACGTGCTGCAAATATCTTTACACTAGTGTGACTACACAAAAGTACAATAGCCACGTTTAGGATGCCACTAGGTACACTGACTGTTTGCTAGTATAATGGCTTAGTTAAAAAGAGTTTGAGTGTGCAATGCAGGCAGACGTGCTGCAAATATCTTTGCACTAGTGTGACTAGACAAAAGTCCAATAGCCACGTTTAGGATGCCACTAGGCACACTGACTGTTTGCTAGTATAATGGCTTAGTTAAAAAGAGTTTGAGTGTGCAATGCAGGCAGACGTGCTGCAAATATCTTTGCACTCGTGTGACTACACAAAAGTACAATAGCCACGTTTAGGATGCCACTAGGTACACTGAGTGTTTGCTATTATAATGGCTTAGTTAAAAAGAGTTTGAGTGTGCAATGCAGGCAGACGTGCTGCAAATATCTTTGCACTAGTGTGACTAGACAAAAGTCCAATAGCCACGTTTAGGATGCCACTAGGTACACTGACTGTTTGCTAGTATAATGGCTTAGTTAAAAAGAGTTTGAGTGTGCAATGCAGGCAGACGTGCTGCAAATATCTTTCCACTAGTGTGACTACACAAAAGTACAATAGCCACGTTTAGGATGCCACTAGGTACACTGACTGTTTGCTAGTATAATGGCTTAGTTAAAAAGAGTTTGAGTGTGCAATGCAGGCAGACGTGCTGCAAATATCTTTCCACTAGTGTGACTAGACAAAAGTAAAATAGCCACGTTTAGGATGCCACTAAGTACACTGACTGTTTGCTAGTATAATGGCTTAGTTAAAAAGAGTTTGAGTGTGCAATGCAGGCAGACGTGCTGCAAATATCTTTCCACTAGTGTGACTACACAAAAGTCCAATAGCCACGTTTAGGATGCCACTAGGTACACTGACTGTTTGCTAGTATAATGGCTTAGTTAAAAAGAGTTTGAGTGTGCAATGCAGGCAGACGTGCTGCAAATATCTTTCCACTAGTGTGACTACACAAAAGTACAATAGCCACGTTTAGGATGCCACTAGGTACACTGACTGTTTGCTAGTATAATGGCTTAGTTAAAAAGAGTTTGAGTGTGCAATGCAGGCAGACGTGCTGCAAATATTTTGCACTAGTTTGACTAGACAAAAGTCCAATAGCCACGTTTAGGATGCCACTAGGTACACTGACTGTTTACTAGTATAATGGCTTAGTTAAAAAGCGTTTGAGTGTGCAATGCAGGCAGACGTGCTGCAAATATCTTTCCACTAGTGTGACTACACAAAAGTCCAATAGCCACGTTTAGGATGCCACTAGGTACACTGACTGTTTGCTAGTATAATGGCTTAGTTATAATGAGTTGGAGTGTGCAGAGGACAGGAGGGTACAGTGCCAGGATTGTGGGGCTCTGGGTAGAGGAATGGAAGCCTGCCTTTCTATTCCCTCCTAATGGGGAAATGCAGCGAGGAAATCCCTGACCTTGGCTACACAGACGCTGTCTCTGTTTTCAGGACCTGTCACTTATGGCTCTGACCCTGCCGGTACAAGACCTTAAAAGGACTGATAGAAAGTGCTCTCCCTAAGCTGTCCAGCGCTGTGTATGGAGCGCATACAGCAGTATCGGCGATAGGACAAAGGACGGAGCTGCGCCAGTGATATCTGACACCAAGGACGCAGAAGAGATAATGGCGTCCGGACGGGCAGATACTCGTTTTTATAATGCAGGGACATGTGACATGGACATCCTATCACACATGTCGTTGCTTCTCTGGCTAAAAGTCCACTTAGCTGTGTGTGTGTCTGGGATTGGCTGACATGCTGGCCCGCCCCACAAGACGCGCTCGCTTAGGGAAGGAAGACAAGGAAAAAAAAAACAGTACAAACAGCAGTGATCTGAAGGCGCTGTTCCCGCACACTATACACTGAAATGTCATAATAGTGTGAGTCACAGAGTGACTTACACTATTACAGCGGAAAGCCAGCTAGGAATTAGCTGTTTTTTTGCTGCTAGAACCGTTCTCGAACGTTTTTAGAACTATCGAGCTTTTGCAAAAAGCTTGAGTTCTAGTTCGATCTAGAACAGGCCCCAAAATCACTCGAGCCTAGAACTGGAGAACCTCGAACCGCGAACCGCGCTCAACTCTAGTCATCGGCAAGAAGTCCAATTTTATAACTTCTTTTCCTAGTACAAATTCCCCTTATTTTGACATTACTTCGTAGACGTTCTGCCAAGGGTTCCATACTAATTGCAAAAAGTAAAAGGTGATAAAGGGCACCCTTGACGAGTGCCATTAGTAATAACAATGGGCTTTGACAGATGATTATTAGCGCAGACTCTTGCAGACGGGGAGGAATAAAGGGACATAACGGTATGGATAAATTGGTTATTAAATCCGAATTTAAGTAGTGTGGTCTTAAGGAATTTCCAATTCACGCGATCAAAAGCTTTTTCTGCATCAAGGGACAACAAAATAGAAAGGGTCATTGATTTATTTATTATTAATTATTATTATTATTTATTTATTAAACTAATCAAGTTAATTTCGAGCTCCACCCTGAAATCCCGAAAGAGGTTCAAATGACACTATACAATAAACTGAATAGAACTAACTAGAAACTAAATGGCTAAACTCAATGGGAAACAACAACCTCCAGTGGTGCGACAGTAATGGCCTTAATTACAGAACAAAAGACGGTGATTATAGGATTTAGCTAAAATCCTTCAGGTCATTTGACCCGTCTCTGGGTTCCAAAAGTAGAAATGTTAAATGACACCTCTCTGGGACTTCTAGTGTTAAACCAGCAATCCCTGGGGCCAAGGGCCAGGAATAAGACGACAAGGCCCATCTGACTGGCATGACAGGTATGTAGGAGGACAACCAGTTCTGTCCATCACTCTGGACGGAATTCCCACATCTGCATTGTTGGACACCAGCTCGCAGGTTACAACTATCCCGTATGTAATCTACAAAAGATTCTGGTCAGATACTGAGCTCACCCATCCTAACTCAGACTTTAACATTTATGCTATTAATGGATTACAAGTGTCTAAGATAGGGTTGAAAGAGGTAACCATAAAAGTGGGGAGGGAAGAGCTAAAGGGCCAAGGATTGATTGTAGTTGAAACTGATGCTAATTAGAAAAATCCACAGATGATTCTGGGTACCAATGTAATTGAAAATTGTTTGGGAGAAGTGCTGTTCTTACTCCAACAGTGTAATACTATTGTATGTTCTGAGGATTTCGATAGCGTTAGGGCAATGACCACCAGAGACGAGTTCTTGGTACAAGATGTTTATAACATGTAACCACGGTAGATACACAACGGAACAAACACAGTAGAACACACACACGAAATACCTTCCCGAAACGGAGCGAAGGGGATTCCCGGGGCCACGCACCGGACTCCCCCAGGGAGACCACCAGAGCGAACCCCTATACAGGGACTGTCCGGCAATCACCCCGGAAGGCCTAAATGCGCAGCAGCCGGGACACAAGGGGCAAGTGGTAAAAGTCCAGGAGTGTCCGTACGGGATGATAGTCCAGAGTGGTTACGAACCAGAAGGAACCGGGCAGAAGTGCTGACCAAAGACGGCAGACGGAGTCCGGGCACAGCTTGAAGAAACCGGGTATGGTCCAGAGTCGGTCGGTAGTCTTTCAGAAGGATCCAAAAGGCAATCAGGAAGTAGAAGCAGCAAAGCAGGAGCACACAGCAAGCAGTATACTCAGGCACTGGACTAGGCTTAGAGGCGGCCTTTTAAGCAGCTGGACAGGAAGTAGGGCAACAGAACATTAAACTCCATGTTAACTGAGGGCAAGCTCTTTCAAAAGAGAACTGGAAAACCCGGAAACCTGACAAACAGATTGCTGAAACTGCCGACGTCAGGAAGCAGAGGGTCCTGCAAAAACAAATCAGAGCCCTCCTGCAGAAGCAACAGGTAAACTTATCTGGTGGAGAAATTGGTAATGTACGAGTAATATACTCTAGACTCCGTCCCTATTGTAATACCCCCAAGAAGTGAAATGATGATATGGCGTTGGGCGGCAACAGGTATCAAAAGGCAAGATTACCAACCAGTGGTGGAGCCCATATACTCAGAAAACTGATCTACAGTCCTGACAGCCTGGGGGGATAGATGTACGCAAGGGAAGAGTCCCTGTACGAGTGTTAAATTGTGAGGAGGAGCAAACTAAATTGCCCAGGTATACCACCATTGCCAAACTGTTTACTGTTGCCAATGGCTCCATCCAGGTAGTGGAAAAATCTAACCCCATCAGAACCAGCAGAGGACAACAGATCCCCACAATAGTTGATTGATGATTCCACTCCTTCTCACCAGAAACAAGGAGTTTATCGGGTAGCACAAGAGTATGAGCAAGTTTTCAGTAAGCATCCATTAGATTTTGGGAGGATAAAAGGGGTACAACACTATATACCCACAGGAGACCATCCCTCCATTAATCAGCGATATAGACCTATACCACCAGCTCACTTAGTGTGCCAAGGACATGTTGAGGAACATGAAGAAGGCTGGGGTTATCAGAGACAGTTGTAGCCCCTGGGCAGCTCCGCTGGTCCTAGTCAGAAAGAAGGATGACACAATGAGGATGTGTGTAGATTATACGAAGATAAATCGCATAACACATAAAGATGCTTACCCATTACCCCTCATAGAGGAGTCACTACCTGCATTGAAAGCTCCTAACTACTTTTCCACCCTAGATCTCACTAGTGGGTATTGGCAGGTCTCCGTAGCAGAAGAAGACCGGGAGAAGACTGTGTGATGCCCTGGCCTATCAGGTCATCACAGGGTATTAAGCAATCTGCCCTTCTGTGCAATATCCACCTCCTCCTTGGTTATTGGTCCCCAACCAATGGTGTTGCCAACAACAGCTAATTAAAATACTAGGAACACTCTGCACTAGAGATGAGCCACCCCCCTAGCATTCGAGTTTGGTTCGGTTCGTCGAACGGAGCCTCCGTTCGGTGAACGTTCGACAAACCAACTCGAACCCCATTGCAAACAATGGCAGGCAAACACAAACACATACAAACACATAGAAAACACCTTCTAAGGTGTCCAAAAGGTGACAAACAACTCCCAAGACACCACAAACACATGGGAAAGTGATAAGGACATATACTCATGCGAAAACAAAAGAGCTGGATGAGTAAAAAGAGAAGGAGACTCAGCTATCGGAGTATCTGCAAGTGAACATCGATGCCATTACTGTGCAACTTGAGTCTTGCTCATTTTGGGCTTCCAATCTGGATAAATTGCCTGAGCTCGCCACTTACACCTTGGGGATCTTGTCGTGTTCTGCAGCCAGTGTTCTCTCAGAACGTGTCTTCAGTGCTGCTGGGTGTGTGCTGACAGATAAGCGCACGCGTCTGTCTAGTGACAATGTGTACAGACTAACGTTCATCAAGATGAACAAGTCATGGATCACAGAGGACTTTTCTACCCCTGTGTTATCCAGGGGAGGTGAAAGGCTGGTGTATTTTTGAGAGTGCTTCATGCAAATCATTTTTGTAAGTTTGCAACTGGGGGACAACTGATGCCAGTGAAGTGGTGTGTGTGTGTGGCCCAATTTTTGGAAACGAGGGAGACTGTGGTTGGAGTCCCCTTTTTTTTGAAAAATGAACCAAGATGAGGAAGTAATGGATCACAGAGGACTTTTCTACCCCTGTGTCATCCAGGGGAGGCAAAAGGCTGGTGTATTTTTGAGAGTGCTTCATGCAAATTATCTTTGTAAGTTTGCAACTGGGGGACAACTGATGCCAGTGAAGTGGTGTGTGTGTGGCCCAATTTTTGGAAATGAGGGAGACTGTGGTTGGAGTCCCCTTTTTTTTTTTTAAAAAATGAACCAAGATGAGGAAGTCATGGATCACAGAGGACTTTTCTACCCCTGTGTTATCCAGGGGAGGCAAAAGTCTGGTGTATTTTTGAGAGTGCTTCATGCAAATTATCTTTGTAAGTTTGCAACTGGGGGACAACTGATGCCAGTGAAGTGGTGTGTGTGTGGCCCAATTTTTGAAAACGAGGGAGTCTGTGGTTGGAGTCCCCTTTTTTTTGAAAAATGAACCAAGATGAGGAAGTAATGGATCACAGAGGACTTTTCTACCCCTGTGTCATCCAGGGAAGGTGAAAGTCTGGTGTATTTTTGAGAGTGCTTCATGCAAATCATCTTTGTAAGTTTGCAACAGGGGGACAACTGATGCCAGTGAAGTGGTGTATGTGGCCCAATTTTTGGAAACGAGGAAGACTGTGGTTGCAGTCCCCTTGCTGTGCTTTACATGATTTTAGAAGGGCATGACATGCCTAAGAGGTTGACTTTCAGCATCTGCAAGCCCCTGTGACCACCGGCGCTGACTTCCAGGTCAGTGTGACTTCAGTACTGTGATCAGGTTAGCTGATCACACTGCTGACATCAATCATCAGTGCGAAAGCCCACAGAGGCGGTAAGCAGCGGTGGTGGTGAGTAGTCAAGTCACAGAGCTGAAGACACCGAAGAGGAACAACGGAGGGTGGGGGTCATCTTTAGACACAGTATGGGGGAGGGTAAGGGGAGGAAAAAATACTGCCACAGTATGGAAAGAAGGGGAGGAATAAAAGTGACTACAGACTTTCATCATAAACCTGAACAACCCATTTAACAATAAAATTAAGCACTGAAGCCCAATCCTAATAGCATGTAATATACTCCCTGTCAGGATTCAGCTCTGCATTCTGGTTCCAGCAGTCATCACATGACCACACCACTCACATGCAATTTTCATATTTAGTCAGGAGAAGCAGTGAACACGCAGGAGGGTAATGAGCAGCCATGGAAGTAGTGTTACAGCTGCGCAGGAAACTTGTTAAGTATAATTTGGCGCCACTGAGGCCACAGGGTACTGCATCTCACTTAAGATGCGGTACTCATCCTGGATCCAGAGGAGGTTGGTACCGGTTCCACTACATGCCAACTCATACACACAACCAGGTTGCCAGTGCAGGGTGCAGAATCCTAGGGTAGAATAAACTTCAAGTTGAATCACCAGAATCTGCAGGACAGGGGGATTGCATGTCCCTCTGGCCACCAAAGTTCCCGGAGCACAGTGCCATATAGGGTCCGGAGTCGAGATCTCAGTCAGGCCCCACCACGGACCAGCGACACCTGCATACAGGACAGGAGTCAATACTTAAAGAACCGGGGTCCCCAAGCAGCTTCAGGCCACGGAATCCATCTCTAAAGGCGCAAGCAGGAAGGGTCCACCGACCACTGTACCGGGTCTGACCTCCCACGGATCCGGGATCGACTGGGGCCCATCACGGCGATGACCGGTTCTCTGGGGCAGCAGTGGAACAGTAAGTAAAGACACCTGGAACTGCAGACACTGTGTCAGCCTGTTACTGCTGTCGCCCCGTGCTTCAGCGCCAACGGCCATTACTACTCCCCTCATCATCCTCCCCGGGGCCCGATCCACCTGTGGGGAGCAGAACCATCTTTTCTGCTACAACCATCCGCCCTGGAGGACAGTGACAGCAGCAGCGGCTAATCCCTGGTCGCATACCGCAGGTGGTGTCACGAGACAATCATTCTCACCCTCATCCACTGTTACCCCCATTATCCCATCCATCCCCTTCCGTGGACACCTTAGGGTCACGAAACCGATCAGGCCACCCGTGAAATCCCCCGACCCTTCACTGGCCCGGCGACAAGTGTCCCCCCAGGCCCCGTTGGGTGCTTCAATAACGCTTCTGCTTATTCCTATTTGCTTTGTTTTTCCTTTATTTTTTGTAATTATCTGGATGGCTGATAGTTACACGGATTTCCCTGAGATCTCCAGATCTGATGTCGGTGCACGAATACTAAGGGTACCTTCACACTTTAGCGATGCAGCAGCGATCCGACCAGCGATCTGACCTGGTCAGGATCGCTGCTGCATCGCTACATGGTCGCTGGTGAGCTGTCAAACAGGCAGATCTCACCAGCGACCAGTGAACAGCCCCCAGCCAGCAGCGACGTGCAAGCGACGCTGCGCTTGCATGGAGCCGGCGTCTGGAAGCTGCGGACACTGGTAACTAAGGTAAACATCGGGTATGGTTACCCGATGTTTACATTAGTTACCAGCGCACACCGCTTAGCTGTGTGTGCAGGGAGCAGGGAGCCATGCACACTGAGCGCTGGCTCCTTGCTCTCCTAGCTACAGTACACATCGGGTTAATTAACCCGATGTGTAATGCAGCTACATGTGCAGAGAGCAGGGAGCCGCGCACACTGCTTAGCGCTGGCTCCTTGCTCTCTTAGCTACAGTACACATCGGGTTAATTAACCCGATGTGTACAGCAGCTACATGTGCAGAAAGCCGGAGCCGGCAGCACAGGCAGCGTGAGAGCTGCGGAGGCTGGTAACTAAGGTAAATATCGGGTAACCACCTTGGTTACCCGATGTTTATCTTAGTTACCAGCCTCCGCAGCTGCCAGACGCCGGCTCCTGCTCCCTGTTCGCTTCATTTGTCACTCTCTCGCTGTCACACACAGCGATCTGTGTGTCACAGTGGGAGAGCGCCTTTGAAGAAAATGAACCAGGGCTATGTGTAACGAGCAGCGATCTCGCAGCAGGGGCCAGATCGCTGCTCAGTGTCACACACAGCGAGATCGCTAATGAGGTCACTGCTGCGTCACAAAAAGCGTGACTCAGCAGCGATCTCGGCAGCGAGCTCGCTATGTGTGAAGCACCCCTAAGTATCCAGCACTGATCCCGGATTTTACAGTCTGGGTTATCCTATCACTAATTAAGAACTATCTTCAGCAAAAAAAAAAAAAAAAAGGACAAGGGATCCTGGAAGTGATGATTTGGCCCCCGCAGGGCTCTGATCAAAACATCGTTTGAGTCTGTCTGGGATTACAGAAAGAGACAAAAGGATTTGCACAAGCCACATCCACATGTGGGGTTAGTACTCCGAGATCTTTAGAATAACCTTCCTGAGTTCCTTCTATATTTGTGTACAAGTGTACCTTGAAGAATTGATGTTTTCAGGTTGTTTTGAAGTCAAAGGACGGTCACTTCAAATATCGATTAGATTTAATTTAATTTTTATTCACTACATTTATATTTTCTCAATTGATAAAAAAAATAATTAGATTTATAATACATTTACGCTTCTATTAAATTTCCATTTTTGCCATGCCTGCCTAAAAGTGTTGCAATGCAAAGTACTGTCTACACAGTGTGTGTGTGTGTGTGTGTGTGTGTGTGTCCGGGATTTGCATCTGCACCGTAGCAGCTTCAGCCACAAAATTTTGCACACTCACATATCTGGACTCCGAGAGCGTCATAGGCTATATTGTGAGGTGAAATTTTAACCCCGCGCGTTCCAATTTACCAATCAATTTTGCCCCTATCTACATAATGAGGAAAAAGTGAAACGAAAAGTGTATCCGCACCGTCGCATTTACAATCACGATATTTTGCATAGACACCTCATGTGACACAGGGAACGTCGTAGACTATGTTTTGACAGGAAAATGTAACCCCGCGCTTTATAGTTACTCTCCAAAAAACATGGCTCCATTAAAGTAAATGGAGCCTGGAACTACAGGTTATTAGTAGGAGCTGTGATTGGTTGCTATAGGAGCAAAAGACATTCATAGTATAAGAAGCTTATTTGTGAGGTAATAAGATGTTGGTGGGGAGACGGATAGAGACAGACAGAGACAGACAGAGACAGATAGAGAGACAGACAGAGAGACACACAGACAGACTGAGACAGACAGAGACAGACAGAGAGACAGACAGAGACAGACAGAGAGACATACAGACAGACAAGAGACAGACAGAGACAGACAGAGAGACAGACAGAGACAGACAGAAAGACAGACAGAGACAGAGAGACAGGGAAAGAGACAGAGACAGATGGTGAAAGAGACAGACAGAGACAGATAGAGAGACAGACAGAGACTGACCTAGAAAGAGACAGACCTGGAAAGAGACAGACTTGGAAAGAGACAGACAGACAGACATGCAGACAGGGACAGAGACAGGCAGACAAGGAAGGAGGAGACAACCAGAGAGACAGACAAAAATAGATGGGGAAAGACACAGACCTTCATAGAGACAGACGGGGAAAAAGACAGAGAAATAGAGACAGACAAGGAAAGAGACAGACAGAGACAGGCAGACAGGGAAAGAGACAGACAGGAAAAGAAACAGATAAAGAGACGGGGAGACAGACGGGGAAAAAAACAGACCTGGGAAAGAGACAGACCTGGGAAAGAGACAGACCTAGAAAGAGACAGATGGGGAAAGTGACAGAGAGATGGAGACAGACAAAAAAAAGAGACAGACAGAGGAAAGAGACAGACGGGGAAAGAGAGACGGGGAAAGAGACAGACGGAGCACATTTCTTGGCCAATTTAGTTAAATCTGTGTGGAATATCTGTGGTGTTGAAATATGTGTTGTGAAATGCTTCTATTAGCTAGTTTTTGCCTTTTAATAATTACATTTCTATATATTTATTTTGTGGTTTTTGTGTGCAGAATACATTTTTGTTAATACATTCTATTTTGTTAACAACAGTGATTAACCCGGGCGAAGCCAGGTAGTACAGCTAGTATATATATATACATTACAGACCAAAGGTTTGGACACACCTTCTCATCTCTAGAACAACTGTTAAGAGGAGACTTTGTGCAGCAGGCCTTCATGGTAAAATAGCTGCTAGGAAACCGTTGAGACTCTGAAGAAGGCGGTATATTGTCTCCGCCGAAACGCGTAGTCTGTTTAGCGTGATGTCTGCACCTTGCTATTGAACTCTGGAAACTTTTTTAATCCATTTGCAATAAATTTTGGATTTTAATTACAATACCTGAAGTCTCCATTCCAGCTGCACCTTTCCACGTTGATTTTATACATATATATATATATATATATATATATATACACACATATATATTTATTTATTTTTTTAATATATATATATATATATATATATATACATATATATATATATATATATATATATATATATAATATATATTTTATTTATGTTTTCACAAATGATTTTTTACAAAGCATGGGGGACATTCCACATGCATATAATTTTCATTTACGTATTCTGAAGATTTTTGCATAAACCGTACACACTCCTTTTTGTAACAATTTCTATCACTCATTCGCTGAACGCTCAACCCAGATATTCATTCTTACACCGCATTTTCTATTATAACACAGCACTCATGATTTTTATTTTATTTATTTTTACTTTTTATTTTTATTAGTAAAATAGTTTACACCCCCCTTTTATTTCCACTTTTTTCTTCACTACTACTTTTATAAAGACATTTTTTCTTTCTTTATTTTTAATGTAATTTTATAAAGCAACACCACCATTTTTTGCCACAAACACAATTTTTCTTGTCATTCATCCTGTTCACCCTTATTTTCACGGACGTGTGAAGGGGGCCTAAGAGGTAGTCACCCGAAATGGTCTTCCAACAGTCTTGAAGGGGTTCCCAGAGATGCTTAGCACTTGTAGGCCCTTTTGCCTTCATCTTGATTGGTTTCAGGTCTGGTGACTGTGGAGGCCAGGTCATCTTGCGTAGCACCCCATCACTCTCCTCCTTAGTCAAATAGCCCTTACACAGCCTGGAGGTGTGTTTGGGGTCATTGTCCTGTCCAATCTACAATTTTCAGAGTCATGAAAATAAAGAAAACTCTTTGAATGAGAAAATGTGTCAAAAAACTTTTGGTCTGTACTGTACATACACACACACGCACACACACACACACGCACACACACATTCAGCGTTATATATTAGATTTAGATTTTTCAGACAAAATAAACATATTTTACTTTTGACTCTTAATCACCAGGCTCCTCACAGGCTTGATCCTAACCAATATGTTCTCCTATATAATTACTACTTGTCATCAATGTTAATAACAGGAGATGTCCCTCATGGTCACATATGTGACATCATCTAATACAGGTGGCCATTGTTACCCCACAGCGTGATGTCACAATGACTGAGAATCTATAGAAGTTGGTGTACAGGAGACAAATGCTCATTTCAGTAGATGAAGTTGAGGAGAGCAAAGGATCGAGGACACAGATGGTCATCTCAGAAGACAAACAGCGGAGGATCCAGGATTGAAGATACATTGACATGTCTGGAGGTGAAGATAATGAGAGTGGACGCTCGAGGATTGTGGACTCAGAGGTTCAAGTCAAGAGGTGAAGACAAAGAGGGCGGTGGATCCAGGATTGATGACTCATCTCAGAAGGTGAAGACGAGGAGAGTGGAGGATCCGGGATCAACAACACAGGTAAATGAGGAGCTTTAGGCTAGGTTCGCACACTGCGTCTTTTTGACGCTGCGTTATTGTGCGTTTTTGGCCGCTAAAACGCACAAAAACGCACCTGCGTCGAAAAAATGCATCAAAAAACGCATGCGTTTTTGCCGCAATTTGGTGCGTTTTTGGCCGCGTTTTACTGCGTTTTTGATCTCTGCGTTTTGCTGCGTTTTTCCAATGCATTGCATGGGGGGAAAATGCAGAAAAACGCAGGAAAGAACTGACATGTCCATTTTTTTTTTTAACTCAAAAACGCAGGAAAAAAAAACGTGTGTGCGGACAGCAAAAATGAAAACTCATAGACTTTGCTGAGGAAGCAAAATCCTGCAGTTTTGAGGCCAAAAACGCACCCGAAAAACGTGCAAAAATGCCGCGAAAAACGCACTGTGCGCACATAGCCTAACAGGGTTTTCAATCAGTTAAACTTGTGCCAACATGAACGCTTAGGCTATGTTCCCACAAGGCGTTTTTGGTGCTTTGATTAGAAGCAAAACCTGATCTTTTAGCAGTAAGAAACAAGCTGCGTTTTTGTGCTGAGTTTTTGCCACGTTTGTTACTGGGTTTTAAGTCTGTCATTTGTTTACAGTACATGTTAAATAAAGTTTCTTTCATTCACAAAAAAAGCGGCAAAAAACGCACCAAAAAATGCACTGCTGCGTTTTTTTACTCTCATGGCTTTCAATGGTGAAAAAAACAACAACAACAAATGCTGAGAGAATAGGCATGCTGCTTCTTTACAAAACGCAGCATTTTGCCAGTTCAGTAAGGAAAAATAAAAGTCGGTGTGAGTCTGCGTGTGCAGGAGATTTCTGGAATCTCATAGGTTTTGCTAGTATGATAACAAGCAGTTTTTTGTTACCATGTATTTGCATAAAACAAATAAAACAAAATGCAAAAAAAAAACCCACCAAAAACAACCTGTGTGAACATAGCTTTACCCTCCAAATGTCCTGATTGTGGCTGTAACGCACTATACATTGCTTCAGTCTTTGCTGTTAGAATGTGTAGACTTGGGTGATGAAGGTTCTATGTGAGGTCACATGGCGGAATGTTGGACGCAGAGAGCTCCATGCAGCAAACATGGAGACATCCACTTGGAGATAATAATATTTATATAGCGCTATCAATTCCACAGCATTTTACATACATTGGCAACACTGTCCCAATTGGGGTTCACAATCTAAATTCCCTATCAGTATGTTTTTGGAGTGTGGGAAACCGGAGGAAACCCACGCAAGCACGGGAAGAACATACAAACTCCTTGCAGATGTTGTCCTTAGTGGGACTTGAACCAAGGACCCCAGCGCTGCAGTCACCGTGCCACCCATACATCAAATACGTTTCTGTGACAATCATTTTTAACATGATAAAAAATACCAGTTTTCTAAAATAGATTTGTTTTACTTGACTTGAATTATTTGACACATTGATCTGATCTAACATTGGAAGTGCATTGCCATGCTTAAACACTTGCACTGGCATAATATTGCCGCACATTTAGCATTAAGGTGCAAAATTGAAAAAATATGGATTGGCAGGTTTTGAAGTGAGTGATACAGAAAAATGTGGAGCAAATTCCGCCATTTTAGATCACTGGGACCATTACAATTTGGATTGTTGTAACGTCTGCATTGTAATATGTCATTATAATCTGAAGAATTGGTAGGTGGGGGATGGTTATCCATTATTTGTTCTCACGTATGTGCACATATGGAGCATCTAGTCACAATCTAATTTAAGGACCTCAGATCACATATAAACACAACCAATTGAAGTCCATCTTCCATTTTTACATTAGTCTTCCGAATTCTAGGACTTTGACCCTTTCTTTTTTTCTTTTTTTCCAGGGAGTATATCGGGATCTAGAAAGGAAGACTGAAGAATTTAGAAAGGGCCATTATATTGATTAGTGTTAGATTATAGGACTACCGGTATATTGTATTTGGTGCCTTATGTGTCATCACACACTGACTATATAGAACAAAATCTGGAATCTGTTTTATGGTATTCTATTACAGCCATTACTCTGTTTTCCTATACGGGAAGTTGACATCACCATGCATAAAGAATCCCTATCCATCTGCATGTTCAGAAAGATGTTACATTTTGGCATCTGGGCATTGCACCAATAGAACCTGGACCTTGGATTAGTCTACATACAAGTTGATTGTCTCTATATGCCCTTAACATTTGATGGGATGCAGGTCTGTATTGTAAAAATGTCTCCTATCATGTTCCCTATTTTGTTATCATTTCCACATCCTGGTCCCCATCTTGGACATCATAACACATTTACACATTAGAACCGTAAGAAAGATAACACTACAGCTACAGAGGTTACCGTCTGATAGCCCAGCTCGACTATCCATCTCTACTGAAGACCCTTTCAGCTTTTTGAGAGTTGGGTGGAGGACATCATCTCTGAAAATAGGGTCCCACAGCTGCACCCCATCAGTGGGAGCAGGACTCTTAGGACTCTTAGAAGAGTCAATGCTCTGAGACCATGGGGGGCGCTTAGCCCCCTCTCTTCGTCACTGAGGATGATTTCATTTTTCAGGGATTAGAGAGGGTGGTCCTTATGGTGGACTGCAGGTATGGAGAGCTGTTGTTATCGTATTAGATAGATAAGAATGATTATATGTATTGTAGAAATGTCTCCTATCATGTTCCCTAATTTTTTATTATGTCCACATCCTGGTCCCCATCTTGGACATCATAACAACAAACGTGCACTTTTTTGTTTAATTTACACATTGGACCATAGGAAAAATGACACTATAGCTACAGAGGTGACCGTCTGATAGCCCAGCTCGACTATCCATCTCTACTGAAGACCCTTTCAGCTTTTTGAGAGTTGGGTGGAGGACATCATCTCTGAAAATAGGGTCCCACAGCTGCACCCCATCAGTGGGAGCAGGACTCTTAGGACTCTTAGAAGAGTCAATGCTCTGAGACCATGGGGGGCGCTTAGCCCCCTCTCTTCGTCACTGAGGATGATTTCATTTTTCAGGGATTAGAGAGGGTGGTCCTTATGGTGGACTGCAGGTATGGAGAGCTGTTGTCATTGTATTAGACAGATAAGAATGATTATATGTATTGTAGAAATGTCTCCTATTATGTTCCCTAATTTGTTATTATGTCCACATCCTGGTCCCCATCTTGGACATCATAACAAACGTGCACTTTTTTGTTTAATTTACACATTGGACCATAGGTAAAATGACACTACAGCTACAGAGGTGACCGTCTGATAGCCCAGCTCGACTATCCATCTCTACTGAAGACCCTTTCAGCTTTTTGAGAGTTGGGTGGAGGACATCATCTCTGAAAATAGGGTCCCACAGCTGTACCCCATCAGTGGGAGCAGGACTCTTTTAACTCTTAGAAGAGTCAATGCTCTGAGACCATGGGGGGCGCTTAGCCCCCTCTCTTCGTCACTGAGGATGATTTCATTTTCAGGGATTAGAGAGGGTGGTCCTTATGGTGGACTGCAGGTATGGAGAGCTGTTGTCATCGTATTAGATAGATAAGAATGATTATATGTATTGTATAAATGTCTCCTATCATGTTCCCTAATTTTTTATTATGTCTACATCCTGGTCCCCATCTTGGACATCATAAGAAACATGCACTTTTTTGTTTAATTTACACATTGGACCATAGGAAAAATGACACTACAGCTACAGAGGTGACCGTCTGATAGCCCAGCTCGACTATCCATCTCTACTGAAGAGCCTTTCAGCTTTTTGAGAGTTGGGTGGAGGACATCATCTCTGAAAATAGGGTCCCACAGCTGCACCCCATCAGTGTGAGCAGGACTCTTAGTACTCTTAGAAGAGTTAATGCTCTGAGACCATGGGGGGCACTTAGCCCCCTCTCTTCGTCACTGAGGTTGATTTCATTTTTCAGGGATTAGAGAGGGTGGTCCTTATGGTGGACTGCAGGTATGGAGAGCTGTTGTCATCGTATTAGATAGATAAGAATGATTATATGTATTGTAGAAATGTCTCCTATTATGTTCCCTAATTTTTTAATATGTCCACATCCTGGTCCCCATCTTGGACATCATAACAAACGTGCACTTTTTTGTTTAATTTACACATTGGACCATAGGAAAAATGACACTACAGCTACAGAGGTGACCGTCTGATAGCCCAGCTCGACTATCCATCTCTACTGAAGACCCTTTCAGCTTTTTGAGAGTTGGGTGGAGGACATCATCTCTGAAAATAGGGTCCCACAGCTGCACCCCATCAGTGGGAGCAGGACTCTTTTAACTCTTAGAAGAGTCAATGCTCTTAGACCATGGGGGGCGCTTAGCCCCCTCTCTTCGTCACTGAGGATGATTTCATTTTTCAGGGATTAGAGAGGGTGGTCCTTATGGTGGACTGCAGGTATGGAGAGCTGTTGTCATCGTATTAGATAGATAAGAATGATTATATGTATTGTAGAAATGTCTCCTATCATGTTCCCTAATTTTTTATTATGTCCACATCCTGGTCCCCATCTTGGACATCATAACAAACGTGCACTTTTTTGTTTAATTTACACATTGGACCATAGGAAAAATGACACTACAGCTACAGAGGTGACCGTCTGATAGCCCAGCTCGACTATCCATCTCTACTGAAGACCCTTTCAGCTTTTTGAGAGTTGGGTGGAGGACATCATCTCTGAAAATAGGGTCCCACAGCTGCACCCCATCAGTGTGAGCAGGACTCTTAGGACTCTTAGAAGAGTCAATGCTCTGAGACCATGGGGGGCGCTTAGCCCCCTCTCTTCGTCACTGAGGATGATTTCATTTTTCAGGGATTAGAGAGGGTGGTCCTTATGGTGGACTGCAGGTATGGAGAGCTGTTGTCATTGTATTAGATAGATAAGAATGATTATATGTATTGTAGAAATGTCTCCTATCATGTTCTCTAATTTTTTATTATGTCCACATCCTGGTCCCCATCTTGGACATCATAACAAACGTGCACTTTTTTGTTTAATTTACACATTGGACCATAGGAAAAATGACACTACAGCTACAGAGGTGACCGTCTGATAGCCCAGCTCGACTATCCATCTCTACTGAAGATTCTTTCAGCTTTTTGAGAGTTGGGTGGAGGACATCATCTCTGAAAATAGGGTCCCACAGCTGCACCCCATCAGTGGGAGCAGGACTCTTTTAACTCTTAGAAGAGTCATAGTTTCATAGTTTCATAGTTTTTAAGGTTGAAGGGAGACTCTAAGTCCATCTAGTTCAACCCGTAGCCTAACATGTTGATCCAGAGGAAGGCAAAAAAACCCCAATGTGTCAAATAAGCTCCAATGTGGAAAAAAATTCCTTCCTGACTCCACATATGGCAATCAGACTAGTTCCCTGGATCAACACCCTGTCATAAAATCCAATATATATAACTGGTAATATTATATTTTTCAATTAATGCGATCAGGCTCTGCTTAATTTTACTTGTGAATCCCTCAATACAACATCATACGGCAGAGAGCTCCATAGTCTCACTGCTCGTACAGTAAAGAGTCCTCATCTGTGATTATGATTAAACATTCTTTCCTCAAGACGTAGCGGATGCCCCCGTGTTCCAGTCGCAGGCCTAGGTGTAAAGAGATCTTTGGAAAGGTCTCTGTACTGTCCCCTCATATATTTATACATTGTGATTAGATCCCCCTAAGCCTTTGTTTTTCCTAACTAACTAACCCCAAGTTTAATAACCTGTCTTGGTATTGCAGCCCACCCATTCCTCTAATAATCTTGGTCGCTGTTCTATCTACCTGTAAGATTATGCTATTTATAACCTTCTATACTTTTGCTAACAAGAAATGCATCCATTCCTCTCTTAAATTCATTCAGTGAGTTGGCCATCACCACTTCCTCAGGAAGAGAGTTCCAGAGCCTCACTGCTCTTACCGTGAAGAACCCTCTTCTATGCTGATGTAGGAATTTTCTTTCCTCCAATCGAAAAGAATGCCCCCTTGTTCTTGTTATAGTCCTTGGTACAAACAGATCATGGGAGAGATCTCTATATGGCCCTCTGATATATTTGTACATATTTATTAGGTCTCCCCCAAGTCTTCTCTTTTCTAGAGTAAATAGACCTAATTTTGATAACCTTTCCGTGTATTGTAATGCACCCATTCCATTTATTATTTTAGTAGCCCGCCTCTGAACCCTTTCAAGTTCAGTAATGTCTTTCTTCAGCACCGGCGCCCAAAATTGCACACAATACTCCAAGTGTGGTCTGACTAGTGATTTGTACAGAGGGAGAATGATGTTTTCATCTCGTGCCCCCAGACCTCTTCTAATGCATCCCATCACCCTATTTGCTTTGGTGGCTGCTGCCTGACACTGGGCACTCCAATTTAGATTCTTATTCACTAAGATGCCTAAGTCTTTTTCCATGTCTGATTTCCCCAGCAGTTTCCCATTTAGTAAGTAATCGTAGCATCTGTTTCTCCTTCCCATGTGCATAACCTTACACTTATCTGTGTTAAACCTCATTTGCCATTTTTCAGCCCAATTCTCCAATTTACTCAAGTCCATCTGTAGTTGCAAACTGTCCTCCTTTGTGTTAACTACCTTACATAGTTTTGTATCATCTGCAAATACTGATATTTTACTCTGTAAACCATCCACCAGATCATTAATAAATATATTAAATAGTAGGGGGCCCAATACAGACCCCTGTGGCACCCCACTAGTAACCCTGGCCCAATCTGAGTATGCACCATTAATAACCACTCTTTGTTTTCTACCACTAAGCCAGCTACCTACCCATCTACACACATTTTCCCCGAGCCCAAGCTTTCTCATTTTACTTAGCAGTCTTTTATGTGGGACAGTGTCAAATGCTTTACCGAAGTCGAGATAAATGACATCCAATGATTCTCCTCGGTCCATGTGAGAGCTTACATCCTCATAGAAGCTGATCAGGTTAGTTTGACAGGAGCGATCCTTCATAAATCCATGTTGATATGGAGTTAAACAGTTATTAACATTGAGACATTCCATAATAGTATCCCTTAAAAACCCTTCAAACATTTTACCCACAACAGATGTTAAGCTTACCGGCCTATAGTTTCCAGGTTCCCTTTTGCACCCTTTTTTGAATATTGGTACCACATTTGCTAGCCGCCAATCCAGTGGAACAGACCCAGTTTCTATAGAGTCTTTAAATAAAAGGAATAGAGGCCTGTCTATCACATTACTTAACTCCCTTAATACCCGAGGGTGAATGCCATCAGGGCCTGGTGATTTGTCAATTTTAATGTTACTAAGTCGGTTCTGCACTTCTTCCTGGGTTAGGCAGGTCATACTTAATGGGGCATTTACATGATCACTCTGCATTTCCCCTGGCATATGCTTTTCCTGTGTGAACACAGTTGAGAAAAAAGTATTTAAAACATTTGCTTTTCCCACATCGCTTTCTATGATTTTACCCTCATTATTCTTTAAAGGGCCAACACCATCAATTTTAATCTTTTTTCTGTTTATATAATTAAAGAATAGTTTGGGATTTGTTTTGCTTTCCTTAGCAATGAGTCTCTCAGTTTCTACTTTTGCTAAATATATTTGTTTTTTACACATTTTATTTTTTTCTCTATATATTTTTAATGCTTCCTCGCTGCCTTCTTGTTTTAGCTTTTTAAATGCCTTTTTCTTATTATTCATTGCCCCTTTTACATCCTTATTAAGCCACATTGGTTTTCTCCTGTTCCTAGCCCTTTTATTTCTGTATGGTATGGCTAGCTCGCAGTGGGTGTTTAATACTGATTTAAAAATTTCCCACTTATTTTCTGTGCTCCCATTTTTGAGGACATTGTCCCAATCAATTTGGCGAAGGTCTTCTCTAAGCTGATCAAACTTTGCTTTCCTGAAATTCAGCGTTTTTGTAACCCCCCTCCAAGGCACCTTACTAAAGGACAAGTGGAATTGTATTATATTGTGGTCACTATTCCCTAGGTGCCCATACACTCGTACGTCTGTTATTCTATCTGGCCTGTTGCTTAAAATTAAGTCCAGAAGGGCTGCCCCTCTAGTTGGGCCCGGCACAAGTTGGGACAGATAATTATCCTTAGTTACTGACAGAAACCGGTTTCCTTTCTGAGATACACAGGTTTCAGTTTCCCACTCTATATCGGGGTAATTGAAGTCCCCCATAATAATCACCTCATTGTGATTTGCTGCTTTGTCTATTTGTTTCAATAATACATTTTCAGTGGTTTCTGTTATATTTGGTGGCTTATAACAAACCCCTATGAGGATTTTATTAGTTTTCCCTCCTTGTATCTCCACCCATAGAGACTCCACCTCTTCATTTCCCTCTTGAATATCTTCTCTTAGTCTGGGCTTTAAACTGGACTTTATATATAGACAGACTCCACCCCCTTTCCTTTTTTTACGATCCCTCCTAAACAATTCATATCCTTGCAGGTTAGCCGCCCAGTCATAACTATCATCTAACCATGTCTCAGTTATTCCTACTATGTCGTATTTCTCCTCATACATTACCAGCTCCAGTTCCTCCATCTTATTGGTCAGGCTTCTTGCATTGGTCAGCATGCAGGAAAGAAGTTTTGCTCCCCTTTTCTCAGCTTCCTTCTTAGTACCCTGTCTTGGGTCCTCTTTACGGCATCTAGTATCCTTGATTAGTTTGTCCTTCTGCTGCATGTTCTTGTCTGCTGTTTTTTCTCCCATCCCCTCTTCTTCTAGTTTAAAGCCCTCCTGATGAGTGTGGCAAGCCTTCTGGCAAACGTGTGTTTCCCAGGTTTTGTGAGGTGTATCCCGTCTCTTGCGAGAAGTCCATCGTAGAGGTAATTCACTCCATGGTCTAAGAATCCAAATCCTTGCTGCCTGGACCACCGTCGTAGCCAGTTGTTCAAATTTAGTATCCTATTCCATCTTCTGACACCATGGCCATCGACTGGGAGGATTGATGAGAAAACAACCTGTACGTTCCGTTCCTTTATTTTCTTCCCCAGAATTTCAAAGTCTTCACAAATAGTTGGCAGATCATTTCTTGCCGTGTCGTTTGTTCCTACATGTATCAATAGGAATGGGTATTCGTCCTTGGATCCGAGGATAGTTGGTATCCTGTTGGCCACATCCTTGATTTTTGCTCCAGGGAGGCAGCATACTTCTCGTGCGGTTATGTCCGGCCTGCAGATAGTTGCCTCCGTGCCTCTTAGTAGTGAGTCGCCCATAACTACCACTCTTCTTTTCTTTCTGGACGCACTGCTTGTTGCTCCTGAGTGCTTTTGAGTGTCTTTTGTTTCTGCTTTTGTTGACAAAGTAACTTCTTTTGATGATACTGTGTCTTCTCCTGTAGAGACGGTATCATCCTGAGCTGTGCCATTTTCGTTCTCCAGCATGAGGGCTTCATATTGGTTGCTAAGCTGTGTGGGTGGTGCCGACCACTTGATCCGCTGGCTTCTTTTGGTCACATGTGTCCACTTTTCAGCCTCTGTATGTGTTCTGAAGCTTTTCTCACTTTCCATATCCTGAATTGTTGCTTCTGCCTCGTCCAAGAAGTCCTCATGTTCTTTAATTAGCTTCAAAGTTGCTATTCTTTCTTCCAGTCCCCGCACCTTTTCCTCTAAGAGGGCAACAAGTTTGCACTTTTGACAGGTGAAGTTGAATTTCTTGTGCGGCAGATCCGTAAACATGTAGCATGTGTTGCAGGTGACCATGTGGATTTTCTTCTCTTCCATAATGCTGATGTAGCTTATGACAGGCGAAAGTCGCGCGCCGTCAGGTTTTGCGATGTCCTCAAACAGCGAGACCCGGCAAGTCCCAGCAATCGATCAGCTTACGGCGACTCGTCTCTTCTTAAACAGCTACAGTTATCACCACTATGAGATTGTGTTAAAACTATGCCACACTTATCTTCAGTCGCCTCCCTTTACTTCAGTACCTCGCACTCTCAGCACCTCGCTAGCTCTGGCTGGTTTATATAGTTCTACAAGGACTACTAGAAGCTGCTAGAAGCTTCTAGAAACAGGTGTGGCTAATACTACTGACTAGTGATGAGCGAGTACTAAAAAGCTCGGGTGCTCGAAGCTCGGGCCGAGCATCCCAAGATACTCGTGTACTCGGGCCGAGCAACGAGCCCAATGTTATCCTATGGGAGACCCGAGTATTTTTGTGAAATGACCCCCCGGCAGCATGGAGAAACCCTAAAAATGGCACAAAAGTCTCAGAAGAGTGCTCAAATGACATGGCAACAGCATGGGGAAGACCCCTTGAAGCATTTATCACTCAAAAGTCACAGCTGTGAACAATTTTGTCCGCGTTTCACGCCATTTTTACGGACTCACCAGAAAACCTTCCAAAATGACCCAGAAATGTTAAGGGCACATACGCAATAGTGAGATAGAGCTGGTGTATGTTACTTTTTGAGATTAATACATGAAAGATTTTACGTGAAAACATTGTGTGGCACTCCGATGTCCCTGAGAAGAGACGTACATGAAGGCCTCTTGAGTCTAATGTGCCCATTTTGAGGAAGTGAGTCTTTGTAGTATTTTCCTTTGCCAGGGCAGTCCAAAATTGTGAGGTTCACCAATGCCCCTGCATACAGACGTGCATGAGGGCCTGTAAACCTGAAGTGCCCATTGGAAGGAAGTGGGTCTATTGTAGTATAGCCCTTAGGCAGGGCAGCCAAAAATTGGGAGGCTCCACGTTGTCCCTGGATAGAGACGTGCATGAGGGCCTGTAAACCTGAAGTGCCCATTGGAAGGAAGTGGGTCTATTGTAGTATAGCCCTTAGGCAGGGCAGCCAAAAATTGGGAGGCTCCACGTTGTCCCTGGATAGAGACGTGCATGAGGGCCTGTAAACCTGAAGTGCCCATTGGAAGGAAGTGGGTCTATTGTAGTATAGCCCTTAGGCAGGGCAGCCAAAAATTGGGAGGCTCCACGTTGTCCCTGGATAGAGACGTGCATGAGGGCCTGTAAACCTGAAGTGCCCATTGGAAGGAAGTGGGTGTATTATAGTATAGCCCTTAGGCAGGGCAGCCAAAAATTGGGAGGCTCCACGTTGTCCCTGGATAGAGACGTGCATGAGGGCCTGTAAACCTGAAGTGCCCATTGGAAGGAAGTGGGTCTATTGTAGTATAGCCCTTAGGCAGGGCAGCCAAAAATTGGGAGGCTCCACGTTGTCCCTGGATAGAGACGTGCATGAGGGCCTGTAAACCTGAAGTGCCCATTGGAAGGAAGTGGGTCTATTGTAGTATAGCCCTTAGGCAGGGCAGCCAAAAATTGGGAGGCTCCACGTTGTCCCTGGATAGAGACGTGCATGAGGGCCTGTAAACCTGAAGTGCCCATTGGAAGGAAGTGGGTCTATTGTAGTATAGCCCTTAGGCAGGGCAGCCAAAAATTGGGAGGCTCCACGTTGTCCCTGGATAGAGACGTGCATGAGGGCCTGTAAACCTGAAGTGCCCATTGGAAGGAAGTGGGTCTATTGTAGTATAGCCCTTAGGCAGGGCAGCCAAAAATTGGGAGGCTCCACGTTGTCCCTGGATAGAGACGTGCATGAGGGCCTGTAAACCTGAAGTGCCCATTGGAAGGAAGTGGGTGTATTGTAGTATAGCCCTTAGGCAGGGCAGCCAAAAATTGGGAGGCTCCACGTTGTCCCTTGATAGAGACCTGTTAGGTTCTTAGAGCCTCCGTGCTTGCATTTAAAAACCGCACGTGTGTGCCTGTTGGTGGCAGCTTTCCGCTGCATTTGTGTGAGTTTTGCAAAAACTTGGATATAACGCACAAGTCTAGTGAATAATACACATCAGCACAGCATTGCAAAATGCGCAAGGGCGTTGTCAACGAACAAGGAAGTGGACGTGATGGTGGTGCAGGCAGAGACCGAGGTTGTGTGCAAGCTCTAATTTCGCCACAACAAAGGGCCACATCTAGTCGCTCGCACGTCCTGTCCCAAATTCTTGGGGACCGCAGCAGTACACCGCTCTTGAACCAAGACCAGTGTCAACAGGTTGTTAGTTGGATAGCGGATAATGCTTCTAGTCAGATTGGCACCACCACAAACACTCTGTCTTCCACACGGTCAAGTGTCAGTAGCCGTGATACTGCACCGCACATTTCAGAACCTGATCCTCCTTCCTACCACCAGGCCGAGTACACGTCCACGGACATTACTGATCCCACACTTGTACACTCGGAAGAGCTGTTCGTTCACGTTTCCATTCACAAATTCTGGCCTCTCGCCAGCTCCTGTTGAAGTGGACCATGACGAGATTGTATGTACAGATGCCCAAATATTTGAGCAGCCACGTTCTCACGAAGTTGGCAACGTGTCTCAACAAGGGGTGGACGATGATGAGACACAATTGTCAGGAAGTCAGGAGGAGGAGCAGGGTGCGGAAGAGGAAGACGACGTGGTGGATGATCCAGTAACTGACCCAACCTGGCAGGAGGATATGCAGAGCGAGGACAGCAGTGCACAGGGGGAGGGAGGCGTAGCATCCCAACAGGCAGTAAGAAGCAGAGTGGTGGCCCCAGGCAGACGTCAGGCAACTGTTCCCCGGAACAACACGACACAAGGTGCCTGTACAAATGTTAGGTCTTCCCGAGTCTGGCTGTAATACTATTGTATGTATTGAGGATTTCGATTGCGTTAGGGCAATGACAACCAGAGACGAGTTCTTGGTGCAAGACGTTTATAATATGCAACCAGCAAATATGTACATAAACGGAACAAAAACACAGTAGAACATAAATACAGGAAATACCTTCCAGGGACGGAGCGAAAGGGAATTCCCGGGACCGCGCACCGGACTCCCCCAGGGAGACCACCAAGAGCGAACCCCTATACAGGGACTGTCTGGCAATCACCCCAGAAGCCCTAAATGCGCAGCAGCCGGGACACAAAAGGGCAATAGGTAAGTCCAAAAATGTCCGTACGTGATGTGAGTCCAGAGTGGTATTAAACGGAAGGAACCGGGCAGAAGTGCCGACCAAAGACGGCAAACGGAGTCCGGGCACAGCTAGATGATACCAGATGAAGTCCAGAGTCGGTGTCGGTTGTTTTCCAAGAGGATCCGAATAACAATCAGGAACCAAAAGCAGCAGGGCAGGAGCACACAGGAAGCAGTATACTCAGGCACTGGACTAAGCTTTAGGGGCGGCTTTTAAACAGATGGACAGGAAGTAGGGCAACAGAACAGAAAACTCCATGTTAACAAAGGGCAAGCTCTTTCAAAAGAAAACTGGAAAACCCGGAACTCTGACACTGGCAGTTTTTTAAGTTGGCTCCAGATGATTCTAAAAAGGCCATTTGCAACACCTGCCATGCCAGCATCAGCAGGGGTACCAAAACTAGCAGCCTGACCACCACCAGCATGATCAGGCACATGTCAGCCAAGCACCCGACTTTGTGGGAAGTACAACAGAGTCGAGGAGCAGTGCTTGCTGATGTCACTGCTACGTCTTCGCTGGTTGTGCATGCGAGCCAATCCCCTGTCCATGCTGCCTGAGAACAAGCCTCCTCCACTCCTGCACCTGCAGTTGCCTACGCAGAAAGAACACCATCATCAAGCACGTCCTTGTCCCAGCGCAGCGTTCAGTTATCCATTCAGCAAACCTTTGAACGCAGGCGCAAATACACTGCCAACACCCCACATGCCACAGTTCTAAATGCTAACATTTCGTTACTGCTTGCGCTGGAAATGTTGCCTTTTAGGCTGGTTGAGACAGAAGCATTCCGCGACATGATGGTGGCAGCTGTCCCACGTTACTCGGTCCACAGCCGCCACTATTTCTCCCGGTGTGCCGTCCCCGCATTGCATAACCACCACGTGTCACAAAACATCACACGTGCCCTGAACAACGCTGTTTCAGCCAAAGTCCACCTAACCACAGACACGTGGACAAGTGCATGTGGGCAAGGCCGCTACATCTCGTTGACGTCACACTGGGTTAATATTGTGCAAGCTGGGACCCAGTCTGAGCGAGGGACGGAACACGTCCTTCACACACCAAGTTTTGCAGGCCCTACCTCAGTCAGGGTATCACACACACTCTACAGCTCCGGAATGTCATGCTCCTCAGCCTCCTCCTCCTCCTGCGCATCCTCATCCACTTTACCCTCCACACCAGTCCCAAGCTGGAAGTGTCGCGGGCGGAGGAGGGGACGGTGCGCTCTCCCACTGCTCGGGTCCGGCTGACGCTGCTCTACGGCTGCTGCTATCGCTCATTGGCTCGAGCGATGGCCGGATCCCGGGGACTCGAGCGGCGCTACTCGCCCGTGAGTGAAAAGGGGTGGTTTGGGTTTTGGGGATATTGTCCGTGACGCCACCCACGGTTGTGGTGATTGTGTGGACACCACCGCTGCTCTGGACGGGGATCCCGGGAGCCTGTGACAGGGAGCAGCTTTGTTGTTATTTCTCCCCTCCGTGGGTAGGGGGGTTGGTTGTCCCGGGGCCTGGTGATGGGGTAGAGATGGATGAAAGGCGGGTTGCGGGGCCTGATGAGGTGCAGGGTCGCAGGGGCAGCGCTGTGCCGCACGGCATGGAGGTACTCACTCAGCCCAATGATGATGACACAGTTCACGGTAAAACAAGTGGCTGGATGGACGGGTCACTCGGACGGCTGCGGTTGTTCCTCCCTGCAGGTTAGTGATGACTGTCTCTCCCTGCACCTAAGTTAAGTGTTGGTAGTGATGGTTTCCCAACGGTAACCCGCTCCCCGACCTGGATATGGGCCGGAGGAGCCCCTTTTGCCCACAGGCGCTGGCCCTGGGAGACGGTTGCCCTTGGCGGTGGCGGTGTCTCCCCTTCACGGTTGTACGGTTGCCTTCTATCTGGACTTGGCTGTTTGGAAACCCTGAGGTTCCCTTCACTAACGGATTTGGCAAATTCACGGCGACACCAAGCCTTGCCGGGATCCGAAAGTCCTCTGCCAATGGTGCTGGCTTCTCTTTGTATACCGGTCCGGTACGGCCGGGTCACCACCCGTCCACGGTCCTTACGGCAGACTCCAATCGGCCTCAACTGCAGACGGTCACCACATCCTGCCAACCTTGCTGTCCTGTCCGGTCCACACACCCGGACCAACTTCAGGCTCTTTGCTGTCACTTTTCTCCTCTCTACTACTTTCCTCCTTCCACTTCCTTAGCTTAACTCTCACTGCCTGTGTTTTCCCTCCTCCTCGGTGGGTGGAGACCAACCGCCTGGCTCCACACCCTGGTGTGGACAACAGCCCCTGGGGAAGGCAACTAGGATTTTGTGTTTTGACTATGATATGCCTGCAGGGAGTGTGGGGTGTTTAAGTGTTGTGCTCTGTGGCCCCTGGCTTGTCCAGGGCGACACAGAAGCACTGCAGCACTGCCTCGGCGAAGCGGCAACAGGCAGTGCTGAAGCTAATCTGCATAGGTGACAAACCCCACAATGCAGAAGAGGTGTGGACAGCTCTGAAACAGCAGGCAGATCACTGGCTCACAACTCTGAACCTAAAGCCAGGAAAGGTCGTGTGTGACAATGGCCGGAACCTGGTGGCGGCTTTGAGGCGAGGCCAGCTGACACATGTTCCATGCGTGGCCCATGTGCTCAACCTCGTGGTTCAGCGGTTTCTAAAGTCATACTCAGAGCTGTATGATCTGCTGATAAAAGTTCGCCGCCTGTCTGCACATTTTCGAAAGTCACCTACTGCTTCAGCCGGCCTTGCCGGCTTAAGACGCCGTTTGCATCTTCCGGCACACAGACTGGTGTGTGATGTCCCCACGCTTTGGAATTCAACTCTGCACATGTTGGTCAGGATATGTGAGCAGAAGAGGGCAGTTGTTGAGTACCTGCATCACCTAAGCCGTCGGGAAATGGGTCAAACTCCACACATAACACCTGAGGAGTGGAGAGGGATGTCCGACCTATGCACCATCCGCCAAAACTTTGAGGACTCCACCAAGATGGTGAGCGGCGATGACGACATTATTAGCGTCACCATACCGCTTCTCTGCCTTCTAAAATGGTCTCTGCTCAAAAAACAACCATGATGCATTGCAGGCGGAGCGCGATGAGTTTGAGCAAGAAACAGTAGTGGGTGTGGGTGATGATAACACACAGCCCAGCCTCGTCTCATCACAACGTGCAGTGGAGGACTATGACGAGGAGGAGGATGAAGACATGGAGCAACTCTCTGGCCAAATTGAGGATATGACATGCAGTCATATCCTCGGTTCAGCGTGGCTGGCCAGAGGACAGGGTAGATGATGAGGAGGAGGAGGAGGAGGAGGACAGCATGTTCAGTCATCGTGTTGGTCAGGATACTGAAGTGATGGCTGTTAAGAGTCTGGCACACATGGCTGACTTTATGGTAAGCTGCCTGTCTCGTGACCCTCGCGTTAAGAACATCTTGGCCGACAATCATTACTGGTTGGTAACACTGTTAGACCCACGCTAAAAGGACAACTTTATGTCTCTTATTCCCGAGGCGGAGAGGTCAGGCAAAATGCAGCAGTTCCAGAAGGCCATAGTCACGGAAGTAGGCAAAGCATTCCCCTCACAAAACGCTAGCGGCATAGGTCAGGAATCAGTGGACAACCAAGGCGTACAGCCGAGAGGGGCACAAGTCCAATCCGCCAGAGGTAGGGGAACAGTCTTTAAGATGTGGGACAGTTTTCTCAGCCCCTCACATACCACAGCCCCTGAGGTGAGGGGTAGTGCCACAAGAAATCCTAAGTTTGCCCAGATGCTCAAGGAGTACCTTGCAGATCAAACAACTGTACTCCGACATTCCTCTGTGCCTTACAATTAATGTGTATCCAAGCTGGACACGTGGCATGAATTGGCTCTCTACGCCTTGGAAGTCCTGGCCTGCCCTGCCGCTAGCGTTTTGTCAGAGCGTGTTTTTAGTGCCGCAGGTGGAATCATTACAGATAAACGCACCCGCCTGTCAACTGTAAATGCTGACAGGCTGACTCTGATCAAGATGAACAAGGGTTGGATTTGGCCAGACTTCACCACACACACCAACAGCAAATTACAGCGGAATTTAAAGTTTGTAACGGGAATTTGCCATGTACCTCCACTCACCCATGGTAACACACTTCTGGACTTTGGCTAATCGCTGGACTGCTCCTCCTTCTCCTCATGCGCCATCATGGTGACCGTTACAATAGTTAAGCCGTTGTTTCAGGTATACCCCCAGTGGTAAATTTTTTCGCCCATTCTTTCTGAATGGGCATTACAACGACAGGAGACCCGCTCCTTTGCAATGGGAACAATGTTTTGAGGCCCTCATGCACATCTCTATCCAGGGACAATGTGGAGCCTCCCAATTTTTGGCTGCCCTGCCTAAGGGCTATACTACAATAGACCCACTTCCTTACAATGGGCACTTCATGTTTACAGGCCATCATGCACGTCTCTATCCAGGGACAATATGGAGCCTCCCAATTTTTGGCTGCCCTGCCTAAGGGCTATACTACAATAGACCCACTTCCTTACAATGGGCACTTCATGTTTACAGGCCATCATGCACGTCTCTATCCAGGGACAATATGGAGCCTCCCAATTTTTGGCTGCCCTGCCTAAGGGCTATACTACAATAGACCCACTTCCTTACAATGGGCACTTCATGTTTACAGGCCATCATGCACGTCTCTATCCAGGGACAATATGGAGCCTGACGCTGCCACCGACTGCCACACACGTGCTGTTTTTAAATGCAAGCACGGACGCAATAAGAACCTAACTGGTTTTTAGGAGCGACAATTACTGAGAAGTCTGACACTATCAGACACTGCTGACTGACGTGTATTATACACTAGACTTGTGCGTTATATAATAGTTTGTGCAAAACGCGCACCTGTACCCTGCCACCGACTGCCACACACGTGCTGTTTTTAAATGCAAGCACGGACGCAATAAGAACCTAACTGGTTTTTAGGAGCGACAATTACTGAGAAGTCTGACACTATCAGACACTGCTGACTGACGTGTATTATACACTAGACTTGTGCGTTATATAATAGTTTGTGCAAAACGCGCACCTGTACCCTGCCACCGACTGCCACACACGTGCTGTTTTTAAATGCAAGCACGGACGCAATAAGAACCTAACTGGTTTTTAGGAGCGACAATTACTGAGAAGTCTGACACTATCTGGACTGTTTTACACTGTGTACACCAGCCCCAGATATGATGAAGGCTGGTATACGGTCACCACTAGGAATGGCTATATACCCTGCCTGCCTGCCTGTATACTGCTACAATAGTCCTGACAAGGACTCTTCTGGTCACTAGCCTGTATTCCGACCTGGCTATACCCTGCCTGTATATAGCAACAATAGTCCTGAGAAGGACTCTGCTACTGTACTCCGACCTGGCTATACCCTGCCTGCCTGTATACAACTAGAATAGGCCTGAGAAGGACTTCTGGTCACACTGTTTGCAGCCCTGCTCCGGAACTAACTATAAAGGGCCGCAAACCTTTCCCTGAATCAGCGACACTCTCCCTACACTGACTGTCTGAATAGCTGTGAGCAGAGCACAGCGCGCCGGCCGATATAAAGGCTCGGTCACGCTGTGCAGGCCGGCCAATCACTGCAATTCCACAACTAACAGGGCTGTGGCATTGCAGTGGTCTGCCAGCCAATCCCTGCATGAGGGCTGGCTCTCAAAAGAGCGCCAACATGCAGAAATGAAGACCACGAGTACAGCACGAGTATCGCGAGATTACTCGGTCCCCGCCGAGCAGCCCGAGTACAGCGATACTCGTGCGAGTACCGAGTAGTGACAAGCATGCTCGCTCATCACTACTACTGACTAAATCACTAGACACACTTTTTTTTTTTTTTTTTTGCTTATTCACAGTACCCCAGACAAACACAGACAACAAGTCCCTAATGAAATTAAACAGTTACAGTTATCACCACTATGAGATTGTGTTAAAACTATGCCACACTTATCTTCAGTCGCCTCCCTTTACTTCAGTACCTCGCACTCTCAGCACCTCGCTAGCTCTGGCTGGTTTATATAGTTCTACAAGGACTACTAGAAGCTGCTAGAAGCTTCTAGAAACAGGTGTGGCTAATACTACTGACTAAATCACTAGACACACTTTTTTTTTTTTTTTTTTTTTTTGCTTTTTCACAGTACCCCAGACAAACACAGACAACAAATCCCTAATGAAATTAAACAGTTACAGTTATCACCACTATGAGATTGTGTTAAAACTATGCCACACTTATCTTCAGTTGCCTCCCTTTACTTCAGTACCTCGCACTCTCAGCACCTCGCTAGCTCTGGCTGGTTTATATAGTTCCACAAGGACTACTAGAAGCTGCTAGAAGCTTCTAGAAACAGGTGTGGCTAATACTACTGACTAAATCACTAGACACACTTTTTTTTTTTTTTTTTTTGCTTTTTCACAGTACCCCAGACAAACACAGACAACAAGTCCCTAATGAAATTAAACAGTTACAGTTATCACCACTATGAGATTGTGTTAAAACTATGCCACACTTAAGCTGGTGTCACACATAACGACGACGACAACGACGTCGCTGCTACGTCACCATTTTCTGTGACGTTGCAGCGACGTCCCGTCGCTGTCGCTGTGTGTGACATCCAGCAACGACCTGGCCCCTGCTGTGAGGTCGCCGGTCGTTGCTGAATGTCCAGCTTCATTTTTTGGTCGTCACTCTCCCGCTGTGACACACACATCGCTGTGTGTGACAGCGAGAGAGCGACGAAATGAAGCGATCAGGAGCCGGCACTGGCAGCTGCGGTAAGCTGTAACCAGCGTAAACATCGGGTAACCAAGGGAAGACCTTTCCCTGGTTACCCGATGTTTACGCTGGTTACCAGCCTCCGCTCTTGCTGCCAGTGCCGGCTCCTGCACTGTGACATGTGGCTGCAGTACGCATCGGGTAATTAACCCGATGTATACTGTAGCAAGGAGAGCAAGGAGCCAGCGCTAAGCAGTGTGCGCGGCTCCTTGCTCTCTGCACTGTGACATGTAGCTGCAGCACACATCGGGTTAATTAACCCGATGTGTGCTGCAGGAGAGCAAGGAGCCAGCGCTAAGCGCGGCTCCCTGCTCTCTGAACTGTGACATGTAGCTGCAGCACACATCGGGTTAATTAACCCGATGTGTGCTGCAGGAGAGCAAAGAGCCAGCGCTAAGCGCGGCTCCCTGCTCTCTGAACATGTAGCACAGCGACCTTATGATCGCTGCTTCTGCTGTGTTTGACAGCTAAGCAGCGATCATAACAGCGACTTACAAGGTCGCTGTTACGTCACCGAAAATGGTGACGTAACAGCGACGTCGTTGTCGCTGTCGTTTAGTGTGACACCAGCTTTATCTTCAGTCGCCTCCCTTTACTTCAGTACCTCGCACTCTCCAAAGTCAATGCTCTGAGACCATGGGGGGCGCTTAGCCCCCTCTCTTCGTCACTGAGGATGATTTCATTTTTCAGGGATTAGAGAGGGTGGTCCTTATGGTGGACTGCAGGTATGGAGAGCTGTTGTCATCGTATTAGATAGATAAGAATGATTATATGTATTGTAGAAATGTCTCCTATCATGTTCCCTAATTTTTTATTATGTCCACATCCTGGTCCCCATCTTGGACATCATAACAAACGTGCACTTTTTTGTTTAATTTACACATTGGACCATAGGAAAAATGACACTACAGCTACAGAGGTGACCGTCTGATAGCCCAGCTCGACTATCCATCTCTACTGAAGACCCTTTCAGCTTTTTGAGAGTTGGGTGGAGGACATCATCTCTGAAAATAGGGTCCCACAGCTGCACCCCATCAGTGGGAGCAGGACTCTTTTAACTCTTAGAAGAGTCAATGCTCTGAGACCATGGGGGGCGCTTAGCCCCCTCTCTTCGTCACTGAGGATGATTTCATTTTTCAGGGATTAGAGAGGGTGGTCCTTATGGTGGACTGCAGGTATGGAGAGCTGTTGTCATCGTATTAGATAGATAAGAATGATTATATGTATTGTAGAAATGTCTCCTATCATGTTCCCTAATTTTTTATTATGTCTACATCCTGGTCCCCATCTTGGACATCATAAGAAACGTGCACTTTTTTGTTTAATTTACACATTGGACCATAGGAAAAATGACACTACAGCTACAGAGGTGACCGTCTGATAGCCCAGCTCGACTATCCATCTCTACTGAAGACCCTTTCAGGTTTTTGAGAGTTGGTTGGAGGACATCATCTCTGAAAATAGGGTCCCACAGCTGCACCCCATCAGTGGGAGCAGGACTTTTAGGACTCTTAGAAGAGTCAATGCTCTGAGACCATGGGGGGCGCTTAGCCCCCTCTCTTCGTCAGTGAGGATGATTTCATTTTTCAGGGATTAGAGAGGGTGGTCCTTATGGTGGACTGCAGGTATGGAGAGCTGTTGTCATCGTATTAGATAGATAAGAATGATTATATGTATTGTAGAAATGTCTCCTATCATGTTCCCTAATTTTTTATTATGTCCACATCCTGGTCCCCATCTTGGACATCATAACAAACGTGCACTTTTTTGTTTAATTTACACATTGGACCATAGGAAAAATGACACTACAGCTACAGAGGTGACCGTCTGATAGCCCAGCTCGACTATCCATCTCTACTGAAGACCCTTTCAGCTTTTTGAGAGTTGGGTGGAGGACATCATCTCTGAAAATAGGGTCCCACAGCTGTACCCCATCAGTGGGAGCAGGACTCTTTTAACTCTTAGAAGAGTCAATGCTCTGAGACCATGGGGGGCACTTAGCCCCCTCTCTTCGTCACTGAGGATGATTTTATTTTTCAGGGATTAGAGAGGGTGGTCCTTATGGTGGACTGCAGGTATGGAGAGCTGTTGTCATCGTATTAGATAGATAAGAATGATTATATGTATTGTAGAAATGTCTCCTATCATGTTCCCTAATTTTTTATTATGTCCACATCCTGGTCCCCATCTTGGACATCATAACAAACGTGCACTTTTTTGTTTAATTTACACATTGGACCATAGGAAAAATGACACTACAGCTACAGAGGTGACCGTCTGATAGCCCAGCTCGACTATCCATCTCTACTGAAGACCGTTTCAGCTTTTTGAGAGTTGGTTGGAGGACATCATCTCTGAAAATAGGGTCCCACAGCTGCACCCCATCAGTGGGAGCAGGACTCTTTTAACTCTTAGAAGAGTCAATGCTCTGAGACCATGGGGGGCGCTTAGCCCCCTCTTTTCGTCACTGAGGATGATTTCATTTTTCAGGGATTAGAGAGGGTGGTCCTTATGGTGGACTGCAGGTATGGAGAGCTGTTGTCATCGTATTAGATAGATAAGAATGATTATATGTATTGTAGAAATGTCTCCTATCATGTTCCCTAATTTTTTATTATGTCCACATCCTGGTCCCCATCTTGGACATCATAACAAACGTGCACTTTTTTGTTTAATTTACACATTGGACCATAGGAAAAATGACACTACAGCTACAGAGGTGACCGTCTGATAGCCCAGCTCGACTATCCATCACTACTGAAGACCCTTTCAGCTTTTTGAGAGTTGGGTGGAGGACATCATCTCTGAAAATAGGGTCCCACAGCTGCACCCCATCAGTGGGAGCAGGACTCTTAGGACTCTTAGAAGAGTCAATGCTCTGAGACCATGGGGGGCGCTTAGCCCCCTCTCTTCGTCACTGAGGATGATTTCATTTTTCAGGGATTAGAGAGGGTGGTCCTTATGGTGGACTGCAGGTATGGAGAGCTGTTGTCATCGTATTAGATAGATAAGAATGATTATATGTATTGTAGAAATGTCTCCTATCATGTTCCCTAATTTTTTATTATGTCTACATCCTGGTCCCCATCTTGGACATCATAAGAAACGTGCACTTTTTTGTTTAATTTACACATTGGACCATAGGAAAAATGACACTACAGCTACAGAGGTGACCGTCTGATAGCCCAGCTCGACTATCCATCTCTACTGAAGACCCTTTCAGCTTTTTGAGAGTTGGGTGGAGGACATCATCTCTGAAAATAGGGTCCCACAGCTGCACCCCATCAGTGGGAGCAGGACTCTTAGGACTCTTAGAAGAGTCAATGCTCTAAGACCATGGGGGGCGCTTAGCCCCCTCTCTTCGTCACTGAGGATGATTTCATTTTTCAGAGATTAGAGAGGGTGGTCCTTATGGTGGACTGCAGGTATGGAGAGCTGTTGTCATCGTATTAGATAGATAAGAATGATTATATGTATTGTAGAAATGTCTCCTATCATGTTCCCTAATTTTTTATTATGTCCACATCCTGGTCCCCATCTTGGACATCATAACAAACGTGTACTTTTTTGTTTAATTTACACATTGGACCATAGGAAAAATGACACTACAGCTACAGAGGTGACCGTCTGATAGCCCAGCTCGACTATCCATCTCTACTGAAGACCCTTTCAGCTTTTTGAGAGTTGGGTGGAGGACGTCATCTCTGAAAATAGGGTCCCACAGCTACACCCCATCAGTGGGATCAGGACTCTTTTGACTCTTAGAAGAGTCAATGCTCTGAGACCATGGGGGGCGCTTAGCCCCCTCTCTTCGTCACTGAGGATGATTTCATTTTTCAGGGATTAGAGAGGGTGGTCCTTATGGTGGACTGCAGGTATGGAGAGCTGTTGTCATCGTATTAGATAGATAAGAATGATTATATGTATTGTAGAAATGTCTCCTATCATGTTCCCTAATTTTTTATTATGTCCACATCCTGGTCCCCATCTTGGACATCATAACAAACGTGCACTTTTTTGTTTAATTTACACATTGGACCATAGGAAAAATGACACTACAGCTACAGAGGTGACCGTCTGATAGCCCAGCTCGACTATCCATCTCTACTGAAGACCCTTTCAGCTTTTTGAGAGTTGGGTGGAGGACATCATCTCTGAAAATAGGGTCCCACAGCTGCACCCCATCAGTGGGAGCAGGACTCTTTTAACTCTTAGAAGAGTCAATGCTCTGAGACCATGGGGGGCGCTTAGCCCCCTCTCTTCGTCACTGAGGATGATTTCATTTTTCAGGGATTAGAGAGGGTGGTCCTTATGGTGGACTGCAGGTATGGAGAGCTGTTGTCATCGTATTAGATAGATAAGAATGATTATATGTATTGTAGAAATGTCTCCTATCATGTTCCCTAATTTTTTATTATGTCTACATCCTGGTCCCCATCTTGGACATCATAAGAAACGTGCACTTTTTTGTTTAATTTACACATTGGACCATAGGAAAAATGACACTACAGCTACAGAGGTGACCGTCTGATAGCCCAGCTCGACTATCCATCTCTACTGAAGACCCTTTCAGCTTTTTGAGAGTTGGGTGGAGGACATCATCTCTGAAAATAGGGTCCCACAGCTGCACCCCATCAGTGGGAGCAGGACTCTTAGGACTCTTAGAAGAGTCAATGCTCTGAGTTACTAGTTACTAAATGACATTTCCCACTTGTCTGCTTTACACCAGCGCAATTTTTGAAAAAAAAAATAAAATTTCCGTTAGGAAGTTAGAAGGGTTCAAAGTTCATCAGCAATTTCTCATTTTTCCAACAAAATTTACAAAAGAAATTTTTTTAGGTACCACATCACATTTGGAGTGATTAGAGAAACCTAGGCGAAAGAAAATACCCAAAAGTGACCCCATTCTAAAATCTGCCCCCCTCACTCTGCTCAAAACTAGAGTTGAGCGCGGTTCGCGGTTCGTGGTTCTCCAGTTCTAGGCTCGAGTGATTTTTGGGCTGTTCGAGATCGAACTAGAACTCGAGCTTTTTGCTAAAAGCTCGATAGTTCTAGAAACGTTCGAGAACGGTTCTAGCAGCAAAAAGCAGGGCTTTTTACAGCTACAGTGTGCAGGAGCCATCGCTGGCAGCCTGCCACAAGCTGGTAACCAAGATAAACATCGGGTATCCAAGCAAAGCGCTTTGGTTAGTAACCCGATGTTTATCTTAGTTACGTGCAGGAAGCCCACACTTCCCGCTCAGCTCGCTCCGCCCCCTCCTGCCCGCGGCATGTATACATACATATACACACACACACACACTCTCACTCACGCACCCCCCCCCCCCCCTCCCAGCTACAGTGTGCAGGAGCCATCGCTGGCAGCCTGCCACAAGCTGGTAACCAAGATAAACATCGGGTATCCAAGCAAAGCGCTTTGGTTAGTAACCCGATGTTTATCTTAGTTACGTGCAGGAAGCCCACACTTCCCGCTCAGCTCACTCCGCCCCCTCCTGCCCGCGGCATGTATACATACATATACACACACACACACTCTCACACACGCACCCCCCCCCCGCTCGGCTAAACCTGCGGTGATGAAGTCCCGCCATCCCGACCTCAGCGCTGTCACTTTCCTCCATGGCCGCCGCTTGTCACATCACCTATTGCTTCCGACCCGAGACTGACACTGGCGGTGACGTCACGGACCTCTCGCGATACTTGATGTGAAGGCGCCGGTCATTGACCTCAGTGACAGGGGCTGTCGGCAGTGCTGGAGATCAGCGCAGGTAATGTACCTCGCTGACAGCAGCACTTGTCACCCCCCTGCAGTGACCTGGGCTGACCCATTGATGTTAGCTCAGGTCACTGCATTGCTCTCCCAGCCAATGGGGAACATCCTGCTCTTCATTGACTGGGACAGTGTGGATCGTCATGGCAACCCCTTGGATTACACCAGACCTGGATTTGTTTTTCAATCTAATAAATTGGTTAAAGAGGGAATGTTTTGGGGAGTGTTTTTTCAAATAAAAATGTGTTTGTCGTCTATTTTTTTTTATTACTGACTGGGTTGGTGATGTCGGGTATCTGATAGACGCCTGACCTCACCAACCCCAGGGCTTGATGCCAGGTGACATTACACATCTGGTATTAACCCCATATATTACCCCGTTTGCCACCGCACCAGGGCGCGGGATGAGCTGGGGCGAAGCACCAGGATTGGCGCATCTAATGGATGCGCCACTTCTGGGGCGGCTGCGGCCTGCTATTTTTAGGCTGGGGAGATTCCAATAACCATGGACCTCCCTAGTCTGAGAATATCAGGCCCCAGCTGTCTGCTTTACCTTGGCTGGTGATCCAATTTTGGGGGACCCCTACGTGTTTTTTTTTTTAATTATTTATTTAATTTAAAATAACAGCGTGGGGTGCCCTCAGTTTTGGATTACCAGCCAAGGTGAGGTTGCCAGCTGTAGTCTGCAGGCTGCAGCCGTCTGCTTTACCCTAGCTGGCTACAAAACTAGGGGGAACCCTACGTCATTTTTTTTTCATTTTTTTGGCTAAATACAAAGCTAAGCACCCCTTAGTGCCACATGAAAGGTACCAAAGGGTGCTCCACTTTTTCTCCATTTTTTTCTCCACTTTTTCTCCACTTTTTTCTCCACTTTTTTCTCCACTTTTTTCTCCTCTTATGCTCCACTTTTTCTCCACTTTTTCTCCTCTTAATCTCCACTTTTTCTCCACTTTTTTCTCCACTTTTTTCTCCACTTTTTTCTCCTCTTATGCTCCACTTTTTCTCCACTTTTTCTCCTCTTAATCTCCACTTTTTCTCCACTTTTTTCTCCACTTTTTTCTCCACTTTTTCTCCTCTTAATCTCCACTTTTTCTCCACTTTTTCTCCACTTTTTCTCAACTTTTATTCCACTTTTTTCTCCACTTTTTCTCCTCTTATGCTCCACTTTTTCTCCACTTTTTCTCCACTTTTTCTCCTCTTATGCTCCACTTTTTCTCCACTTTTTCTCCTCTTATGCTCCACTTTTTCTCCACTTTTTCTCCACTTTTTCTCCTCTTATGCTCCACTTTTTCTTCACTTTTTCTCCTCTTAATCTCCACTTTTTCTCCACTTTTTCTCCACTTTTTCTCCTCTTATGCTCCACTTTTTTCTCCACTTTTTCTCCTCTTATGCTCCACTTTTTCTCCACTTTTTCTCCACTTTTTCTCCACTTTTTCTCCTCTTATGCTCCACTTTTTATCCACTTTTTATCCACTTTTTCTCCACTTTTTTTCCTCTTATGCTCCACTTTTTCTACACTTTTTCTCCTCTTAATCTCCACTTTTTCTCCTCTTATGCTCCACTTTTTCTCCACTTTTTCTCCACTTTTTCTCCTCTTATGCTCCACTTTTTCTCCACTTTTTCTCCTCTTAATCTCCACTTTTTCTCCACTTTTTCTCCACTTTTTCTCCACTTTTTCTCCTCTTATGCTCCACTTTTTTCTCCACTTTTTCTCCTCTTATGCTCCACTTTTTCTCCACATTTTCTCCACTTTTTCTCCACTTTATCTCCACTTTTTCTCCTCTTATGCTCCACTTTTTCTCCACTTTTTTCTCCACTTTTTCTCCTCTTATGCTCCACTTTTTCTCCACTTTTTCTCCACTTTTTCTCCACTTTTTCTCCTCTTATGCTCCACTTTTTCTCCACTTTTTCTCCTCTTAATCTCCACTTTTTCTCCACTTTTTCTCCACTTTTTCTCCACTTTTTCTCCTCTTATGCTCCACTTTTTCTCCACTTTTTCTCCACTTTTTCTCCTCTTAATCTCCACTTTTTCTCCACTTTTTCTCCACTTTTTCTCCTCTTATGCTCCACTTTTTTCTCCACTTTTTCTCCTCTTATGCTCCACTTTTTCTCCACTTTTTCTCCACTTTTTCACCTCTTATGCTCCACTTTTTCTCCACTTTTTCTCCTCTTATGCTCCACTTTTTCTACACTTTTTCTCCTCTTAATCTCCACTTTTTCTCCTCTTATGCTCCACTTTTTCTCCACTTTTTCTCCACTTTTTCTCCTCTTATGCTCCACTTTTTCTCCACTTTTTCTCCTCTTAATCTCCACTTTTTCTCCACTTTTTCTCCACTTTTTCTCCTCTTATGCTCCACTTTTTTCTCCACTTTTTCTCCTCTTATGCTCCACTTTTTCTCCACTTTTTCTCTACTTTTTCTCCACTTTTTCTCCTCTTATGCTCCACTTTTTCTCCACTTTTTCTCCTCTTAATCTCCACTTTTTCTCCACTTTTTCTCCACTTTTTCTCCACTTTTTCTCCACTTTTTCCTCCACTTTTTCTCCTCTTTTTCTCCACTTTTTCTCCACTTTTTCTCCTCTTATGCTCCACTTTTTCTCCACTTTTTCTCCACTTTTTCTCCGTTCTTTTTCTATGGTCGGTCTACCCATTAGCTCTGCCATGCATACTGTAGCTCTACACCTACTGCACATGTTACTTTATGATTGACATCTCTTTCGTACCAGAGCTGTCTAAGTCTACTCTGACCCCATATTTGTCATTACTATATTGTCCTTGTACTGTATTATGACATTTGTATCATGTGTTTCATTTCTTGCTGTGTTGCAATTTTTTTGCTGCATCCCAATTGTACCTCTACATTGTTCGAGTTTATGTTATTGTTCTCTCACTCTTATGTGATACTGATTATTGTCATTTTTCATGATTACATGCAGATAAGTCCAATCTGACGAAGGCTCAGGCCGAAACGTCATTTGTAACTTGTTTTGGACAAAAAACATATATGCTTATGAAAAATTTTTTTTTCTTAATATGGACCAATAAAGAGTGATTTTGCATTACTATCCATTGTGACTTACTGACTTAGTCTGGGAGATTTAGAGTGCCGAGGTTACTCACTAATTTTATCTATTATTACCTCTGAGCACCTATATACCAGTGAGCAGAGTTTCCTCTACAGTAGTTCTCCTGATTAGGCATGCCCTTACCTCATGAGCAGGGCATTGCAGCTTTGGTAGCAACCATTACGACATGGACTCTGCTGCTGTGGACCCGGGGAGAGTGAGTGCAGATTCATTGCACCCACACTCCTCACATGAAGGGTCCGCACTCCTAGAAAATGGGGGACACGTTCCCTGAGTGTCTCCCCCCCATATTCTAGACGGTCCAGAGTCGTCGTGGGACCCCTTTATTTTTTTTCTTACAATAAATTGGTGAAAGAGGAAATGTTTTGGGGACTGTTTTTTCAAATAAATTTCTTTTGTCGATTTTTTGTTTTTGTTAGTACTGACAGTTTATGATGTTGGGTATCTAATAGACGCCATGACATCACAAACTGCTGGGCTTGATCTCAGGTGACTTTACAGCTAGTATCAACCCGATTTATTACCCCGTTTGCCACTGCACCAGGGCACGGGATGAGCTGGGGTGAAGCGCCAGGATTGGCGCATCTAGTGGATGCGCCACGTCTGGGGTGCCTGCGGCCTGCTATTTTTAGGCTGTGAAGGCCCAATAACTATGGACCTTCCCACCCTGAGAATACCAGACCACAGCTGTCCGCTTTACCTTGGCTGGTGATCCAATTTGGGGGGGACCCTACTTTTATTGTGTAATTATTAATATTTATAAAATAATTATAAAAAAGAGCCTGAGGGGACCTCCACATTGGATCCCCAACCACGGTAAAGCTGCCAGCTGTGGTTTTCAGGCTACAGCCGTCTGCTTTACCCTAGCTGGCTATCAAAAATGGGGGGACCCAACGTCATTTTTTTTTTTAACTATTTTTTAAATAGAAAAAATTAATGGGCTTCCCTGTATTTTGATTGCCAACCAAGGTAACGGCAGGCAGATGGGGGTGGCAACCCATAGCTGTCTGCTTTATCTGCGCTGAGAATCAAAAATACCGCGGAGCGCTACGTCATTTTTTTAAAGATTTATTTTTACAGCACTGTGATGTCCAGCAATCAAAATACAGGGAAGCCCATTTTATTTTTAGTTATTTAAATAAATAATTAAAAAAAATATATATGGGCTCCCGCTGCATTTTTTGTATTGCTAGCTAAGGGTAATCCAAGCAGCTACTGGCTGCTAACCCCCACTGCTTGGTGTTACCTTCACTGGCAATGGAAAATCCAGGGAAGCATTTTTTATTTTTTTTGCCAAAAAACTACAAAAAAAGGACGTGAGCTTCGCCATATTTTTGTATGCTAGCCAGGTATAGCAGGCAGGTGCTGGAAGAATTGGATACAGCGCCAGAAGATGGCGCTTCTTTGAAAATGCCATTTTCTGAGGTGGCTGCAGACTGCAATTCACAGCGGTGGGGCCCAGAAAGCTCAGGCCAACCTGTGGTGCGGATTCCAATCCCCAGCTGCCTAGTTGTACCTGGCTGGACACAAAAATGGGGCAAAGCCTACGTCATTTGTTTTCTAATTATTTCATGAAATTCATGAAATAATAAAAAAAGGGCTTCCCTTTATTTTTGGTTCCCAGCCGGGTACAAATAGGCAACTGGGGGTTGGGGGCAGCCGTACCTGCCTGCTGTATCTGGCTAGCATACAAAAATATGGCGAAGCCCACATAATTTTTTCAGGGGGCAAAAAACTTGTGCATACAGTCCTGGATGGAGTATGCTGAGCCTTGTAGTTCTGCAGCTGCTGTCTGTCTGTATGGAGAAGAGCAGACAGCAGCTGCAGAACTACAAGGCTCAGCATACTCCATCCAGGACTGTATGCAGAAGTTTTTTGCCCACCAAAAAAATGACGTGGGCTTCGCCATATTTTTGTATGCTAGCCAGGTACAGCTGGCAGCCACGGGCTGCCTCCAACCCCCAGTTGCCTATTTGTACCCGGCTGGGAACCAAAAATATAGGGAAGCCCGTTTTTTTTAATTATTTCACTTATTTCATGAAATAATTAAAAAACAAATGACGTGGGCTTCGCCCCATTTTTGTGTCCAGCCGGGTACAACTAGGCAGCTGGGGATTGGAATCCGCAGCAGAGGTTAGCCCGAGGTTTGTGGGCGCCTCTGCTGCGGATTTCAGTCCGCAGCCGTCCCAGAAAATGGCACTCTCATAGAAGCGCCATCATCTGGCGCTGTATCCAACTCTTCCAACAGCCCTGGAGCCGGGTGGCTTGTTGGGTAATCATGAGTTAATACTGGCTTTGTTTTACCAGCCAGTATTAAGCCAGAGATTCTTAATGTCAGGCACGTTTGACCCGGCCATTAAGAATCTCCAATAAAGAGTTAAAAAAAAGACACCACACAGAGAAAAAATACTTTAATAGAAATAAATACACAGACACATTAGAGACTCCATCTTTATTACCCCCTGTCAGCCCTCCACGATCCTGCTCTTCTGTCTTCTTTCTTTCTAGTGTAGTAGTAGTGACGATTGTAGTGAGGATGAGATTCACCAGCTCATCACTTGGGGCTGGGGAACCTCCATCCTCACTACAATGCTCACTACAATCGGGAAGCAGCGTGCAGCCTTCATTCCGTGAGTGATCACTGCTGGCTGCTAGCGGTAACGCTGACAGACGCGTTACCATAGCAACGGTGCTCTCGGAGCCGCGGTTAGCGGTGACGTCACCGCTAACTGCGTTGCTATGGCAACAGTGATCTCCGTTAATGACCGGCTGTGTCAGCCGGTCCCTAACGGAACGGGGAGTCGACCGTGTGCTAGAGCATGTCGCCGGTACACGGCGATACACATATGTGCACCGTGTACCGGAGAGATGCACTCGCAGGTCCTACATGACGTGTCATAGTCATGTGACCAGTCTGTAGCCAATGAGATAATAGCCACGTGACTGGTCACATGGCTATTTTGACGTCACGATAGGTCCTGCTTCTCTGCTGGCAGTGCAGGTCACCGGGAGGATTCAGCGATCATCGGATGGAATAGCGGCAGGAGACAGAGTGCAGAAGGGATCGCGAGGACCGGTAAGTGTTATGGCAATGTTTATTAACTGTTTGTGTACATTTATAATGCATTTTTATGTGTTTGTGATTGCCTCCCATTATAGCCTATACGTTCGAGTTCGGTTCTCATCTCTACTCAAAACCACATCCAAGAAGTTTATTAACCCTTTAGGAGCTTCACAGCAACCAAAGCAATGTAGAAGAAAAAAATGTTACTTTAGCAATAAAAATTAGTATTTTCACAAGGGTATCAGGAAAAATGCATCATAAAATGTATCGTGCATTTTCTCCTGAGTACGCAGATACCTCATATGTGGTGGAAATCAAATGTTTGGGCACACAGCAGGACTCGGAAGGCAAGGAGTGCCATTTGAATTTTTGAGTGCAAAATTAGCTGCACTCATTATTGGACGCCTTCTCGGGTTTGAAGACTCCCTGAGGTGCCTAAACAATGGAGCTCCCCCATAAGTGACCCCATTTTGGAAACTAGAGCCCTCAAATATTTTTTCTAGATGTTTGATGTGCACTTTGAACCCCTGGGTCTTTCACAGAAGTTTATAATGTTGAGCCGTGAAAAGAAAAACCATTTTTTTTACCACAAAACTGTTGCTTCAACCAGGTAGCTTTTTTTTATCACAAGGGTATCAGGAAAAAATGCACCATAAAATGTATTGTGCATTTTCTCCTGAGTACGCAGATACCCCATATATGGTGGAAAACAAATGTTTGGGCACACGGCAGGACTCGGAAGGCAAGGAGCGCCATTTGAATTTTTTAGTGCAAAATTAGCTGCACTCATTAGCGGACGCCATGTCGGGTTTGAAGACTCCCTGTGGTGCCTAAACAATGGAGCTCCCCCATAAGTGACCCCATTTTGGAAAGTAGAGCCCTCAGATATTTTTTCTAGATGTTTGATGTGCACTTTGAACCCCTGGGGGCTTCACAGAAGTTTATAATGTTGAGCCGTGAAAAGAAAAAAAAAATTTTTTACCACAAAACTGTTGCTTCAACCAGGTAGCTTTTTTATCACAAGGGTATCAGGAAAAAATGCACCATGAAATGTATTGTGCATTTTCTCCTGAGTACGCAGATACCCCATATGTGGTGGAAATCAAATGTTTGGGCACACAGCAGGACTCGGAAGGCAAGGAGCGCCATTTCACAGCAAAATTGGTTGGAATTATTAGCGGACGCCATGTTGCGTTTGGAGAGCCCCCTGAAGTGCCTAAACAATGGAGCTCCCCCACAATTGACCCCATTTTGGAAACTAGACCCCTCATGGAATTTATCTAGCTGTTTAGTGAGCACTTTGAACCCCTGGAGGCTTCACAAACGTTTGTAATGTTCAGCTGTGAAAATATTTTATTCTTTTTTTTACTACAAAATTGTTTTTTCAAACAGGTAGCTTTTTTTTCACAAGGGTATCCGGAAAAAATGCACTATAAAATGTATTGTGCAATTTCTCCTGAGTACACAGGTACCTCATATGTAGTGGAAATCAATTGTTTGGGCGTACGGCGGGGCTTAGAAGAGAAGGAGCGCCATTTCACACTAAAATTGATTGGAATTATTAGCAGACGCCATGTTGCATTTGGAGACCCCCTGAGGTACCTAAACAATGGAGCTCCCCCACATGTGATCCCATTTTGGAAACTAGACCCCCCCCATACAAAAAAATTAGTTTGGCGAAAAAAAAAATACAGACATCAGTTAAAAAAAAAAAAAAAAAGAATAAAAAAAAAAAATATGAGCGCCTGCCACTAAGACCAGTGCCAAATGTGAGAGCAATGCACGAGTCTCGCATCGCATCATCCACTCCAGTCTGGAAGCGAGCAACTGCGCTGGATAATGCGATGCAAGAGGGCGGGGCGGCAGATGAGAAAGGGCGCAGCGGATGGAAGATGGGAAAGGGCGCAGCGGATGGAGGAGCGGCAGAAGATGGGAAAGGGCGCAGCGGATGGAAGATGGGAAAGGGCGCAGCGGATGGAGGAGCGGCAGAGGATGGGAAAGGGCGCAGCAAATGGATGATGGGAAATGGCGCAGCGGATGGAGGAGCGGCGGAGGATGGGGGGAGGGAGGTGAGATGGGGATACCTACCTTACAGGATGGATCTAGCCAGCAGGATCACAGCAGACAGAAGAGGCAGCAGATGAAGGAGGCAACAGATTGAGGAGAGTGAGAGGGGGCAGTAGATGAAGAGGATGGGAGAGAGCAGGCAGCAGATCGGGGAGGGGGGCAGAGTCTGATGGGAGAGAGAGATGGCACATGGAGGAGGGGGGGCCCCAGGGGGAGGAGAGCCCCCAGAACATGGAGGGGGGAGGGTGGCTTGCAGCACATGGAGGGGGAGGGTGACTTGCAGCACATGGAGGGGGAGGGTGGCTTGCAGCACATGTGGGGGGAGGGTGGCTTGCAGCACATGGAGGGGGAGGAGGTGTAGTGGCGATGGAGACGGGGCAGCCGATGAAGGAGGCAACAATCGGGAACAGTGGGGGCCGATTTGGGGGCAGCAGCGGCTAAAAAAGGTGGGTGCGACGGCGGCGGGGACAGTTGCAAACGTGGCGGCGGGGACAGTGGCGAACGTGGCGGCGGGGACAGTGGCGAACATGGCGGCGGGGACAGTGGCGAATGTGGCAGCGGGGACAGTGGCGAACGTGGCGGCGGGGACAGTGGCGGGCGGGGCGATCGGGGACAGCGGTGGGGCTGGCGGTGGCGATCGGAGTCAGCGGTGGGGCTGGCGGTGGCGATTGGAGACAGCGGCGGGGCTGGCGGTTGCGGGCGGGTCGATCGTCGACAGCGGCGGGGCTGGGGCTGGCGGGCGGGGCGATCGGAGACAGCGGCGGGGCTGGCGGAGACAGCGACGGGGCTGGCGGTGGCGGGCGGGGCGATCAGGGTCAGCGGCGGGGCTGGCAGAGACAGCAGCGGGGCTGGCGGTGGCGGGCGGGGCGATCGGAGACAGCGGCGGGGCTGGGTCTGGCGGGCGGGGCGATCGGAGACAGCGGCGGGGCTTGTGGAGACAGCGGCGGGGCTGGCGGTGGCGGGCGGGACGATCAGAGACAGCGGCGGGGCTGGGGCTGGCGGGCGGGGTGATCGGATACAGCGGCGGGGCTGGAGGAGACAGCGGCGGGGCTGGTGGTGGCGGTCGGGGCGATGGGAGACAGCGGCGGGGCTGGCGGAGACAGCGGCGGGGCTGGGGCTGGCGGGCGGGGCGATCGGAGACAGCGGCGGGGCTGGCGGAGACAGAGACGGGGCTGGCGGTGGCGGGCGGGGCGATCGGGGTCAGCGGCGGGGCTGGCAGAGACAGCAGCGGGGCTGGCGGTGGCGGGCGGGGCGATCGGAGACAGCGGCGGGGCTGGGTCTGGCGGGCGGGGCGATCGGATACAGCGGCGGGGCTGGAGGAGACAGCGGCGGGGCTGGGGCTGGCGGGCGGGGTGATCGGATACAGCGGCGGGGCTGGAGGAGACAGCGGCGGGGCTGGTGGTGGCGGTCGGGGCGATGGGAGACAGCGGCGGGGCTGGCGGAGACAGCGGCGGGGCTGGGGCTGGCGGGCGGGGCGATGGGAGACAGCGGCGGGGCTGGCGGAGACAGCGGCGGGGCTGGCGGTGGCAGGCGGGGTGATCGGAGACAGCGGCGGGGCTGGCGGGCGGGGTGATCAGAGACAGCGGCGGGGCTGGCGGAGACAGCGGCGGGGCTGGCGGTGGCGGACGGGGCGATCGGAGACAGCGGCGGGGCTGGCAGAGACAGCGGCGGGGTTGGCGGTGGCGGGCGGGGCGATCGGAGACAGCGGCGGGGCTGGGTCTGGCGGGCGGGGCGATCGGAGACAGCGGCGGGGCTGGTGAAGACAGCGGCGGGGCTGGCGGTGGCGGTCGGGACGATCGAAGACAGCGGCGGGGCTGGGGCTGGCGGGCGGGGTGATCAGACACAGCGGCGGGGCTGGCGGAGACAGCGGCGGGGCTGGTGGTGGCGGTCGGGGCGATGGGAGACAGCGGCGGGGCTGGCGGAGACAGCGGCGGGGCTGAGGCTGGCGGGCGAGACGATCGGAGACAGCGGCGGGGTTGGCGGAGACAGCGGCGGGGCTGGCGGTGGAGGGCGGGGCGATCGGAGACAGTGGCGGGGCTGGCGGAGACAGCGGCGGGGCTGGCGGTGGCGGGCGGGGCGATCAGAGACAGCGGCGGGGCTGGCGCTGGCGGGCGGGGCGATCGGAGACAGCGGCGGGGCTGGCGGTGGCGGACGGGGCGATCGGAGACAGCGGCGGGGCTGGCAGAGACAGCGGCGGGGCTGGCGGTGGCGGGCGGGGCGATCGGAGACAGCGGCGGGGCTGGGGCTGGCGGGCGGGGCGATCGGAGACAGCGGCGGGGCTGGTGGAGACAGCGGCGGGGCTGGCGGTGGCGGGCGGGACGATCGGAGACAGCGGCGGGGCTGGGGCTGGCGGGCGGGGTGATCGGATACAGCGGCGGGGCTGGCGGAGACAGTGGCGGGGCTGGTGGTGGCGGTCGGGGCGATGGGAGACAGCGGCGGGGCTGGCGGAGACAGCGGCGAGGCTGGGGCTGGCGGGCGATCGGAGACAGCGGCGGGGCTGGCGGAGACAGCGGCGGGGCTGGCGGTGGCGGGTGGGGCGATCGGAGACAGCGGCGGGGCTGGCGGGCGGGGTGATCAGAGACAGCGGCGGGGCTGGCGGAGACAGCGGCGGGGCTGGCGGTGGCGGACGGGGCGATCGGAGACAGCGGCGGGGCTGGCAGAGACAGCGGCGGGGCTGGCGGTGGCGGGCGGGGCGATCGGAGACAGCGGCGGGGCTGGGTCTGGCGGGCGGGGCGATCGGAGACCGCGGCGGGGCTGGTGAAGACAGCGGCGGGGCTGGCGGTGGCGGGCGGGACGATCGGAGACAGCGGCGGGGCTGGGGCTGGCGGGCGGGGTGATCGGATACAGCAGCGGGGCTGGCGGAGACAGCGGCGGGGCTGGTGGTGGCGGTCGGGGCGATGGGAGACAGCGGCGGGGCTGGCGGAGACAGCGGCGGGGCTGGGGCTGGCGGGCGGGGCGATCGGAGACAGCGGCGGGGCTGGCGGAGACAGCGGCGGGGCTGGCGGTGGCGGACGGGGCGATCGGAGACAGCGGCGGGGCTGGCGGAGACAGCGGCGGGGCTGGCGATGGCGGGCGGGGCGATCGGAGACAGCGGCGGGGTTGGCGCTGGCGTGCGGGGCGATCGGAGACAGCGGCGGGGCAATCGGAGACACAGCGGCGGAGCTGGCGGTGGCGGGCGGAGCGATCGGAGACAGCGGCGGGGCTGGTGGTGGCGGACGGGGCGATAGGAGACAGCGGCGGGGCTGGCAGGGCGATCGGGGACAGGGGCGGCCGGCGGGGGCAGCAACTTACAGATGGGCACCCGCAGAGACCGCTCTCCTCGGCTTTCAGGGACAGACACAGGTCACCGGCACCAGATCCACCGTAATTGGAGAGATCGGTCACAAGACCGGTCTCTCCAATCAGAGCTGGGGGCGGGTGAAGCATCGATCACCCAGCTCCAGCCAATGGCCAGTGCTACAACAGCACTGATCAGGGCTGGATTTCAATGTTCCAGCCATATTCAATGGCTGGAACATTACAGTGACTGTAATTGGCTGAGCGGCGTTCGTCAGCCAATGACAGCCTCTGTATGTTCGGGGAGGAGGCACCACCGTCATGAGGTTAGGCAGAGGTCCTTCCCGAATCTACAGTTTAATTAAACAAATTTCACTCCCCCCGGCTCCGGGACCCCGATTTCGCCATGACGTACTGGGTACGTCATGGGTCGTTTAGCACCATGTCACCATCACGTACCCAGTACGTCAAAGGTCGTTAAGTGGTTAACCCTTTAATTTTCAATGGGGCGAATGGGGGGTGATTTGAACTTTTAGGTTTTTTTGTTTTTTTTTAATTTTTTAAAACTTTTTTTTAACTTTTTTTTTTATTTTACTAGTCACCCTAGGGGGCTATTGCGATCAGCATTCCGATTGCTCTGCAGTATCTGCTGATCACAGCTACAAGGCTGTAAACAGCAGATACGCTCTCTTTCTATTTTGCTGTGAATCTGGCATAGCGAAAGTGAAAGCAAGTCAGGTGTAGTACAGGAGTCATCACATGTCCCTGTGCTACCATGACAACTATCGGGAGTCACGTGATCGCGTCACGTGACTTCCGGTATCGGGCGTTAAGGAAATGTATACCGCAATCGCGCTTACAATGGCGCTGTCACATATTGACAGCGCCATATAAGGGGTTAAACGGCACGAGCAGATAACGATTCTGCTCGTGCCTAGCAGGCACACATCTCAGCTGTGAAAATCAGCTGAGGTGTTACCGATCGCAGCATGATGCTGCCGGCAGACCGTGGGCAGTAACATTATGACCGCAAGGATGTAATTTTACGGCCCGCGGTCGTTAAGGGGTTAAGGAATGCTCATTTTTTGTTAAAGTATTACCAAGGTATGTAAAAGAAGTGTCAACCCATTCAAAAGAAGAGATACTTTTTATGTTGTCCATAGAGGATTTGTCAAGGAAAAAGGGGAGGATCTTAGATTTAAACATATACAGTTTGAAATATGAAACGTCTGCGAAATAGTTCAATTCTTTCAAAGTCTCTTCAATAGAGTTGTAGGGGTCAGATAAGGATAAAAGGGTGTCATCGGCAAGAAGTCCAATTTTATAACTTCTTTTCCTAGTACAAATTCCCCTTATTTTGACATTACTTCGTAGACGTTCTGCCAAGGGTTCCATACTAATTGCAAAAAGTAAAGGTGATAAAGGGCACCCTTGACGAGTGCCATTAGTAATAACAATGGGCTTTTACAGATGATTATTAGCGCAGACTCTTGCAGACGGGGAGGAATAAAGGGACATAACGGTATGGATAAATTGGTTATTAAATCCGAATTTAAGTAGTGTGGTCTTAAGGAATTTCCAATTCACGCGATCAAAAGCTTTTTCTGCATCAAGGGACAACAAAATAGAAAGGGTCATTGATTTATTTATTATTAATTATTATTATTATTTATTTATTTATTAAACTAATCAAGTTAATTTCGAGCTCCACCCTGAAATCCCGAAAGAGGTTCAAATGACACTATACAATAAACTGAATAGAACTAACTAGAAACTAAATGGCTAAACTCAATGGGAAACAACAACCTCCAGTGGTGCGACAGTAATGGCCTTAATTACAGAACAAAAGACGGTGATTATAGGATTTAGCTAAAATCCTTCAGGTCATTTGACCCGTCTCTGGGTTCCAAAAGTAGAAATGTTAAATGACACCTCTCTGGGACTTCTAGTGTTAAACCAGCAATCCCTGGGGCCAAGGGCCAGGAATAAGAGGACAAGGCCCATCTGACTGGCATGACAGGTATGTAGGAGGACAACCAGTTCTGTCCATCACTCTGGACGGAATTCCCACATCTGCATTGTTGGACACCAGCTCGCAGGTTACAACTATCCCGTATGTAATCTACAAAAGATTCTGGTCAGATACTGAGCTCACCCATCCAAACTCAGACTTTAACATTTATGCTATTAATGGATTACAAGTGTCTAAGATAGGGTTGAAAGAGGTAACCATAAAAGTGGGGAGGGAAGAGCTAAAGGGCCAAGGATTGATTGTAGTTGAAACTGATGCTAATTAGAAAAATCCACAGATGATTCTGGGTACCAACGTAATTGAAAATTGTTTGGGAGAAGTGCTGTTCTTACTCCAACAGATTGCTGAAACTGCCGACGTCAGGAAGCAGAGGGTCCTGCAAAAAGAAATCAGAGCCCTCCTGCAGAAGCAACAGGTAAACTTATCTGGTGGAGAAATTGGTAATGTACGAGTAATATACTCTAGACTCCGTCCCTATTGTAATACCCCCAAGAAGTGAAATGATGATATGGTGTTGGGCGGCAACAGGTATCAAAAGGCAAGATTACCAACCAGTGCTGGAGCCCATATACTCAGAAAACTGATCTACAGTCCTGACAGCCTGGGGGGATAGATGTACGCAAGGGAAGAGTCCCTGTATGAGTGTTAAATTGTGAGGAGGAGCAAACTAAATTGCCCAGGTATGCCACCATTGCCAAACTGTTTACTGTTGCCAATGGCTCCATCCAGGTAGTGGAAAAATCTAACCGCATCAGAACCAGCAGAGGACAACAGATCCCCAGAATAGTTGATTGATGATTCCACTCCTTGTCACCAGAAACAAGGAGTTTATCGGGTAGCACAAGAGTATGAGCAAGTTTTCAGTAAGCATCCATTAGATTTTGGGAGGATAAAAGGGGTACAACACTATATACCCACAGGAGACCATCCCTCCATTAAAGAGCGATATAGACCTATACCACCAGCTCACATAGTGTGCCAAGGACATGTTGAGGAACATGAAGAAGGCTGGGGTTATCAGAGACAGTTGTAGCCCCTGGGCAGCTCCGCTGGTCCTAGTCAGAAAGAAGGATGACACAATGAGGATGTGTGTAGATTATAGGAAGATAAATCGCATAACACATAAAGATGCTTACCCATTACCCCTCATAGAGGAGTCACTACCTGCATTGAAAGCTCCTAACTACTTTTCCACCCTAGATCTCACTAGTGGGTATTGGCAGGTCTCCGTAGCAGAAGAAGACCGGGAGAAGACTGTGTGATGCCCTGGCCTATCAGGTCGTCACAGGGTATTAAGCAATCTGCCCTTCTGTGCAATATCCACCTCCTCCTTGGTTATTGGTCCCCAACCAATGGTGTTGCCAACAACAGCTAATTAAAATACTAGGAACACTCTGCACTAGAGATGAGCCACCCCCCTAGCGTTCGAGTTTGGTTCGGTTCGTCGAACGGAGCCTCCGTTCGATGAACGTTCGACGAACCAACTCGAACCCCATTGCAAACAATGGCAGGCAAACACAAACACATACAAACACATAGAAAACACCTTCTAAGGTGTCCAAAAGGTGACAAACAACTCCCAAGACACCAGAAATACATGGGAAAGTGATAAGGACATATACTCATGCGAAAACAAAAGAGCTGGATGAGTAAAAAGAGAAGGAGACTCAGCTATCGGAGTATCTGCAAGTGAACATCGATGCCATTACTGTGCAACTTGAGTCTTGCTCATTTTGGGCTTCCAATCTGGATAAATTGCCTGAGCTCGCCACTTACACCTTGGGGATCTTGTCGTGTTCTGCAGCCAGTGTTCTCTCAGAACGTGTCTTCAGTGCTGCTGGGTGTGTGCTGACAGATAAGCGCACGCGTCTGTCCAGTGACAATGTGTACAGACTAACGTTCATCAAGATGAACAAGTCATGGATCACAGAGGACTTTTCTACCCCTGTGTTATCCAGGGGAGGTGAAAGGCTGGTGTATTTTTGAGAGTGCTTCATGCAAATCATTTTTGTAAGTTTGCAACTGGGGGACAACTGATGCCAGTGAAGTGGTGTGTGTGTGTGGCCCAATTTTTGGAAACGAGGGAGACTGTGGTTGGAGTCCCCTTTTTTTTGAAAAATGAACCAAGATGAGGAAGTAATAGATCACAGAGGACTTTTCTACCCCTGTGTCATCCAGGGGAGGCAAAAGGCTGGTGTATTTTTGAGAGTGCTTCATGCAAATTATCTTTGTAAGTTTGCAACTGGGGGACAACTGATGCCAGTGAAGTGGTGTGTGTGTGGCCCAATTTTTGGAAACAAGGGAGACTGTGGTTGGAGTCCCCCTTTTTTTTTTTTTTTTTTAAAATGAACCAAGATGAGGAAGTCATGGATCACAGAGGACTTTTCTACCCCTGTGTCATCCAGGGAAGGTGAAAGTCTGGTGTATTTTTGAGAGTGCTTCATGCAAATCATCTTTGTAAGTTTGCAACAGGGGGACAACTGATGCCAGTGAAGTGGTGTATGTGGCCCAATTTTTGGAAACGAGGAAGACTGTGGTTGCAGTCCCCTTGCTGTGCTTTACATGATTTTAGAAGGGCATGACATGCCTAAGAGGTTGACTTTCAGCATCTGCAAGCTGTTGGCTACAGAAATGCTGCCTTTCCACCCTTTTGACACAGAGGACTTTCGAGACCTTATGCCCATCGCAGTGCCCCAAGAGCCGATGCCCAGTCGCCACTTCTTCTCCAAGAAAGGCATGCCCGCGCTACAACAGCATGTCGCACACAACATCACCGCTTCCTTGAGAAACTCTGTGTGTGGCAGGGTGCATTTCACCACAGATACTTGGACCAGTAAGCATGGACAGGGGCGTTACATGTCGCTGACTGGGCACTGGGTAACTATGGCGAGAGATGGAGAAGGGTCTGCTGTACATGTCTTGCCGTCCCCACGAGTTGTGTGTCAATCCTTCCTCTGTATGTAGAAGTTCCTACACTGCTTCTGCCTCCTCAACCTCGTCTAGGTCCTCAACCTCCGCTCAAAACCTGTCTGGTAAGTCCACTCGCTTATAACTGTGCACAAGGAATCCCACACACCTCCTTACAATGCTGGCAGCAGAGCTCAATGCCATCAGGTGGTCAAATCTTTACTTTGAAATGTATGGGAAGTGTGAGTCACAGGAGGAGTTGTGGATGGTTAGCTCTGGAGACCGAGTTTCATCAATGGTTGTCTCCACTCAACTAGCAGCCAGGGAAGGCCGTGTGCAACAATGATGCAAACCTGGGTGCGTCCCTTCGCCGTGACAATGTGACACACGTGCCTTGTATGGCTCACGTGTTGAACCTGGTTGTCCAGCAATTTTTAAACCACTATCCCGGCCTAGATGTCCTTCTGCAGAGGGCACGGTGTAACGCCTGCCTGGATCCACACACTCAGACGGGCTGTAAAGGATAGGCTAAAGAGAAGCCACTCAACAAGCTGCACCCCTAGAATCCTGAAACCCTTTAACTCCTTGCGACAACCTGGACTCTTTCAATTCTTAGCAGGGGTTAAATTTCTTAAAATTCAGCCAGACATGAAGATAGTTTGTTTATAGAAGGGGATAAGCCCTCATTGTTTTTACAAGACTCTTGTAAATTACCTCAGTGGCCATTGCCTAGTCTGTGGATTTCAGACTACATGTAGATATCCTCAGTCTTTCTATCCACATCATTTAAATGAACATTATCCATGCAGCTTGAAATTCATCCAATAAGAGAAGCAACCTTGTACAACCAATCTGATAAGGACACAGTATATCCTAAGGGAAGGTTATGGCTATAAAAGGGGACTTCTTGGAGTCACCAGGTTGTTGATGGATGTTGCATGATCTAGTCTAAGCTCTTAGGAGCTGGCTAGGGGATCAGAACCAGGATGCCTTGTGGACTCGGTCTAGGGACTTTGGCTTCAACTAGAGGATCACTTGGCTTCATGGCTTCAATCTAGGGGCTCCAATTCCGATTGGAGATCATAATCGCAGTCTAGGGATTTCGACTCCGGCTGCCAGGATTATACCATATCATCATACCAGAGACTACTTAAGGAAGAAACCCAGGTTGGACAATTTTGTCACCTGGCTACAGACTTTGCAGACCTCAGCCAGCTTCCTAAATCTGGCGTTATTCTATTGTCGGTGGGTGCCCGACAAATTACACAGCTATGCAAAATTTTGGTTTATGAAACTTCAAATCCAGTGACTGATTCTTATGTTTTCTAATGTCCTGATTTAAAAAAAAAAAAAAAAAATTTTTTAACCATCAAATATTGATTTTGTACAAACCATGTGTGAAGTTACATACAAGTGACATGAACAAGAAAAATACTTATCATAACCAAAAACATTCACAATTTTATATATAAAATACATTTATTTATTATACAGTCATTCTGCAACTTTATTAGAAATTCATTCTTGCACTTTTTCCTTTTCTCTTGATCCCCCTTTTCTCTTATAGAAGGCCTGTGGATCTTCTCTGTGAAGCATCCGGCAATCATGTTCACGTTTCATTTACTTTGGTTCCATCTCCTTGATATTCTGATGAAAACCTTCTTGTTCTTCCCACCAGCACCAAGGTTTTCAGACAAGTAGTCCAAATAGGAATGTAAAAAATTTAACTTCAAATTCATTAGACAACCCAAGGCTTTGAAACGTTTCAGCATGTTCTCCACGATGGACTTAAATTTTGATTCTTTGTTGTTACCTAGAAATTTATTTATTGCTTCTTTCAAAGAGTTCCAAGCCCTTTTTTCAACAGTTTTCATTATTGTTTAAAACACGTCGTCCTTCATTCATGGGTTTCTGAATATCCGAACCCACAAAAATGCTTTTGTGCCACTCCCGTGCCAGCAGCCGCCGTTGCTCGGATCCAGACCTTCTAAGGGAGTAGCTCGAGGGTCTCCAGACCCGGGGGTCTCGCGGACACGCCGAATAAAAGGAGGAATGTAGATGTATGGGCTAGGCCGTATTAAGTTTGTGACGCCACCGACGGTGTGTGGTGAGGTGGGACACCACCGCTGCAGTTATGGGATACCCGGGAGAGATGTAGTGGCAGCTGGATGTTAACCCCTCCGTGTGTAGGGATGGTTGCCCCGGGGCCCAGTGTCTTTGTGCAGGGTATGGTGATGGCAAGGGCAGGCACGCTTGAGCAAGCAGGGGGATGTTTGGTTACTCACAGTAAATGAATCACACGAGTCTTTCGGTAAACCAAAGGTGCTGGTGGCCTGCCACCCCGGCTGGTTGCATTCAGGTCCCCCACCCAGGCTGGTGGTCGCTGTCCTTTACTCTGCACTTGTTTTTGTGTATGGTGGACTGCCTGGTCTGGAACTCAGGAGTCCGCTCCCGGCTGGATATGGCCTAAGGAGCCGTGCCCGCAGGCGCTGGCCAGTGGGATCTATGGGCCCTGGCGGTGGCCTTATCCCTATCAGTGGGCTATTGTCTTCTTTGAGGGACTTTAGGTGGGATAGGACCTATAATCCTGCCCTCAATCGTTTAATTAGCTAGGCCGCTGGTTTCGATCCTGGCTTCAGGGTCCGAGTACCCCCTCTGTGCTATGGTTTCCAGGTCCGTTCTCCGTGTCGGTACCGGTGGGCTACAACCCTGTCCCGGTCCACCTCGGATCTGCCGAGCCGTCTTCCCGTCTCCTGCTGACGGAGACCACAGTCTGCAACTTAGCCAAAGGCACCAGGGCTCCAACCCTGGCACCATTCAACTTGAACCTCCACTGCTGGAGCTACACCTAGCTCCAGCCCACACTCCTCTCAACTTGAACTACCAAACTTCACTGCTAGACTGCTTGTCTTCCCGCCCCGGGCTGTCTAGACCCCTGGGTGGGTGTGTCCAACTGCCTGGTCCCGCCCACTGGTATGTCTATCTTTCCCTAAGGGGGGGTGACTAGGGTTTCAGGTCGGCTGTGAGTTTCCTAAGTGAGGAAAGGTGTTGTGCGGGGGCCTATCTGTAACTACCTGGTTTTGCCAGGGCGTCACACCTTTCTTCAGACTTGATTCTGACAGTCCCTGAAACTTGGTACACAGGTACTTAAACATCTCTCCTTCTTTCAGTAGCGCTTTCACAAACAGCTTCATCAGTCCAAAGCTTACAGTGGAGTGGTGGCAAGAGAACTTTAGGTGGGATCAACTAAGCTTTATGCAACAATGTTCTTGAGTCCCGGTTACAAAGATGTTCTTGTTGGCCAACTTTTTTTGCTCCAGTGAAGAGTCCTATTCACACAAAAAGCATGTGTTCTGCCTTCTTTCACGTAACGCTGTGAATCTATAGCATACAGCTAAACCCTTGTTCACATTTGAAATAAACAGACTGTGGAATTCAATAGCCTTGATTTATTAGCTGGTAACGTGAACTTGATTGCAGTATACGTGGAATATACAGTGAATATAGGAATATCCAAGATGCAGTTGAATACGGTGTACGGAATACGGTATATCCAAGATACTGTTTTATACGGGTAAAAACTATAACAAGAAAATGATTACAGTCAGTACAGTGTTAATACAGAGTTAACATAGCATAACAGTACATGAGATACAGTTCTTATGAGAATGTAGGTGAAAGGTCACTGCATCTGCAATACATAGAAATCGTATCAATACAAACAAGACAGGGATGACACTAAAGGTATAGAATTACAATGTACAATGCATTTACTACACTCTTCCATCTAAGATTCTATCACATAGTTACATAGTTACATAGTTACTAAGGTTGAAAAAAGACCTAGGTCCATCTAGTTCAACCTTCCTCCACCAGTTCTACATTTGGTCACAAAGTCATTTATAACCAACAATGTTGTGTGTACTGAGAAAATCATCAAGCCCTTTTTTGAAAGCTGTTATAGTATCTGCCATTACTACCTCTTGTGGTAGGGCATTCCACAGTCTGACTGCTCTAACTGTAAAGAACCCTTTCCTATTTAGCTGTCGGAATCGCTTTTCTTCCACTCGCAGTGAATGCCCCCTGGTCCTTAGTATTGTCTTCAGAAGAAATAAGTCATGTGCAAGTCCTTTATATTGACCACACATGTATTTATACATATAAATGAGATCTCCTCTGAGACGTCTTTTTTCTAAGCTAAACATATCTAACTTTTTCAACCTGTCATCATATGGGAGGCCTTCCATTCCTTGTAGTAGTCTAGTTGCCTGCCTTTGAACTGACTCTAACTTCTGAATAGAGTTGAGCGCGGTTCGCGGTTCGAGGTTCTCCAGTTCGCGGTTCGAGTGATTTTTAGGGGTGTTCTACATAGAACTGGAACTCGAGCTTTTTGCTAAAGCTCGATAGTTCTAGATATGTTCGAGAACAGTTCTAGCAGCAAAAAGCATGGCTTTTTACAGCTACAGTGTGCAGGAGCCATCGCTGGCAGCCTGCCAGAAGCTGGTAACCAAGATAAACATCGGGTATCCAAGCAAAGCGCTTTGGTTAGTAACCCGATGTTTATCCTAGTTACGTGCAGGAAGCCCACACTTCCCCGCTCAGCTCACTCCGCCCCCTCCTGCACGCGGCATATACACATACATATACACACACACACACACACACACGTCCCCAGCCATGCAGTCCACGACACTGACGTCCTCCTGTCACTCTGCACACATGGTCCCGCTCGGCTTACCTGCGGTGATGAAGTCCCGACCTCAGCGCTGTCACTGTCCTCCATGGCCGCCGCTTGTCACATCACCTTCTCTCGCTTCCGACCCGAGACTAACCAGCGGTGACGTCACGGGCCTCTCGCGATACTTGGCTGTGAAGGCGGCGGTCATTGAACTCAGTGACAGGTGCTGTCGGCAGTGCAGGAGATCAGCGCAGGTAATGTACCTCGCTGACAGCAGCACTTGTCATGCCCTGCAGTGACCTGGGCTGACCCATTGATGTTAGCTCAGGTCACTGCACTGCTCTCCCAGCCAATGGGGAACATCCTGCTCTTCATTGACTGGGACAGTGTGGATCGTCATGGCAACCCCTTGGATTACACCAGACCTGGATTTGTTTTTCTTTCTAATAAATTGGTTAAAGAGGGAATGTATTGGGGAGTATTTTTTCAAATAAAAATGTGTTTGTCGTCTATTTTTTTTTATTACTGACTGGGTTGGTGATGTCGGGTATCTGATAGACGCCTGACCTCACCAACCCCAGGGCTTGGTGCCAGGTGACATTACACATCTGGTATTAACCCCATATATTACCCCGTTTGCCACCGCACCAGGGCGCGGGATGAGCTGGGGCGAAGCACCAGGATTGGCACATCTAATGGATGCGCCACTTCTGGGGCGGCTGCGGCCTGCTATTTTTAGGCTGGGGAGAGTCCAATAACCATGGACCTCCCTAGTCTGAGAATATCAGACCACAGCTGTCTGCTTTACCTTGGCTGGTGATCCAATTTTGGGGGGACGTGTTTTTTTTTTTTTAATTATTTATTTAATTTAAAATAACAGCGTGGAGTGCCCTCAGTTTTGGATTACCAGCCAAGGTGAGGTTGCCATCTGTGGTCTGCAGGCTGCAGCCGTCTGCTTTACCCTAGCTGGCTACAAAAATAGGGGGAACCCAACGTCATTTTTTTTTCATTTTTTTGGCTAAATACAAAGCTAAGCACCCCTTAGTGCCACATGAAAGGCACCAAAGGGTGCAAAATTACAAAATGCAGGAGAGTGGGACATTGTGTCTTTCTGCCATTATAATGACAGAAAAGACTGATATGAAGTGCACAAGCACAAGAAAATCACCAGAGCGCTCTACGCTGTGAAAAGCAGTAGAAAATGGCACTGGAGTGAACATGTGACCGCCTCATGTAGGATGAAGCTATGGATCCTGGGTAAATGTATGCATTTACCCTCCTTCAGTTTTTTTGCAGTACACAAAAAAACGGAAGGCACACGGATGACAAACAGATGACATACGGACCGTCAACGGAATGGAAACGGATGCCACACGGATGCACCCGTGAAAAAAAACGGACTGTTTTTTGGAGGCCGCAAAAATGGATCGGTCGTGTTAATGTAGCCTTATTCTGATCTGCCATTTATAAACAGCAGGCAGAAATAAGTGAATAAGGCCCCCCGACGTCAGAAAATCTCCGGAGTTTCAGGGCTAGCTGAGACCCTGGAGATCATGATTCAGGACGGTTTTTCCGGTCCCCGCTCACGTGATCACAGGTATACACCGTACACCGATGATCACGTTACAGTAAATGACAGCGCCGGTAAAAAATTATTTATCTCCCATCTGGCATGAACAAACACTTCTTCTCCACTTCTTCTCCACTTTTTCTCCACTTTTTCTCCACTTTTTCTCCACTTTTTCTCCACTTTTTCTTCACTTTTTCTTCACTTTTTCTTCACTTTTTCTTCACTTTTTCTCCATTTTTTTCTCCACTTTTTCTCCACCTTTTCTCCATTTTTTCTCCACTTTTTCTCAATTTTTTCTCCGTTCTTTTTCTATGGTCGGTTTACCCATTAGCTCTGCCATGCATAGTGTAGCTCTACACCTACTGCACATGTTACTTTATGATTGACATCTCTTTCGTACCAGAGCTGTCTAAGCCTACTCTGACCCCATATTTGTCATTACTATATTGTCCTTGTACTGTATTATGACATTTGTATCATGTGTTTCATTTCTTGTTGTGTTGCAATTATTTTGCTGCATCCCAATTGTACCTCTACATTGTTCGAGTTTATGTTATTGTTCTCTCACTCTTATGTGATACTGATTATTGTCATTTTTCATGATTACATGCAGATAAGTCCAATCTGACGAAGGCTCAGGCCGAAACGTCATTTGTAACTTGTTTTGGACAAAAACATATATGCTTATGAAAAAAATTTTTTTCTTAATACGGACCAATAAAGAGTGATTTTGCATTACTATCCGTTGTGTCTTACTGACTTAGTCTGGGAGATTTAGAGTGCCGAGGTTACTCACTAATTTTATCTATTATTACCTCTGAGCACCTATATACCAGTGAGCAGAGCTTCCTCTACAGTAGTTCTCCTGATTAGGCATGCCCTTACCTCATGAGCAGGGCATTGCAGCTTTGGTAGCAACCATTACGACATGGACTCTGCTGCTGTGGAACCGGGGAGAGTGAGTGCAAATTCATTGCACCCACACTCCTCACATGAAGGGTCCGCACTCCTAGGAAGGGGGGGATACGTTCCCTGAGTGTCTCCCCCCCATATTCTAGACGGTCCAGAGTCGTCGTGGGACCCCTTTATTTTTTTTATTACAATAAATTGGTGAAAGAGGAAATGTTTTGGGGACTGTTTTTTCAAATAAATTTCTTTTGTCGATTTTTTTTTTTTTTGTTAGTACTGACAGTTTATGATGTTGGGTATCTAATAGACGCCATGACATCACAAACTGCTGGGCTTGATCTCAGGTGACTTTACAGCTAGTGTCAACCCAATTTATTACCCCGTTTGCCACTGCACCACCAGGGCACGAGATGAGCTGGGGTGAAGCGCCAGGATTCGCGCATCTAGTGGATGCGCCACGTCTGGGGTGCCTGCGGCCTGCTATTTTTAGGCTGTGAAGGCCAAATAACTATGGACCTTCCCACCCTGAGAATACCAGACCACAGCTGTCCGCTTTACCTTGGCTGGTGATCCAATTTGGGGGGGACCCTACTTTTATTGTGTAATTTATTAATATTTATAAAATAATTATAAAAAAGAGCCTGAGGGGACCTCCACATTGGATCCCCAACCACGGTAAAGCTGCCAGCTGTGGTTTTCAGGCTACAGCCGTCTGCTTTACCCTAGCTGGCTTTCAAAAATGGGGGGACCCAACGTCCATTTTTTTTTTTTAACTATTTTTTAAATAGAAAAAATTAATGGGCTTCCCTGTATTTTGATTGCCAACCAAGGTAACGGCAGGCAGATGGGGGTGGCAACCCATAGCTGTCTGCTTTATCTGCGCTGAGAATCAAAAATACCGCGGAGCGCTATGTCATTTTTTTAAAGATTTATTTTTACAGCACTGTGATGTCCAGCAATCAAAATACAGGGAAGCCCATTTTGTTTTTAGTTATTTAAATAAATTATTAAAAAAAATATATATGGGCTCCCGCTGCATTTTTTGTATTGCTAGCTAAGGGTAATCCAAGCAGCTACTGGCTGCTAACCCCCACTGCTTGGTGTTACCTTCTCTGGCAATGGAAAATCCAGGGAAGCATTTTTTTTTTTTGCCAAAAAACTACAAAAAAGGATGTGAGCTTCGCCATATTTTTGTATGCTAGCCAGGTATAGCAGGCAGGTGCTGGAAGAATTGGATACAGCACCAGAAGATGGCGCTTCTATGAAAATGCCATTTTCTGAGGCGGCTGCAGACTGCAATTCGCAGCAGTGGGGCCCAGAAAGCTCAGGCCAACCTGTGCTGCGGATTCCAATCCCCAGCTGCCTAGTTGTACCTGGCTGGACACAAAAATGGGGCGAAGCCTACGTCATTTGTTTTCTAATTATTTCATGAAATTTATGAAATAATAAAAAAAGGGCTTCCCTTTATTTTTGGTTCCCAGCCGGGTACAAATAGGCAACTGGGGGTTGGGGGCAGCTGTACCTGCTGTACCTGGCTAGCATACAAAAATATGGCGAAGCCCACATAATTTTTTCAGGGGGCAAAAAACTTCTGCATACAGTCCTGGATGGATTTTTATTTTAAAGAATAAGACGCCTGGAGTTTTGTGCTGGTGAAATCCCTTAATTATTTCCTATGCACATGGACTGGCTCTCCAAATCTCTTCTCCGTGCACAGCCCAGGATTACTGGCTTCCATTGCACAGGTGAGCTGGGCAAAAAACTTTTTTACTATTCATCCTGAGCTGCTATACCCGTGCTCCCTGTGATCTACGATCAGGAACTTTTCAGTAAGTCAATTATTATTGCTTTGGATCTTTTCAAAAAGAGACATTGTATATCATATATGATGAAATTGCATGACTTATAGTTCCTTACAAGATTGTGTTATAAAATGGAAGACCAGATGAATGATGCTAATAGCAATCAGAATTGGGAAAGCTTTGTTACTTCAGACAGATTACGAATGGAGAGAGCTGCAAAAATGTTTTCACTAAATAAGCAAGATACCCTTTTGGAAACGCATACAGAAATGAACCAAATTATGTGGGAATTAGAAAAAGTAATGTCAGCGAGAATTCGTACCTGGTGGGACAGCGAAACCTTGCAAGCATATCTTGATAAAAGCATGGTTCCCAGAGGACTTCGCCTGAACAAAAGACCCACAGTAAAATTTAATCAAGAATTTGTTGCAAAATGGGATACAATTTTATCTGAATGCTCCAAAAAACTTATTCAATTAATTATAGAACAAGAACGAAATAAAATAGGTGTGTTGGAGAACAAGATTAAAGAAATTGAAGTTTCCCTTGCACAATATTCGGGTCTAGATGCTTATAAGACCATGAAAGATCAGATAAATGTCAAAATTATTGCCCTTGAGGATACAATCACTGCATTTAAAGAAAAAACGTTTGTTCCAGATTTGCGGGACTATGAGGATAATAAAATCTACAATTGGCACAATTCTGGGAGATTTTTCCAAGCTGGTCCTAAATCCATATTGAAAAATAACAAAAGACGCAACAATTCCACTCGTGTAAATTTTTCTTCTACAGATTTTGAAACGACTGATGTGGACTCTACAGATTACAATACAGACACGTCCGATACTAATTTTGACACTCCATCTACTTCATCAAGTGTGTCAAAAAACTTGAAAAATCAGCCGTTTTTCCAGAAAAATCGAAAAAAACAAGGAGGAGCGGCCGCAAACATAGAAAGTCATGTGTATCAACACAATCATTATACGAGGGGGAAGAGGAAATGAATATTGATAATAATAATTTTTCTGTCATAAATATGTCGGCATGCATTTTAAACAGTAGTGAAATAAGTGTTTTGAAAAGGGGTTTAAATTTTGTTCCCAATAAGAGGTTTGACCTTTTTAAAACAATATTAGATGTTAATAAGTTCATTCGAAAATTAACAGTAAAAAAACACTTCTTTCAAGATGAAAATGGGTCTAATGTTCCTAATGTTTCAGATGCATCAGCCGACACATTTTTCTCTCCTATGTGATTCAAAGAACAAATGGCTTTACAAAGTTTGCATGATTTATCAAGTGATAGTGGTACCAGACCTAATTCACATTGTGCGGTTTCCCATTTTAATGTTCCTAATCCAAGTTTTTATCCCATCCCCTCGAGGTGTGATCAGATGACTGACTTTCAGAATATAGTAGAAAAAGAATTAACTGCTCTTTCTCATTCACAAGAACCTATGGTTCAAAATTTGTCTAAAACTGAAAAAGATGCGGTTATTTCCCTGCAAAAAAACTTGAACATCATAATAAAAAATTCTGACAAGGGAGGGGCGGTCGTAGTTTTGGACACAGGACTTTATGAAAGGGAGGTATTGACTATGTTACAGGATTGTGATACCTACAGGAGAGTCGATCATGACCCCTCTGCAGGCATAAAAAAAATCTTTGGAGAAAATTTTAGAGGAAGGCTTACATTTGGGTTTAATGGATGAAAAATTGAGAGATTATCTCAATCCCTCTCATTGTTTAATACCACTATTACATGCCTTACCCAAGTCACATAAAAATCAATTTCCCCCAAAAATGAGACCAATTGTTTCAGGTATCGATTCTTACACTGAACATCTGGCAGAGTGGTTGGACAACCACCTCCAATTTCTTCCCAAAATGTCTCCTGGCTATGTATTGGATAGCAAACATGTGTTGAATATTATCTCTCAGATGAAATGGCAGGATAATTATAGTTGGTTAACTTGTGATGTGCAATCACTGTATACATCCATTCCACATTCTCTTGCCATTTTGGCCTTGAGGGATTTGCTCAACAAATATTCTGACTACTCACTTGAACTACAAAATTATTTGGTGGATGTGACTGAATTTTTACTTAAGAACATCTACTTCACCTTTCTAAATAAAGGATATGTTCAGTTGCAGGGATGTTCAATGGGCGCACGATTTTCCCCCTCATTAGCGGGCATATTCATGTTTTGGTGGGAAGAACAATATATCTTTAATCAATGTAATCCTTTTTTCTCGGATATAGCATTATATCTGAGATTCATAGATGATGTACTTATTGTATGGCAAAATCCAAACAAAAAAATTGAGGATTTCATATTTTACATCAATAATAACGCCCATAATCTTTTTTTCACTTTTTTTCATAATGTATCAAAAATTAATTTTTTGGATATACAATTTCATGGGAAGGGTGATAATGGAGAAATTAATCGCAGCCTCTATAGAAAACCCATATCAGGCAACTCGCTATTACATGCGGGGAGCTGCCATCCAAAGCATGTTATAAATAACATCCCTACAGGTGAATATGTCCGTGCCAGGAGGTGTTGCAACACCCAAAATGGTTTTGAGGTGGAATGCAACATTATTGAAAAAAGGTTTTTAGCAAGAGGTTACAAAATGAAAAATCTCCAAAAAGCCAAAACTAAGGCGAATAAAGTGAGTAGGTCACAATATTTGGACATGAATAAAATCAAAGACAGTTCCCAGAAAGAATTGTCAGTTGTTTTTTCAACAACATACAGTAAGAACTATTATGATGTAATTAAAATTATCAAAAAATATTTACCCATTTTATCTACAGATGACACATTACATCAAATCTTAAAAAATGGAGTTAAGTTTGTTTCAAAAAGGAACATTACATTGGGATCCATGTTATCACCTAGTGATCACATGAACAGGTGCGGTTCCACTAATGGAGAAAAAAATACCGGCAATTGGTTACCTAGTACAGGTTCGTTTAAATGTGGCCATAGATCATGTGGACTATGTGGTTATATGTTAAATGTAAAAGATTTTTCCTCATTTACTGACAAAAAAACTTATAAAATAATGTCACTTATAAACTGCAGTTCAGACCATGTGGTTTATTTAATATCTTGTACTATTTGTCAGTTACAATATATAGGCAGCACTTGTCGTTCCCTCAGAAAGAGGATATCTGAACACATCTATGATGTGAATAATGCCACCACGAAAAAATTATCAGGAGCGTCTCAACATTTTCGTGACGCACATGCAGGTGATTTGAAAGGCATGAAAGTTAATGCCATTGAAAAAAATCAAACTACCTAGAAGAGGTGGAAATTTGAAAGATATCCTTTTTCAGAGAGAAATAAAATGGATGTTTTTAATGGGCACAAGATTTCCTAAGGGTCTAAATAAAAGAAATGAATTGATGTTTGCATATTAATCTTGCTTAAATACTATGTATGTATATAAGTCTTATGGAACTATATGGAGTGATCCAACGTAATGGGTTAATGTTTTTGTAATTGTCTTGCTCTCTCCTTGCATTTGATCACATGTTTGAGTTCAGCCCTTTTTAAACAGTTCTGTGACTAGATGGTTTAGAGACTGAATAAGAACTGGATGTTCGAAACGCGTCCTCTCTGACATGGGCTAACCATTATAGCATGGACTTTTTAATGATAAGAAAATAAAGAAGTTTTTATTTTAAAGAATAAGACGCCTGGAGTTTTGTGCTGGTGAAATCCCTTAATTATTTCCAGGATGGAGTATGCTGAGCCTTGTAGTTCTGCAGCTGCTGTCTGTCTGTATGGAGAAGAGCAGACAGCAGCTGCAGAACTACAAGGCTCAGCATTCTCCATCCAGGACTGTATGCAGAAGTTTTTTTCCCACCTAAAAAATGACGTGGGCTTCGCCATATTTTTGTATGCTAGCCAGGTACAGCAGGCAGCCACGGGCTGCCTCCAACCCCCAGTTGCCTATTTGTACCCGGCTGGGAACCAAAAATATAGGGAAGCCCGTTTTTTTTAATTATTTCACTTATTTCATGAAATAATTAAAAAACAAATGACGTGGGCTTCGCCCCATTTTTGTGTCCATCCAGGTACAACTAGGCAGCTGGGCATTGGAATCCGCAGCACAGGTTAGCCCGAGGTTTCTGGGCGCTTCTGCTGTGAATTTCAGTCCGCAGCCGTCCAAGAAAATGGCGCTCTCATAGAAGCGCCATCATCTGGCGCTGTATCCAACTCTTCCAACAGCCCTGGAGCCGGGTGGCTTGTTGGGTAATCATGAGTTAATACTGGCTTTGTTTTACTAGCCAGTATTAAGCCAGAGATTCTTAATGTCAGGCACATTTGACCCGGCCATTAAGAATCTCCAATAAAGGGTTAAAAAAAAGACACCACACAGAGAAAAAATACTTTAATAGAAATAAATACACAGACACATTAGAGACTCCATCTTTATTACCCCCTGTCAGCCCTCCACGATCCATGGTCTTCTGTCTTTCTCGTTCAACAAATGCAGCTCTGCTACATCACTGCTGCATGGGGGAAGACGCTGCTTCCCGTGGAGCTTTCACTCCATGAAAGCTGCACGGGAAGCAGCATGCAGCCTTCACTCCGTGAGAGATCAGTGCTGCTAGCGGTAACAGCGGTAACGCTGACAGACGCATTAGCATAGCAACGGTGCTCCCGGAGCCGCGGTTAGCGGTGACGTCACGGCTAACTGCGTTGCTATGACAACGGTGATCTCCGTTAATGACCGGCTGTGTCAGCCGGTTCCTAACGGAATGGGGAGTCGAACGTGTGCTAGAGCATGTCGCCGGTACACGGCGATACACAAATGTGCACCGTGTACCGGAGAGATGCACTCGCAGGTCCTACATGACGCGTCATAGTCATGTGACCAGTCTGTAGCCAATGAGATAATAGCCACGTGACTGGTCACATGGCTATTTTGACGTCACGATAGGTCCTGCATCACTGCTGGCAGTGCTGGTCACCGGGAGGATTCAGCGATCATCGGATGGAATAGCGGCAGGAGACAGAGTGCAGGAGGGATCGCGGGGACCGGTAAGTGTTATGGCAATGTTTATTAACTGTTTGTGTACATTTATTATGCATTTTTATGTGTTTGTGATTGCCTCCCATTATAGCCTATTGGTTCGAGTTCGGTTCGTCAAACGTTCGACGAACCAAACTCGAACGAGACCTCCGTTCGGCAAACTGAACTCGAGCCGAACCACGGCCGGTTCGCTCATCTCTACTTCTGAATGTCCTTTTTAAAATGTGGTGCCCAAAACTGAATCCCATATTCCAGATATTCTACATTAATTTGCTTTGCTCACCGGATTACACTAGGCAGTGGTGAATGTACAGAGAGGTAAGTCGGCATGTCCTTTCCTGACAAATCCAAAGAGAAAATGGCTGCAGGCTTCTTCTCAGCTCCGGGAGGCATTCCTTACCCAGAATACATTTAGCTTAAAGGGAAACTCAGCAATTCAAAAGAATAACGACGACCTCTAGGGTTTGTAACAGAAATTGCAATGAATGACTATTAGCAGGCTGCCATGAGGCAGAACACTCCCCGCTTGGCGTCAACGGATGCCACTATTTGGTTCTTTTGGGGAAATCAGTAACACAAGTTCAGTTACAGGCCTGAGGAAGTTTGTTCTCCCCAAGCTTGCACACTCTGACCTCTACCTTACGTACTTTCCCATCCTTGCTGGGAAAAGGTTTGGTGACTAGGCCGAGTGGCCACTCATTCCAATGTGTTTGACTGTCTTTCACAAGTACAACATCGCCAGGTTTGAGGTTTGGGGGGTCTTTCTGCCACTTTGTCCTGGTTTGCAGAGTGGAGAGGTACTGCCTTTTCCATCTGTCCCAAAAGACATTGGCTACATTTTGCACTTGCCTCCATTGTTGTCTATAGAGGTCCTTGTCGTTAAATTCTCCAGGTGGAGCATTTGGAACACAAGTCTTCTGCGTGAGTAGCATAGCGGGAGTAAGGATGGTCGGGTCTCCAGAATCACCAGGAAGAGTTGTCAGCGGTCTTGCATTCATAATAGCTGAGACCTCGGCCAGGAATGTAGTCAAACTTTCGTGTGTAAGTCTGGTATTTGCTTGTAAGAAGACGGAATCTAGTATTTGTGATACCAATGTGATATGACTGAAGAATGAATGTGATTAGAAAGGGATCATAATTAAAAGATAGGAGCGATCCCAGATATTATTTGACCTATCAATAATTCAGTATCAAAGAGAGATGTCCTCTGGATAACCAATTTCACTATGACCAAAGAATACATGTCAAACAGATCTTAAGTAAAACCACGATAATGAGGAAGTAACATTTACAGTTCCACAGTCAGGAAATTTATGGTTATTTGACAACAGTTGCAAGGAAGCTGGCCTGGAAAATTCACGTCTCCTTGCAATATCTCCAGGAAACTGTGGTCTACCAGTTGTCAACTGGCTAAATGTGCAGGAAATGTGCAGGAAGCTGCTGGTGCCCACAGCAGCTTGTGGTCAAGGTACATGAACATGACTCAGCTGTCACATGCTGGTCACCAATTAACCATTCACAATTGCAATACTGCATTTGCACACGACTACAAATTTTCCTATAAAAATACACCGGACTCGCTTAATGTTAGGGAAACCTTCCAGGACATTGAAGTGTATGCACTGCTCCTGTGATGCAAGATGCCATGTTGTTTCCTACTCATTAAATCGAGTCCCTCCGAAGAGAAGGATTGCTACAACAAATGGTAATGTTGATGCATATTTCTGTTATTCTATAAGATTCTATGACTAAAAAATAGTTCTAATGCCTATGTACCATTGACTATTCATGTGCTATTAAAATAAATAGTATCTTGCTATAAAGAATTTTAGTATTCGTGCCTGATTGGGATATCAGTGAGCGCTTCGTAAGTACGGGCTTTCAGCCCCCTTTTTAGTAGAATTTAGCAAGACAGTATTTTGCGTGCTACCCCTATCATTCTTTCCCAGGCTCCTCCCATGTGTGAGGAATGTGGCGGATTGAAAGTCCAGGTGCACCCTTGCTCGCCTAGGTACCTTTCTACATTAACCATATCTAGGTTAGAAGGGATTTGGAGTTCTCTTGCCGCTCCAACAAAATTTGTGCCTCTATCAGAACGAATATGCTTCACAGGGCCTCTGATCGCGATGAAGCGTCGAAGAGCATTTATGAAGCTTGAAGTGTCCATAGATTCGATTACTTCGATATGGACAGCTCTGATGGATAGGCAAGTGAATAGAACTGCCCAGCACTTTCCTTCAGCATGGATCTTCCTAGTGCGTCGTGTGGCCACACACCAAGGGCCGAACACACCTAGCCCGACATTGGTGAAGGGAGGTTCGGTACTAAGTCTGTCGGGTGGCAGATTGGCCATCTTCTGATTTTGGAACATGCCACGAAGTTTGCGACACGTAACGCAGTTGAAGATGAGCTTGCTCACATTTCTTTTCGCTCCGACTATCCATAGTCCGGCTGCTCGTAGATTCCCTTCAGTAAATAGATAACCTTGATGTTTCACTAAGACATGATGATGCTGAATAAGCAGGGTGGTTATGTGGTGAAGTCCAGGGATTATTATCGGGTGTTTCTCTGAAACTTCTACCTCAGCTTCTTGAAGGCGACCACCTATTCTCAGCAGTCCGTCTTGGTCAACGAATGGATCGAGCTTCTTCAGGACACTGTCTCTGGGAATGGGTTGTCCCTTATTGAGGTTGTCTATTTCTCTGGTGTAGGTCTCATTTTGTATAACGCGGAGTATTACGATCTTAGCTATTTCCAGATTAGAAGCGATGAATGCATGCTTGCAGTGATGCCATCCTCTACAAAGTCTCTGACTTGTAGGTAGTGTTATCTTGTAGGAAAGAACTACATGAAGTAGAAAAGCGATGGCTCGAACGAGTGACTTCCAAGTCGAGAACCTGCTGAATCGATGAGATTTGAGGTGATTATTTGATGTCACTGTATGTAGAACAGACACTTGAGGACGAAGCTCTTCATCGTCATCTGGGTCCACTAGCTCAAATGTATCAGACTCTCTGATGTCAGGCATCGAACGGTGCAAGAAGGCAGGACCTGTGAACCATGAAGTGTCTCTCAGATGACTTGGTTCAACGGATCTAGTCGCGTGGTCTGCAGGATTGTGATGGGTAGACACGTAGTGCCATTGACTAGGGCAAGTGGATCTTCTTATCCTTAGTATCCAGTTGCTGACGTAGACATAGAAGCGTTGCGATTCATTGCAGATATGCCCAAGTACCACTTTGCTGTCTGTATAAAATTTAACAATAAGGATAACGTTTGGAACACCATTCTAAGTCTGAACTGGGTGCAAAAACCTAAAAAAACATCACTATGGGGAGATAAGGTATGCACACCAGTGACTATGTAAGGGGAATACATGGAATAGCAGAAACTGCTGTGTGAATACTGACTTGAAAAATCCAATAGCTATATGTAAAGTGAAAATGTGAAAAATGGAATCTGCATTACTGCCATGAACATATGAATCAAGAGAAATTTAGCTACTGAATTGATCAATGCAATAGAGCCCCAACACTACGCCAAAGTATTTCTCTACGTTGGGGTCCCTAGCTTATGTGTGTCCTCTCATGCAGTTAAAAAACTTACCGTGTATGGGAAGCTGAGACCCAGGCTATATATGCGTATGATATGGATTGGCAATAGGTGTGGTTGGGGAGGGTTCCCAAACGAAAAAATACTAACAATAAGGATAACGTTTGGAACACCATTCTAAGTCTGAACTGGGTGCAAAAACCTAAAAAAACATCACTATGGGGAGATAAGGTATGCACACCAGTGACTATGTAAGGGGAATACATGGAATAGCAGAAACTGCTGTGTGAATACCGACTTGAAAAATCCAATAGCTATATGTAAAGTGAAAATGTGAAAAATGGAATCTGCATTACTGCCATGAACATATGAATCAAGAGAAATTTAGCTACTGAATTGATCAATGCAATTTGGCGTAGTGTTGGGGCTCTATTGCATTGATCAATTCAGTAGCTAAATTTCTCTTGATTCATATGTTCATGGCAGTAATGCAGATTCCATTTTTCACATTTTCACTTTACATATAGCTATTGGATTTTTCAAGTCAGTATTCACACAGCAGTTTCTGCTATTCCATGTATTCCCCTTACATAGTCACTGGTGTGCATACCTTATCTCCCCATAGTGATGTTTTTTTAGGTTTTTGCACCCAGTTCAGACTTAGAATGGTGTTCCAAACGTTATCCTTATTGTTAGTATTTTTTCGTTTGGGAACCCTCCCCAACCACACCTATTGCCAATCCATATCATACGCATATATAGCCTGGGTCTCAGCTTCCCATACACGGTAAGTTTTTTAACTGCATGAGAGGACACACATAAGCTAGGGACCCCAACGTAGAGAAATACTTTGGCGTAGTGTTGGGGCTCTATTGCATTGATCAATTCAGTAGCTAAATTTCTCTTGATTCATATGTTCATGGCAGTAATGCAGATTCCATTTTTCACATTTTCACTTTACATATAGCTATTGGATTTTTCAAGTCTGTATAAAATTTAACGTCTTTGATCTCCAGACTCATCCCATATGAGATAATTTCGGCCAATTCAACCGCGAGGACGGCAGCGCAGAGCTCAAGTCTGGGTATCGTGTGTTCACGGAGTGGCGCCAGTTTTGCCCGGCTCATAACGAAACCTATGTGGCTCTGTTCATTCGCATCTGTGGTTTTGAGGTACGCTACTGCTGCGATCACTTTGACTGATGCATCACAGAAGACACAAAGTTTTTGTGTTTTGACTTCCGTGGATGGCACAGGAGCATACGGTCGTTTTACATGAAGGTCGGTCATGGCTTCGAGAGACTTCCTCCACTCAGTCCACAGATCTGCTTTTTCTGCTGAAAGTGGGTCATCCCAATCAGATGTCTCTTGGGTGAAGTCCCTTAGCATCATCTTGCCTTGGATGGTTACTGGAGCCACGAATCCCAATGGGTCGTACAAGCTATTCACAAAAGAAAGAACTCCTCTGCGCGTGAATGGTTTCTCGTCTTTGTTGATCTGAAAGGTGAAGGCATCCGTCTTCAAATCCCAAAGCAATCGTAGGCTCCGCTGCATAGGAAGGGAGTCAATGCTTAGGTCTAAGTCCTTTAGATCATTGGAATAGTCTTGAGAGGGAAAGGCTTCCATCAATTCTCGGCTGTTGGAGGCAATTTTATGCAACCTCAGGTTAGACAGAACAAGCATTTCTTGAGCCCTTTTTAGCAGACTGATTGCAGCCTCAGTTGTTGGTGTGGACTTCAGGCAGTCGTCTACATAGAAGTCTTTTTCTACGAAGGATCTGACATCTGACCCATACTTTTCTTCACCCGCTTTGGTGGAATTTCGGAGGCCGTAGATAGCGACTGCTGGGGAAGGACTGTTCCCGAAGATGTGTACCCTCTTCCAGTACTCTGCAATGTCTTTATCGGGGTCGTTGTCGCGATACCAGAAGAACCTCTTCGTTGGAAGGAACTGTGAAAGGGCAAGGCAGAGGTGTGCTGCATGGTAACTCCTTTACCAGCAGACTATTCTGACATGGCTGTAAGAGAGACGGGCGTCCATTTTCTAATGTATTAGTGAGCATACTGTTGACTGAGGTCGGCTTGTGTGCTCCTCCTAGACAGACGTCTCCTATAATGACCCATCCAAGATCGAGCTTCTGTGCATATGGAGCGTTTTGGAAGCCGTTGATGTATTCTCTAGTCTTGTGAACTCGTAGTATATCTCTTCCCAAGAGTAAAGCTATTGGGGCTTCTGGGTCCAACTCAGGTATCAGGTGAGCTATATGCTTCAGATGGGGGTGAGGAGCAGCTACCTCCGGTGTAGGAATCTTAGACCTGCTGTCGGGAATCTGATTGCACTCCAGTATGGTCGGTAATGATAGACAGATCTGGCCATCTACAGACTCCACTTTGTATCCGGTTGCTTACCACCCCGCCGTCTCGACAGTACCTGCGCATGTCTTCAAGGAGTAGGGAGAACCGGGGCCTACAATGCTGAAGTTGTTGAAGAAAATGGATGTGCCTAGAGATCTGTTGCTCTGGTCATCCAGGATTGCATATATCTTGATCGCTTTGTCCCTATGGCTTGCTTAGTAGACTCGGACAAGACAGATTTTTGAACAGGATCTTCCTCCTACGGGTCCTCCGCAGATCTTGGTACATTGAGAGGTGACCTCAGGGGAGTCCACGTCAGTATCCTTCTTCTTGGCATTGTGCTCCTCTGCTTGTGACAACACTCGTGGGGGTGGTCCAGGGTGTAAGGCTGTATTCTGATCCGTGCTGCTGCATTCTGCACATTTCACGCTAGCTTCACAATTCCTGGCGAGGTGTGATGTTGTAGCACAGCATTTGAAGCAGATGTTGTTTTCCTTGAGGAAACCTTTGCGATCCTCTAAAGACTTCTCCCTTAAGGCTCTGCATTTTAGTAGCGGATGCGGTTTCTTGTGTAGCGGACACTGCTTGCTGACATCTTGAGGTCTGTTCTCTTCTGGAGGTAGCTTAGTAGCATGTTGAGAGGGTCCTGTGGAAACAATGTTAGTTTTATGGACTGTCACGGGTGTCCCACTGAGTTTGACACCGGGGGTAGTGGGACACGAAAGGGTGAAGTCAAAACTGGGGTCATTTCTGACTTTAGCTTGTTGAACAACAAAATTTACAAATACAGTGAAAGGAGGAAAAGGCACATTATGAATTTGTTTGTACCGTGAACCACATGTGATCCACTTTTCTTGTAGGTTGTAAGGAAGTTTCTGCACTATCAGATTAAGGCTATGTGCGCACAGTGCGTTTTTCGCAGCGTTTTTGCGCGTTTTTCGGGTGCGTTTTTGGCCTCAAAACTGCATGACTTTGCTTCCCCAGCAAAGTCTATGAGTTTTCATTTTTGCTGTCCGCACACATCTGTTTTTTTTCAGCTGCGTTTTTGTGGTGCCACAAAAACGCAGCATGTCAATTATTCCCGCGTTTTTCACTGCGCTTTTCATCCATTGAGTTTAATGGGATGTTGAAAGACGCAATGAGAAACGCAAATAGCTGCGTTTTGGTGCGTTTCTAAGACCAAAAATGCAGCTATAAACGCAGGAGGTGGGTAGTAAAGTGACGTGTACAGGAAGAGGATTCCTTCTGTCAGTATATACAGAAGCGTGAATCCTCCCGGTACCGTCACCGCTGCGTCCACCTCCCGTCCTGTGCATGTCTGCTGCCGTGCGGCGCCATGTACAGGCAGGAGGTGGAAGCGGCTGCGAAAACAAAAGTTAACAGTAGAAAAAAAAAAAGTTATACTCACCTGTCTGCAGACTCCCGGTGCCATGCCCGCTCCCATCTCCTCTCACGGTATCGCCACCCCCGCTCCGGCTGTGTGCAGACGGCCGGGAAACCTCCGATGGATGCAGGACCTGGCGATGGATCCCCTGATGCAGTCACCTGACGCATCAGCTGATCGTAAGTATCGCGGTGACGCGGGCGCCCAGCCGGTATCAGCGGATGCGTCAGGAGACTTCATCCCTGATTACCGGCAGCTGCTGCAGCGATCGGACGGGATCAGACTCCCGCCCCATCGCTGCAGGAGCTGCCGGTAATCAGCACATAAGTGAGTATATATTTTTTTTTTTTGCACCAATGCATCAGCTGATTGTATAATTGGCTTTTATACAATCAGCTGATGTGTGATGGGATTCAGGCACTTGATCCTGACACATCATCTGATCGCTTTGCCTTCCAGCAAACCGATCAGATGATATTGGATCCGGATTGGACGGCGCGGGACCCTGACCCAGGATTACTGCGGAGGGGTTTTTTTTATTTCAATAAAGATGGAGTCACTAATTGTGTTGTGTTTTATTTCTAATAAAAATATTTTTCTGTGTGTTGTGTTTTTTTTTTATCTTTACTAGAAATTCATGGTGGCCATGTCTAATATTGGCGTGACACCATGAATTTCGGGCTTAGGGCCAGCTATACAGCTAGCCATAACCCCATTATTACCCAGCGAGCCACCCGGCATCAGGGCAGCTGGAAGAGTTGGATACAGCGCCAGAAGATGGCGCTTCTATGAAAGCGCCATTTTCTGGGGTGGCTGCGGGACTGCAATTCACAGCAGGGGTGCCCAGAAAGAATGGGCACCCTGCACTGTGGATTCCAATCCCCAGCTGCCTAGTTGTACCTGGCTGGACTCAAAAATTGGGCGAAGCCCACGTCATTTTTTTTGTTTGGGGGGGCAAAGAAATCCTGCATACAGTCCTGGAAGGAGTATGCTGAGCCTTGTAGTTCGACAGCTGCTGTCTGCTCTCCTGCATACACTATTGGATGGAGGATGCTGAGCCTTGTAGGTCTGCTCCCCCTGACTCTCCCTCAAGCATTCAGTCCTGGATGGAGCAGGCTGAGCCTTGTAGTTCTGCAGCTGTCTGATCTTCTGCATACACTAGTGGAGAATGAAGAACACATTGAAGAAGGAAATTACATCAGACCTTTTTTTTTTTTGTTCACTGATAAAAAACGCAGCAAAACGCAGAGATCAAAAACGCAGCAAAACGCAGCCAAAAACGCACCAAATCGCGACAAAAACGCATGTGTTTTTTGATGCGTTTTTTCGACGCATGTGCGATTTTGTGCGTTTTTAGAGGCCAAAAACGCACAAAAATGCAGCGTCAAAAAGACGCAGTGTGCGAACCTAGCCTAACTCCCCTGGCAGTGTCCAGGAAAGCCAGTCTGGGCAAATTTCCTTCCTCCTGGGCAACCTGTAACTCTATCAACAAATCACTCAGTTCTCTTAAGTTTTTGATAACCTTTAGGCCCTATCTTAGGAAAACCATCAATTCTTTGGTATAAAGCATTTTCAATGGCTTCTATGGACCCATAGCATTCATCAAGTCTTTCCCACACCTTATGTAGGCCTGGGGCTGGATGCTTTATATTAATGTCTCTTAGTCGTTTGGCGTGCTCAGCCGACTCATTCCCAAGCCACTTTACTAGGAGATCTAACTCCTCGCTACAAGAAAGGTCCAGACCCTGTATGGTGTTCTGGAATGAGGCTCGCCATGACCTATAGTTCTCAGTTTTGTCAGTGAACTTTACAAGTCCCTTGGTAACCAGTTCTCGGCGAGCAAAGAACTTTGCAAAGTCCATGGTAGCTTGGTTGGTGCTGGCGCGAGCTGGTGTGTTAGAGTCATGTCTAATGTGTGGTGTATCACCATACCTTTTAGGGACTTCAGTCTCAGGGTAGTCTGTATAATACCATTCTGAAGCAAAGGGTGTCCCTCTAATTCGGGATACAGGTGATACCTTCTGTTCTGTAGAACTGTAGTTGTAGTCGACGTCGACCTGCTGCATACTTTCTTGCTTACAGTACTGCAGTTCGGGATGAAGTCTCTGGTAGTCGATATAAGCTGATCGATGTCGTGGATCAGGGTTGTTATCCGTTCCGGGATGCTGGTGGACATATTCTGAGACGTGTTGGGTTGGATCTTGTTGCTCTACGTCTGGTCCAAGTACGTTGCTGCGTTCCTTGGATTCAGAATACTCCACGGCCTCCAGGAACTCTGCTTTGGCTATTGCCGCTGCTGCCTCCTTTTCTGCAATAAGTTTGTCTAGAGAGGCCTGCTGGCGTGCTTTTTCAGCTTTTTGTTCAGCTAGCAAGCGTGTTCTGTCTGCTTGTAGGCGTGCACTTTCTGCTTCCAGGCATGCACTTTCTGCATCTCGGTCTGCTTGTCTTAGCTTTAGTTGCATCTCTTGTGCAGCGAAGGTGGATTTTACTTTTGCAGCCTCAGCTTCTGCACGAGCGAGAGCAGCGAACTCTTTCACTGAAGACTTGTTAGAGCTGCTTGCTCAGGACCTTGTCCTGACTGAGGGTGCTCGGGATGCAGACATTATGCACTCAGCTGTGGATTGATGATAACTTGGGCAGAAAAGCTGGGTCTATACGTGAACGGGTTCCGCGTGGCGGGAAAGGTGTCGTGCTTGCTGGGGAGGACTGCGGTCTTGATCCCTGCGGCTGTATGGCAGCTGCTGTAGTACCCATATGCGGTGCAGTGTGGGTGATAGCGGTCCCATACAGTCTATTCAACTACCGCCTGCGGTCAGTGTCCGTTTTTACTGTTCTGCCTTCTTTTACATAGCGCTGTGAATCTCTAGCATACAGCTAAACCCTAGTTCACATTTGAAATAAACAGACTGTGGAGTTCAATAGCCTTGATTTATTAGCTGGTAACGTGAACTTGATTGCAGTATACGTGGAATATACAGTGAATATAGGAATATCCAAGATGCAGTTGAATACAGAATATGGTATATCCAAGATACTATTTTATACGGGTAAAAACTATAACAAGAAAATGATTACAGTCAGTACAGTGTTAATACAGAGTTAACATAGCATAACAGTACATGAGATGCAGTTCTTACGAGAATGTAGGTGAAAGGTCACTGCATCTGCAATACATAGAAATCTTATCTAGACAAACAAGACAGGGATGACACTAAAGGTGTAGAAGTACAATGTACAATGCATTTACTACACTCTTCCATCTAGGATTCTATCACTAACACATGTAATTTGCTTTGCTCACCGGATTACACTAGGGAGGGGTGAATGTACAAAGAGGTAAGTCGGCATGTCCTTTCCTGACAAATCCAAAGAGAAAATGGCTGCAGGCTTCTTCTCAGCTCAGGGAGGCATTCCTTACCCAGAATACATTTAGCTTAAAGGGAAACTCAGCAATTCAAAAGAATAACAACGACCTCTAGGGGTTGTAACAGAAATTGCAATGAATGACTATTAGCAGGCTGCCATGAGGCAGAACAGCATGGGTATTTAATATATCCTCCTTGCTGCCCAAGAAGCAACGAGAACATTTTTAGACCACCACATATTGACCATCCATGCTCCTTGTAGTTAAGTTTCTTGAGAATAAAGTCTAAATTCTCACACCTTTCTTCCAAGTGCATAGCATGTGTGATGCCCTGGACTAGCCAGGTAGTCACAAACACAACATCACACACACCCCCTCCCCTGGATAGTCTACATCAGTCACGCGAAATCCTTGTTGCCTCCTCCAGGGTCTGATGTCCACACCAGGTGGGGCAGAGCCAGGCGGTTGGCCCCACCCACCAAGGAGTTCACAGGCCTGGAGGCGGGAAAAAGCAGTTAGTTTAGGTTTGTAGTGGAAAGTGAGAGGACAGAAACTGTTAGTGTCTGGGTAGGAGCCCAGGCACTGTCAGCAAGGTCGGCAGACGGTGGTGGCCGTCTGCAGGAGGTGGTACAAGTCAGCTGAACCGTAGGACCGGGGACGGGCGGTGGCCCGCCGGTACCGAACGGGGAGCGGATCTGTACCAAGCACAAAGGCAGGGCCATTGGACCCTGACCAGGCTAGGAGCCGCCGACAACGGTCAAATCCGAGAGTGACCGGAACCCCAGGGGTTCCCTAACACCCAAGACCTGACAGAAGACAACCGTCCACACCGTGAGGATAAAAAGCCACCGCCATAGGCTAGAGATCCAAGGGCCAGCGCCTGTGGGCAAACGGGCTCCCTCGGTACATATATGCCGGCGAGCGGACTACCGTTGGGAAACCATCGGAGTCAATACATTCTACGAAGGTGCAGGGAAAGACAGCCACCATCAACCTGTCCGGGGAGAGCAAAGACACTGCAGCCGGCTGCGGGACCCGTCCATCCAGCCGTTTGGTTTACCAGAGACTCTGTGAATCTGTGCCTGAGTGAGTACAACAGTGCCATCCGGCACCGCGTCGCGCTGCCCCTGCAACCCTGCACCCCGGCCATCCAGCCTCCCTCCCCGTACCGCCACCGAGCCCCGGGATCACTAACCCCTACCCACGGAGGGGGAACCAACATCCTAGCTGCTCCCTGCCATCGCTCCCGGGATCCCTGTCACCAGCAGTGGTGGTGCCCATTATCACCACGACCCGTGGGTGGCATCACGAACTATCTCCCCAAACAAACCACCCCCTTTTCACTCGTGGGCGAGGAGTGCTGCTCAAGTCCCCGGGTCTGGCCATCCGCTCGAGCCACCGAGCAGCAGCAGCAGCAGCAGAAGTCCCTGAACCCGAGCGTAGCGTGCGTGGCCCCTCCGCCCGCGACACATGCCCTACACACACTGAAGAATACTTACTGCCATTGAGCAGTAGCACAGCTTTCAGACTTTTTGGATGAAACAATAACGTGTCTCCACTCGCTCACATTGTACTTTGTTACATTTTCCATCAGCAAAGTATGGAGGGAATCTTTTCAGAATTCTAACCTTTTGGAAACCTATAGAATCAGTGTTTGTGAAAAAACTGTACGTGATGATATTTTTTCAATATTTTTACTGAGTCCAATGATCGAAAGTATGAAAAAATCACATCTTTCAAAAATTTTTACCCTTGGAAACCTGTGTTATTAACTGTTAGGGTCAGGTGGACGGGCAGACCCAGGAGGTGGATCCACTGGGCTGAACATCTCACCGAAGGCAAGGTGCCCGGTAGCCGGAGCACTACGGGTAGCAGGACAGTCCGTTCAGAGGAGTGGAGTGTAGAAGTCCCTGGGAACATGGAGTCTCAGAAGGTAGTCCGGGTGACTGAGCTCAGGTTCGGAGGCCGAGATGACGTCAGGCAGAGTCCGGAACCAACGGAGTGAGAAGACGGGTCACCACAGGGATCGGAGATGGTATGAACTGACGGGATGGCAGACCGTCACCGTTCGGGGTTCGGGTATCGTCAGGACCGGTTGGCGAGGCAGGAGCGGCTCTACGAGAGAGATAGGTAAGTATACCACAAGACACAAGGAGACCTGACTCCTAGCTTAGCAAAACACGAAGAACAGGCTCCGCCCACTTGGAAAGGGTCCCCCTATATACCCTGTACCTGATTCTTCAATATCCTGTTGGAGGACACTGGCCCTTTAAGAGAGGGTCAATGACCGCGCGCGCGCCCTAATGCGCATGCGCGAGGCCCGGGTGCCAGAAGCCAGAGCAGGGAGCGGTGAACAGGAGGCAGGAGTGCCGGGCTGGAGCAGAGTTGCCGACGGGCGCCGGGAGCGGGAACCGGGCTGCCTGGGGACCGCAGGTGATGGGGCATGGAGGCTGTGGAGCGGGGGACGCCTGGCAGAGGAGCCGGGGAGCGCGGCAGGGGAGCTGGAGAGCGTGGCAGGGGAGCCGGGGAGCATGGCAGGGGAGCCGGAGAGCGTGACAGGGGAGCCGGGGAGCGTGACAGTACCCCCTCCCCCACGCCCCCCTCCCCGTAACCGGGACAGGAAGGCACGTATCAGGGGAGCACCCACATTCTCCCAGGGTTCCCAGGACCTATCCTCAGCCCACTCATACCCAGCCCACTCCACCAGGAAGAACTGTCGGCCCCGTACGGTTTTCATGGCCACGATATCCCTTACCGCATAGATGTCATCATCAGCAATAGGAGGAGGAGCAGAAGGGACCAAGGACAACCGGCTTGAGCAGGGAGACATGGAAGGAGTTGGGTATTCTCATCGTGGCCGGGAGCTGCAGCTTGCAGGAGACCTCATTTATTTTGCTGAGGACTTTAAACGACCAAATGTAGCGAGGGCCCAGCTTGTATGATGGTAGCTTCAATCGGACGTACTTGGAAGCAAGCCAGACCAGATCTCCAGGAGAGAAACACGGAGGATCCAGACGCCTCTTGTCTGTGTGTCTCTTCATCCGCAGAGAAGCACGTCCAAGGGACGTCTTGACAGAGTCCCAAATTGTTGTAAAGTCACGGACTACAGCATCAGCAGCAGGGACATCCGAGGAAGAGGATACAGGTAAAGGGACGGAAGGCTGAAGTCCGTAAATGACATGGAAGGGAGAGCTGGAGGAGGACTCACTGACGTGGTGGTTATGGGAGAATTCAGCCCAAGGAAGAAGCGTGGACCAGTCGTCGTGATGGGCGTTAACGTAGTGACGTAAGAAGGAGGTCAAGATCTGATTGACTCGTTCCACTTGGCCATTCGACTGAGGATGGTAGGCTGAAGAAAAGTCCAGAGTCACTCCCAGATGTTTGCAGAGAGCCCTCCAGAAGCGGGAGGTAAACTGAGTTCCTCTGTCGGACACAATGTGAGGGAAAGCCATGCAACTGGAAGATGTTCTGTATGTAGGCGTCAGCGAGTTCCTGGGCAGAGGGCAGTCCAGCCATAGGGACGAAATGAGCCATTTTGGAGAACCGATCCACCACGACCCATATGACTGTGTGTCCGGAGGACAGGGGCAAGTCTGTAATAAAGTCCATTGCAATGTGTTGCCACGGAACAGAGGGTATAGGCAGAGGCAGAAGACGACCATATGGCAGGTGTTTGGGCGTCTTGTTCCTGGCACAAGAGGAGCAGGCTGAGACAAAAGACGCGACGTCCGTGCGAAGGGATGGCCACCAGTAGTGACGTACAATTGTACTCCATGTTTTCTTCTGACCAGCATGGCCGGCTATTTTCGAGGCATGGCCCCAGTGCAACACTTTTTGCCTGTCAGTCTCAGAGACATAGGTCTTCCCGGGCGGTATCTGGGCCAGGGTGACAGGGGCCACCGGAATGATTTTACTTGGGCAGATGATGGGCTGGGATGTCTCCTCCTCCTGTTCCATGGGCATGAATGACCTGGACAAGGCATCTGCTCGCACATTCTTGTCCGTGGGTCGAAAATGGAGCTGAAAATCGAACCTGGCAAAGAACAAGGACCACCTGGCTTGCCGTGGGTTCAGTCGCTGAGTGGACCGCAGGTATTCCAGGTTCTTGTGGTCCGTGTAAATGATCACGGGGTACACTGCTCCTTCCAGAAGGTAGCGCCATTCCTCCAGAGCCAGTTTGACTGCTAATAGCTCTCGGTCACCGATGGTGTAGTTGCGTTCAGGCACTGAGAAGCTCTTGGAGTAGAAACCGCAAGTAACCATCTTCCCGGAGGAGGACTTCTGCAAGAGCACTGCTCCGGCTCCCAAGGAGGAGGCATCCACCTCCAAGGTGAACTGTCGGTTTAACTCAGGACGGTGGAGCACAGGAGAGGAAGCAAATGCCTGTTTCAGGGAGCCAAACGCGGCGTCGGCCGCAGGTGACCAGTCCTTTGGATTAGCCCCCTTCTTGGTCAAGGCGGAGAGAGGCGCAGTCAGGGCAGAGAAGTGAGGGATGAACTGACGGTAATAGTTTGCAAATCCAAGAAACCATTGGATTGCCTTCAGTCCGGAAGGAGGGGGCCAGTTGAGAATGGAAGAGAACTTCTCCGGGTCCATCTGCAGGCCGGTATCGGAGATTACGTAACCCAGGAAGGGAAGAGAAGACTGCTCGAAGACACACTTCTCGTACTTGGCGTACAGACTATTCTCTCTCAGTCTTTGTAGTACCAGCTGCACGTTCTCTCTGTGGGTCTGGAGGTCCGGAGAGAAGACCAGGATATCATCAAGATACACCACCACACAGACGTAGAGAAGGTCCCGGAACACATCGTTCACCAATTCTTGAAAGACTGCTGGTGCGTTACACAGGCCGAAGGGCATCACACAGTATTCATAGTGCCCATCGCGAGTATTGAATGCGGTCTTCCATTCGTCCCCAGAGCGGATGCGGACCAGGTTGTAGGCACCCCGAAGATCCAACTTGGTAAACACACGAACTCCTCTAAGCCGATCAAACAATTCGGGGATGAGCGGCAGGGGGTATTTATTTTTCACGGTGATTTGGTTCAATCCCTGGTAGTCAATGCATGGGCGTAGGTCGCCCTCTTTCTTCTTAATGAAGAAGAAGCCTGCTCCAGCAGGAGAGGAGGATCTCCGAATGAATCCCCTTGCCAGGTTCTCCGTGATGTAGGCAGACATGGCCCTTGTTTCAGCAGGAGACAGAGGATATATCCGTCCTCGAGGTGGTGTAGTTCCCGGGAGTAGGTCGATGGCACAGTCGTAAGGACGATGTGGCGGCAGTACCTCTGACTCCTTTTTATCAAAGACGTCCACGAAGGACCAATAGGCCGAGGGCAGTCCCGGTAGGGACTCCGGAACCGGAGGTCGTCGGATGGGCTGTATAGTCTTCAGGCAGTTCTCGTGGCAAGAGGAGCCCCATCGGGCGATTTCACCAGTACGCCAGCTGACTGACGGTTTGTGTGTCCGTAACCAGGGGAGTCCCAGCAGGATTTGATGAGACATGTGTGGGAGGACGTAGAGAGCGATGTTCTCGGTGTGCAGGGCACCGATGCGTAGTTCCACCGGCTTGGTGATCCACGAGATGGTGTCAGAGAGGGGTCTCCCATCTACAGAGGCAATCACGAGGGGTTTGTCGAGTGGAGTAACAAGCACCTGGTACTTGTCCACCGTGGCCTGCTGGATGAAATTGCCTGCTGCCCCGGAATCAAGGTACGCCTCGGCCGTGAACCGCGTCTCTCCCGTTGTCACTTGAACAGTCCACGTAACCGGGTCTGAGAGAGTCCCAGCACCTAGGGTGGCCTCTCCTACCAACCCTAGGCTTTGGAGTTTCCCGGCCTCTCTGGACAGGAACGTAGCAGGTGTGTGCCCTCTCCGCAGTAGAAGCAGAGACCCTTAGCGAGCTGTTCTGCTCGGCGTTGGTCGGACTGCCTCAGACGATCAATCTGCATGGGTTCGTGGACAGAGACGCCAGATGATGCCGACTGAGGTACGACGGGCTTCTGTGGAGGAGAGGAATGCCGTATTGGACGTCTCTCGCGGGACACCTCTTTGGATCGTTCCTGGAATCTGAGGTCCACACGGGTGGCTAGTGCGATCAGGGCATCCAGGGTGGAAGGAACATCGCGGCCTGCCAGCTCGTCCTTAATACGACTGGAGAGTCCTTCCCAGAAGGCGGCGGTGAGGGCTTCATTGTTCCACCCCAATTCCGAGGCCAAGGTGTGAAAGTGGATGGCATACTGCCCCACCGTCATGGTCCCCTGATGTAGCCTGAGGAGTGATGAGGCGGATGCGGCGGTGTCGCGGGCGGGGAGGAGGGTGTCAGCACTGCGCTCACCCCTCTGCTCGGGTCCGGCTGCTGCTGCTCAGTGGTGGCTCGAGCGGTGGGCCGGATCCCGGGGGTCTCGAGCGGCGCTCCTCGTCTGTGAGTGAAAGGGGATTGGGTTTTGGGATATAGTTTATTGTCCGTGACGCCACCCACTGTTGTGGTGATTTGTTGACACCACCGCTGCTCTGTATGGGGATCCTGGGAATGATGGTATGGAGCAGCAAGTTGTTGTGTTGCCCCTCCGTGGGTAGGGGTTGGTGATCCCGGGGCCCAGTGAGGAGGTGGGAGATGCAGGGCTTGGTGGGAGCAGGGACGCGGGGGCAGCGCTCTTCCTTGCGGCACTGTGGTACTCACTCAGCCTGAGACGATGACACAGTTCTCGGTAAAACACACGGCTGGAAAGACGGTTCCCACGGACGGCTGCACTTGCTTTTCCCCAGTAGTTGACGGTGACGGTCCCTTTGTTCTGCACCTAAGATGGTTGTGGTTGCGATGGGTTCCCACCGGTAACCCGCTCCCGAGCTTGGATATGGGCCGGAGGAGCCCTACTTTGCCCGCAGGCGCTGGCCCTGAGAAACTGGTGCCCTGGCGGTGGCGGTGTCTCTCTGTAATGGTCGGACTGTTGCCTTCAATCGGGACTTGGTTGTTGGGAGACAGTCGTCCCCTTCACTGACGGATTTGGCAAATTATGGCGACTCCTAGCCTTGCCGGGATCCGAAAGGCCCCTGCCCTGGTGCTGACTGTTCCTTGTACACTGCTCCAGACCGCCGGGTCACCACCCGTCCGCGGTCCTTCCAGTAACCTCCGAGCAGTCACCCCTGCGGACAATCACCGCCGTCTGCTGACCTTGCTGTCTCTTAGCCCGGGGCACACACCCGGACCAACTTCAGGCTTTACAAACTGTCACTTTTACTTTACTTCAGCTTTTCTCCTAAGCTCCACTACTACCTCACTTCCTTCCTTTCACTTTCACCTCCTAAACTGAACTCCACTGTTTACTCCTTCACTTCCCTAACTGATCTGCCTGGTTCTTCCCGCCTCCAGAGCTGTGAACTCCTCGGTGGGCGGAGCCAACCGCCTGGCCCACCCCCTGGTGTGGACACCAGCTCCTGGAGGAAGGCAACAAGGATTTTGGGTTAGCTGTGGTGTTCCTAACTGGGGTGTAGGGTGTGGTGGTGTAATGACCTGTGACCCCTGGCTTGCCCAGGGCGTCACAGCGGCACGTCCGGGTTCGTCAAAGGTGGTTCTAAACGCCTGCAGGAAGTCCTGGATGTTAGTGGTTACAGGGTCCTCCTTTTCCCACAAGGGGTTCATCCAGGCCAGTGCCTCACCCTCTAGATGGGACATCACAAACGCCACCTTGGCTTGGTCGGAGGCAAACAGGTGCGGAAGCAGCTTAAAGTGGAGGGAGCACTGGTTTTGTGAAGCCCCGCAGGTGTTGTGTCGGTGCATACCTTCAGGGACTCCACGTAGCTGGTGCTGGTCACAGGTAGGGAATCTTCGGTTTTGATCGTGACGCCACTCTCAGTATTGCGGTCAGTGGGGACCGCCACTGCAGGTTAGGGGTGCCTGGGGCTGATGATATGTGCAGTCAGATGTAGTAGCCTCCTGAGAGTGAGGCAAGCCCCAGGGCCCGGTGTAGATGCGTAGTACTACAAGTCGCAGAATGACCACACAGGCAGAGTGTCTTTCAGGGTTTTTTTTTACTCACATTTGATGGCAGGGTGAGTAACCCGGGCGTAGCTGGGATGAACCAGGTGGGAACCAGGTATCCTTCAGGCTGACTTTATGAGGGTGACTACTGACTCGCCTTCCTTAGCCCTTGGTGGTTTGGGGTGACCCCGACTTTGAGTCCCTATGGGGGTCACCCAGGGAAGATGCTCCAAGCCTCTCTCCCCTTCTTGTTTTGCCGTGTGCTTGTTCCCCGGACCAGGCCACTCCAGCCTCTTGCCTCCTATGACCTATGGGCCCTAACTTGTGGTTACGTGGCTGCGGCTTTTGTAGTGTTGTGGTGTGGGCTTTAAGAGCCCCACACCGGCAGGTTTAGCAGAAGAAAGTTGAATCTATCCCCGCTTCGGGATCTGCCGCCCGGTTGGGCCTGGTGCTCTCTAGCAGTCTCCTTACTTCCCACTCCGTTGCACTCCCTAGCTGAAGCTGGCTTTCAGGCAGCACTCCTAGTTGACCGTTCTCCCCCGTCAATAGCCACTGCGCGGACGCTGTCAGATTGCACAGCTCCAGGGATCTGCTCCTCACTTGAGCTCCCTGGACTCTACACTGAACTGGCTCACTGCCCCTCCTCTCCTGTTCTTGCCTTCCCCACTTGTGTCTGCCTACGCCACCTAGCAACCAGACTCTCTTACCACACCCCTTGAGAGGAGATGGAAGCTCTCACCCCCTCCACTATTCCAGTGAAGGCGTAGGCTCTGCCCCCTCCTGGGTTCCCCAGGGGTCCTCTCTTAGGTACATGTGTGAGGCCTGATCACTATGCGCCTGTGTTCCACACCCCTGTCAGCCATCTGGATTACCTGTATTGTACTGTCCCCAGCATGGGTGCAGTACTCAGTGGTGCCTGACCAGGTCAGGGGCGCCACATTCCCCCTTAGTTATCACCAGCACGTCCTCGGGCTGCAAGACAACATTTTAAAATGCATAAAACATTAAAACATGTAAAACATTTTTAAAAGCACCAGGTATCAGACATCACCACCCTCCACCCACAAGTCCGTTAACCCACCCAAAACCCTCTCACGTTGGCCGCAACTTCAGCCACTTCTGGCAGGATGTATAGGCGGCTTTCATGGGCTGGTGGTTTCAGGGTATACCTGGCCTGATGGATCCGCGCCGTCAGCCTCTTCTGGCAGGATGCAGAGGCGGACTCCACAGTTGGTGCTGACCAGGTACCCTCTTTGTGGTGGTGAGCCAAGGCCCCATAAACAGGCGTGCTCTCTGGTCGCAGGTGAGCCAAGGCCCTTTTCTACGGACGGGCCCCCCTGGTTGCAGACGAGCCAAGCCCCTAAACAGGCTGGCCCTGGTGGTGGTGCCACTGGTGTAACTATTTACACTGCGAGAGTTTGTGGCTATAGCAAGTTCATAGCCTTAAGTTTGTTTCTCACAATAGTTTTTGTGGGCACATGCTTAAACGTTGCAAAACAAAACTTTCAAACTTTAACTGATCAAAACTTCTTTTCTGTACTTTACTTTACTCCTTTTTAGCAGGGCATGGGCACGTTGGGCACTGGCACCTGTGACTTTCCTGCTCTTTGTCTCTTTCTTCATCTGTGGTTGCCTCATCTATAGGTTCTGTGTCTTTCCTTTCTTGGTCTGCATCTGATTCCTTTTCGGTATCTGTTTCTTTATCTCTGTCTTTTCTTTCTTGTCTTTCTTGTCTTTCTTGTCTTTCTTGTCTTGGACATGGTGCTACATCGAGCGCATACAATCCCCTTTCACCTTCATGCAGAGTGAACTGTACTGCTTCTCCAATTTTCAAATTTCTGCCTGAATGTCCTCTGGGCAGGTGAGCTTGAACATCTCTCCTGTTAACAAATATGCCCTCTTTTATTCCTTTCGCTACAATGAAGCCGTATCCGCTTTTCAGGTTGAAGTCCTCTACTATTCCTCTGTAAAGGGGTCCTCTAGCCTGGGCTTTGGACCTTCTTAGGCACCTTTTCTCCTCCAGATCTCTGGCTGTAACCTCTTTCTGTTCTGGGGACTGTGGTGTCGGAGGACGCTTTGATCTGCTGCGCCGTGTCTTGCGGGCTGGGTTCATGCCTGCAGGCTCCCAGGTGAGGTCTTTGGGCTGATCTTCGTCTGCTGACGGTGTCAAGTCTTCCTCCTCCCAGCGGGAATAGGGCAGCATCTCCGGCTCTGGGTAGGGGTCTGCTGCGGCTGGCGTCGGAGTCAGCCCTTCTGCTTCATGGTCTCCTCTCCCCCTTAGTTCTTCGCTGCACTCCTTTGGTGGCAGTGCTGGGGATGGGCTTTCTTCAGCTGGTCTGGGCGGTGGACTCTCTGGCGCAGCTGCAGGGGTTGTCTGAATCTCCTCAGGGGTGCATGGGGGGCGCAGGTACAGATCCACCAACCACTGGGGAAACTTGGCCTCCATGTCAGCCCTCATCTGCCAGTATTCTTCCTCCAGCGTGGGCTTCCTATCAGAGACCTCCGTGGATTGGGGAGCGGTATCAGCTCTGGCCTTGCAGGCCGGGGTAAATGGTATGTCTCTTTTATCTTGGCGGGCCGCGCCCTGTATGGCGGCGGCCTGGTCTTGGCGGGCCGGGCAGGGCATCGCTGCGGCGGCCTGGTCTGTGCGGGCCGGGCAGGGCATCGCTGCGGCGGCCTGGTCTGTGCGGGCCGGGCAGGGCATCGCTGCGGTGGTCGGAGCTTGGCGGGCCGCACCCGGCGGGGCTGCGGCCTGGTTCAGCATATCACCTGCGGCGCGGACGAGCGTCGCTGCTGCGTTGGAGTCTTGGCGGGCTGGGTTCAGCAGGGTGGCAGCCTGGGTCAGCGTCACACCTGCAGCACGGATGAGCACTGCCGTGGTGGTCGGAGCCCTGCGGGACAGGCGGGGCATCGCTGCAGCGGCCTGGGCTTGGCGGGCTGCTTCTAGCGTGGCTGCGGCCTGGTCCAGCATCGCCGCGCCGGGCGCCTCTTCGGGGACCGCGGGCGTGGCTGCAGGGGTCGGGGCACTCGCGCTGGCCGGGGCATCACTTGACTCACCCACCGGTGGCAGCATCGGGGTCTGCGTCGTCGCCGCTCGGTCTGACATGCGTCGCGCGGCTCCCTCCTCGTAGGTCCGCACCGCCGCAGCCATCCCCAGGAACTCCGCGTACTCTTCTCTGACCTGCTCTATGACCCGGGTCTCCAGTCGATCACAGAACTGGGCCAGCTCCCGATACCACCAGGCAGCGGAGCCTGGTTCTGGGTTCCTGCTGTCAGACGCCATTCCTTCTGCGCCGTCTTCCGCACGATCTCCCAGCGGTGGCCTCGTCGCTGCCTCCTGTAGCAAGCTGTCCAGCTTCTGTTCTGCCTCTTTCAGCAGCTTCTCTCCCAGCAGCAGGCTTGTGGCTCCCTTTCTGTTCCGCCGTTTCTCGACGCTTCCACTCTCATAGCTGGCAAGGTCAGAACTCTGCAGGGGATCTCTGGGTAGCCACACCTCTTCGTGGGCGGTAACTTCTTCCAGCGCGGGCTGCTGTTGTTTTTCAGCGCGCTTTTCATGGTGGCAATATGGCGGCGCTTCCAATTTTTCAAGCGGACCGCCCAGGCACATGGTCACCTGTCTGAACAGGTCTAGTCCTTATCCTGTTCGTGACGCCAGATGTGAAGCCCCGCAGGTGTTGTGTCGGTGCATACCTTCAGGGACTCCACGTAGCTGGTGCTGGTCACAGGTAGGGAATCTTCGGTTTTGATCGTGACGCCACTCTCAGTATTGCGGTCAGTGGGGACCGCCACTGCAGGTTAGGGGTGCCTGGGGCTGATGATATGTGCAGTCAGATGTAGTAGCCTCCTGAGAGTGAGGCAAGCCCCAGGGCCCGGTGTAGATGCGTAGTACTACAAGTCGCAGAATGACCACACAGGCAGAGTGTCTTTCAGGGTTTTTTTTTACTCACATTTGATGGCAGGGTGAGTAACCCGGGCGTAGCTGGGATGAACCAGGTGGGAACCAGGTATCCTTCAGGCTGACTTTATGAGGGTGACTACTGACTCGCCTTCCTTAGCCCTTGGTGGTTTGGGGTGACCCCGACTTTGAGTCCCTATGGGGGTCACCCAGGGAAGATGCTCCAAGCCTCTCTCCCCTTCTTGTTTTGCCGTGTGCTTGTTCCCCGGACCAGGCCACTCCAGCCTCTTGCCTCCTATGACCTATGGGCCCTAACTTGTGGTTACGTGGCTGCGGCTTTTGTAGTGTTGTGGTGTGGGCTTTAAGAGCCCCACACCGGCAGGTTTAGCAGAAGAAAGTTGAATCTATCCCCGCTTCGGGATCTGCCGCCCGGTTGGGCCTGGTGCTCTCTAGCAGTCTCCTTACTTCCCACTCCGTTGCACTCCCTAGCTGAAGCTGGCTTTCAGGCAGCACTCCTAGTTGACCGTTCTCCCCCGTCAATAGCCACTGCGCGGACGCTGTCAGATTGCACAGCTCCAGGGATCTGCTCCTCACTTGAGCTCCCTGGACTCTACACTGAACTGGCTCACTGCCCCTCCTCTCCTGTTCTTGCCTTCCCCACTTGTGTCTGCCTACGCCACCTAGCAACCAGACTCTCTTACCACACCCCTTGAGAGGAGATGGAAGCTCTCACCCCCTCCACTATTCCAGTGAAGGCGTAGGCTCTGCCCCCTCCTGGGTTCCCCAGGGGTCCTCTCTTAGGTACATGTGTGAGGCCTGATCACTATGCGCCTGTGTTCCACACCCCTGTCAGCCATCTGGATTACCTGTATTGTACTGTCCCCAGCATGGGTGCAGTACTCAGTGGTGCCTGACCAGGTCAGGGGCGCCACAGTTTAAGAATCCTCTGCAGGTCTTGGGATCTCCGGCATATCGGGGAGGAGAGGCCAAGCGGAGTTAGAAGCTTCCGAGGTAGCCACCACGGGAACCGTGGCCGTGGACTGTGCAGTAGTAGCCTGAGATGCCAGGGACGTGGCAGTTGCTTGCAGCGTGTTCAGGCGGGTATCCACCGAGGACATGAAGGCCAGCATGCGGGACTGGGTCTCGCGCTGTCGTACGAGTTCCTGCTGCAAGGTGCCCAGCTGGGTCGCTAGTGCTTCGGCGGGATCCATGGCCTGTTCTTACTATTAGGGCCAGGTGGACGGGCAGACCCAGGAGGTGGATCCACTGGGTTGAACACCTCACCGAAGGCAAGGTGCCCGGTAGCCGGAGCACTACGGGTAGCAGGACAGTCCGTTCAGAGGAGTGGAGTGTAGAAGTCCCTGAGACTACGGAGTCTCAGAAGGTAGTCCGGGTGACGGAGCTCAGGGTCGGAGGCCAAGATGACGTCAGGCAGAGTCCGGAACCAACGGAGCGAGAAGACGGGTCACCACAGGGATCGGAGATGGTATGAACTGACGGGATGGCAGACCGTCACCGTTCGGGGTTCGGGTATCGTCAGGACCGGTTGGCGAGGCAGGAGCGGCTCTACGAGAGAGATAGGTAAGTATACCACAAGACACAAGGAGACCTGACTCCTAGCTTAGCAAAACACGAAGAACAGGCCCCGCCCACTTGGAAAGGGTCCCCCTATATACCCTGTACCTGATTCTTCAATATCCTGTTGGAGGACACTGGCCCTTTAAGAGAGGGTCAATGACCGCGCGCGCGCCCTAATGCGCATGCGCGAGGCCCGGGTGCCAGAAGCCAGAGCAGGGAGCGGTGAACAGGAGGCAGGAGTGCCGGGCTGGAGCAGAGTTGCCGACGGGCGCCGGAAGCGGGGACCGGGCTGCCTGGGGACCGCAGGTGATGGGGCATGGAGGCTGTGGAGCGGGGGACGCCTGGCAGAGGAGCCGGGGAGCGCGGCAGGGGAGCCGGGGAGCGCGGCAGTGGAGCCGGGGAGCGTGGCAGGGGAGCCGGAGAGCGTGACAGGGGAGTCGGGGAGCGTGACAGTATTACTATGCACGAGCCCTAAATTGTCTGACAAACAACAAATATGCTGGTTGGATAGACCTTGACCCCTCAATTCAACGGCCACAATTAAGGAGAAAAGTGCTAAGAGAGTTAAATTTGCCCCTGAAACAACCCATGATACGGGCCAAGGAGGGACACACCACTTTGATCCGAAAATAGCCCAACACCATGAGAGACGGGCAAATCCGTGAAAAGACAAAGTTCCAAGCTACAACTGATGCAGGATCTACAGCACATACGCCCATTGTAATTGTTCATGATTTCCGGCCACTACGGAAGGTCAGCCTTCAGGGACCTGGTAATTCGAATGCTATGTCCAGGAGCTTTGGTTCCCTGAGTTTCCAATAGCAAATGTCTAGCAAAAACTCTGTCCATTGGCACAACTCAGCAAGAAAACGAGAAGAGCGAGAAGATATATTTCATTTATCTTAATTCCACCTTATTAACAGCACTAAACCCTTCTATTATGTCCCTTAGCCTTTTGAGCTTATCCTCTGGTAAGCGGAAGACCATGCCTCTGGTATCGATCTCAGTGCCTAAAAACTGTATTATAGTAGCCAATCAGAATACAAAAGGATGCATAGGAAGCGTGACTTTATTTCAATATTTTAAAACAATCCAATAATATGAAGAAAAGTCACTCATACAAGATCCACAGAAGTTGTATAATACATACATAAATCTAAACACTATAAGGCCGGTTTCACACGTCAGTGATTCTGGTACGTTTGTGCTTTTTTTTAAACGTAACAGAATCACTGAGAGACGCAGTCCCATTATAATGAATGGGTCTGCTCACACCTCAGTGATTTTTCACTGCACGTGTCTCCGTGCGGCGTACCCGCGTGTCCGTGATTGCTGCACGGAGACATGTCCATTTTTTTCTGGCATCACTGATGTCCCACTGACCACGCAGAAAAAATGCCAGAAAAAAACGTGCATATAAAATAAAAATCATTTTTACTCACCTGGCTTCAGCGGCGCTCTCTGCAGCCTGTTCTGCCTGCTGCTTCTGAGCCGGCTCATTACTGTCGTGCATATTCATGAATGCACGACACAGCCGACCCGGAAGCAGCTGCTGCGGGGGTCAGCGTCGGCCGGATGCTGCACCGCGGGAGCGTTCAGCACCATGGAGAGCGGAAGTGGGCACAGGTGAGTTAATCTCTATGTGCAATCACGGACCACGGAGAACGGAGCCCGGATTGCACTTAGACAACCTTATGCACGTTTTTTTCTGGCACGTGTTTCACGGATCACACCACTGCGTGGTCTGTGGGACATCAGTGATGCCAGAAAAAAATGGACATGTCTCCGTGCGGCAATCACAGACACGCGGGTACGCCGCACGGAGACACGGTCAGTGAAAAATCACTGATGTGTGAGCAGACCCTTTGATTATAATGGGTCTGCGTATGTCAGTGATTCTGGTATGTAGAAAAAAAAGCACAAACGTACCAGAATCACTGACATGTGAAACAGGCCTTATAGTGATGATGACAGGCTCACTGAAATAAATGAAAAAGTAATGTAGTTCGATAAGATGTCCATAAGGTGGCAGCAGAGCATAACAGAAAAAGGTGCCTAGTGTGCACTGAAAAGACCCAATGTGATGCACCAAACATATAGAGCCCTAATGGATTCACAAATATAAGATATAATATCATGAATGACTACTGCATAATGAACGCTAGCATGAAAAAAGAAAGGAATCCATAAAAATAAATAATAAATGGTGCACATATGTTAGAGCCCCACCGAAAGACAAAAAAGTCTGATGGAAATAGAGAGCATATAGGAACAATGAGAATGTGCAACAGAGAGGAAGGTGAGAATGAAGGATCAATCACTGCCTGTCAGATATTAATAATCAGGGAAATAACTCTGGAGCAGACGCGCAAATTAGGGTCTTACCTGGTAAGGTAACAAATAATTAATAGTACTTGCACTCACCTATTAAGGTTGTGCCAGTCACAACCCCTAAATGCACGTTACAAATGGCGACAGCCGCAGCCCCTAGTAGAAGAGCAATAACGTATAGGAGGGAAATCGGGTGCGTGCCGCGCTGTCACCAAACGAAACTGATGTTAATTATTTCATCTCTTTATTCTTTTTTCCGGTCAATGTGTTTCAGAGATCACTGTCTCCTTCATCAGGGCAAAAAAAAGAACAGTATGCAATCAACGGAGGAAGAACCTCTATATATACACATATGGAGCTACGTCAGAGGACTGACTGCTGTATTTCAAATACTGGCGGCACGGTCAACTGTTACAATACCGGCCATAAAAGTTCTCAAGTGATATATTGAGAAACATTTATAAAATCACTGGGGTATAGTGTTTCAAATTTCATCAGCTTTTTGAGACAAAAATCAGAAAAAGAAGAAGAAGAAGGACAAAATGAAAAAAAGAACAAAAAGAAGAAAAAAAAAAAACAAAAAGGGAGCATTGAGCTCCAGACCCTGTATTGAGTCTTAGAAGTGTAGTGACAAGTGCATCTGTCCACAACCCTGTAAGGGTGAACGGGATGACGGACAAGAAAAATTACGTTCGTGGCAAAAAATGGTGGTGTTGCTATATAAAATTGTATTAAGAATAAAGAAAGGAAAAATTTCTTTATAAAAGTAGTGAAGAAAAAAGTGGAAAATAAGGGGAGTGTAAGCCATTTTACTAATAAACCTAAAAAATAAAAATAAATAGAATAAAAATCATGAATGTTGTGTTATAACAGGAAATTCGGTGTAAGAATGAATATCCGGGATGAGAGTTCAGCGAATGAGTGATAGAAATTGTTACAAAAAGGAGTGTGTACGGTTTATGCGTAAATTTTCAGAATGCGTACATGAAAATTATATGTATGTGAGAATGTCCCCCATGCTTTGTAAAAAGTTATTTATGAAAATATAAATAAAATATATAAAAATGCCTAATTATTTATAATTTATGAGAAAGATATATATGTATGGAAGAATGTTATAAGGTGTCCAAGAACCATAAAGAAAAATGGTGCATATATATAATGTTAGAGGTCTAGAGTTCAACCAGGCTATATCACCCCTAAAGAAATAGAAAGAAGACCTTACTACCTGTGTACCCCAAAAAAAGCTATATTTCTTAGCCAGGAGTATGGTGGAGATATGCACAAGTGAAATAAGAATATAAAGTAATACAATAAGATAATAAAACCAATATGTGTGCATTCATGTATTGTAATGGAAACTAAGATGGTTCAAACGAGTCGCCTCTTCAATATAAGAAGCGAGTGCCAGAGTAACACATGATTGCGCATGCGTGAGAGGTAATCAAAGTTTAAAACCGTGGGAAAAATCAAAATGTGCATGCGCAGAGGTTAAGAAAGTTCACAACGTGGGAAAAATACATTACAACTGCGCCAGTAGGGTGACAAACATTAGTATAGGAATGGATATCAGAGGCGGTAACCAAGGAAATATAGTAGAGATATACCGTATTTTTCGGACTATAAGACGCACCGGACTATAAGACGCACCCTGGTTTTAGAGGAGGAAAATGGGAAAATAAAACTTTAAGCAAAAAATGTGGTCATGACACACTGTTATAGGGCGAGGATCTGCTGCTGACACTGTTATGGGGGTAATGTTCCCAAATTCTCTACTAAGGTACCCCATCCTGGTAATGATCCTCCTGCCTTGTATATGATCCTGCTATAAACCCCCATCCATCCTGTTCACATACCCCCCCCCATCCATCCTGTTCACATACCCCCCCCCATCCAGCCTGTTCACATACCCCCCCCCATCCAGCCTGTTCACATGCCCCCCCCATCCAGCCTGTTCACATGCCCCCCCCATCCAGCCTGTTCACATGCCCCCCCCATCCAGCCTGTTCACATGCCCCCCCCATCCAGCCTGTTCACATGCCCCCCCCATCCAGCCTGTTCACATGCCCCCCCATCCAGCCTGTTCACATGCCCCCCCATCCAGCCTGTTCACATGCCCCCCCATCCAGCCTGTTCACATGCCCCCCCATCCAGCCTGTTCACATGCCCCCCCATCCAGCCTGTTCACATGCCCCCCCATCCAGCCTGTTCACATGCCCCCCCATCCAGCCTGTTCACATGCCCCCCCATCCAGCCTGTTCACATGCCCCCCCCATCCAGCCTGTTCACATGCCCCCCCCATCCAGCCTGTTCACATGCCCCCCCCATCCAGCCTGTTCACATGCCCCCCCCATCCAGCCTGTTCACATGCCCCCCCCATCCAGCCTGTTCACATGCCCCCCCATCCAGCCTGTTCACATGCCCCCCCATCCAGCCTGTTCACATGCCCCCCCCATCCAGCCTGTTCACATGCCCCCCCATCCAGCCTGTTCACATGCCCCCCCATCCAGCCTGTTCACATGCCCCCCCCATCCAGCCTGTTCACATGCCCCCCCCATCCAGCCTGTTCACATGCCCCCCCCATCCAGCCTGTTCACATGCCCCCCCCATCCAGCCTGTTCACATGCCCCCCCCATCCAGCCTGTTCACATGCCCCCCCCATCCAGCCTGTTCACATGCCCCCCCCATCCAGCCTGTTCACATGCCCCCCCCATCCAGCCTGTTCACATGCCCCCCCCCATCCAGCCTGTTCACATGCCCCCCCCATCCAGCCTGTTCACATGCCCCCCCCATCCAGCCTGTTCACATGCCCCCCCATCCAGCCTGTTCACATGCCCCCCCCATCCAGCCTGTTCACATGCCCCCCCATCCAGCCTGTTCACATGCCCCCCCATCCAGCCTGTTCACATGCCCCCCCATCCAGCCTGTTCACATGCCCCCCCATCCAGCCTGTTCACATGCCCCCCCATCCAGCCTGTTCACATGCCCCCCCATCCAGCCTGTTCACATGCCCCCCCATCCAGCCTGTTCACATGCCCCCCCATCCAGCCTGTTCACATGCCCCCCCATCCAGCCTGTTCACATGCCCCCCCATCCAGCCTGTTCACATGCCCCCCCATCCAGCCTGTTCACATGCCCCCCCATCCAGCCTGTTCACATGCCCCCCCATCCAGCCTGTTCACATGCCCCCCATCCAGCCTGTTCACATGCCCCCCCATCCAGCCTGTTCACATGCCCCCCCATCCAGCCTGTTCACATGCCCCCCCATCCAGCCTGTTCACATGCCCCCCCATCCAGCCTGTTCACATGCCCCCCCATCCAGCCTGTTCACATGCCCCCCCATCCAGCCTGTTCACATGCCCCCCCATCCAGCCTGTTCACATGCCCCCCCATCCAGCCTGTTCACATGCCCCCCCATCCAGCCTGTTCACATGCCCCCCCATCCAGCCTGTTCACATGCCCCCCCATCCAGCCTGTTCACATGCCCCCCCATCCAGCCTGTTCACATGCCCCCCCATCCAGCCTGTTCACATGCCCCCCCATCCAGCCTGTTCACATGCCCCCCCATCCAGCCTGTTCACATGCCCCCCCATCCAGCCTGTTCACATGCCCCCCCATCCAGCCTGTTCACATGCCCCCCCATCCTGCCTGCTCATATACTCCCATCGTGCTCATATACCATCCTGGTATATGGCCTGTATCCTATAGCACAGAGAAAAAAATAAACGTTTATACTCACCTTTTCCTCACTCCCTGCAGCACCGATCATCTTCCTCTCTGGCACGCTGATCTGTGTGTGTGGAGCCGTTCCCCTGCAACATCGCGATGTCTTCCTGTCTGTGCCGATCAGCTGACCAGCTCGGCACAGATCAGCTGACCGGCACAGATCAGCTGACCGGCACAGATCAGCTGACCGGCACAGACAGGAAGTCATCGCGTGCAGCAGGGGAACGGCTCCACACACGGGGACGGGTGAGTGTACTGATTCACTGCACCCCGCGCTGGTAATGACGCGCGGGGAGCAGTGAATACAGCCGCACATGATCACTCCAGGCTGTAATTGCCAGGGGTGATCATGCCGGCTCTTTGCTATGCGCGTGTCCCCGCTCATCCTCCCGCCCACCTGTCAGCGCCGGCTTCAGCGCTGAGAGATGGGCGGGAGGATGGGCGTGCATATGTAATGAGCGGGCCCACGTGGTCACGAGCAGGCGCTGCTGCTGCCTGCTCGTGCCCCCGATGACCCGCAGCACCCTCATTCCCAGCCGCAGCCCTATAGTCAGACCATAAGACGCACCCCCAACTTTCCCCCAACATTTGGGGGAAAAAAAGTGCGTCTTATGGTCCGAAAAATACGATATTATGGACTTAACTTATTGCTCATAAAACAAGATATAAAACAAGCAAACATTATTAGTCATAAAAAACATTATAATATAAATATGATATAAAATAAAATTAGCGGAGACCTGAGTTAAAATATAAATAAAATAAAATAAAAATAATAATAGTAAGGGTATAGACTTACGTGTATACAAACGTGTTACCCAGTACATAAAAATATCCTGATAAATATTAATATATAAAACAATGATTAATAATGAGGTTACAGATGTTTTCCATTAATTACTTTGTGCAGCAGGCCTTCATGGTAAAATAGCTGTTGGAAGACCATTTCCAGTGACTACCTCTTGAAGCTCATAAAGAGAATGCCATAGTGCAAAGTAGTAATGAAAGCAAAAGGTGGCTACTTTGAAGAACCTAGAATATATGACATTTTTTCAGTTGTTTCACACTTTTTTAAGTATTTTATTCCACATGTCTTAATTCATAGCTTTGATGACTTCAATGTGAATCTACAATATTCAGAGTCCTGAAAATAAAGAAAACTCTTTGAATAAGGTGTGTCCAAATGTTTGGTCTGTACTGTATATATATATATATATATATATATATATATATATATATATATATATATATATATATATATATATATATATATATATTAATTAATATTTATCAGGATATCTTTATGTACTGGTTATCACGTTTGAATATACGTTCAAGTCTATATTCCTACTATTATTATTATTATTTTATTTTACTTAGATTTTAACTCAGGACTCCGCTGATTTTATTTTAGATTTTATTTATATTTCCATATAATATACAGTATATATATATATATATATATATATATTATGTGTTGCCCAGGGAAGGGGGTACTCGGTCCCGGGCGGTTACAAACGGGAATGTCGCTTTAGGTGGCCGTTGCCCGGTCCTGTGCCCTGGGGACGCTTAATAAAAGGGGGTATTTACAGGGGATAATAGAGTTAATGTTCGTGACGCCACCTGCGGGTTGCAGTTAGGAATGGAGAACCGCCGCTGCTCAACGTGGGTACTCCCAGGGATGGTGATAGTGGCAGCTATGGTGGTAGGCCCTCCGCAGGTAGGGCTGTTCCTGGGAGATGTATGATGTATAATGATGGAGACCACACCAGATTAACTTTACCAGTCTCTAATAACATGGACCCTCGGCTTGCTAGCTCCAGTCCCAGGAGTATCAATGCCAATGTAGTGACCCAGGTTGCTCTGTCCCCAGCACTCTTTGTATATTGAGTCCCCATAGAATGGAGCGTTTGAGAACCCCGACTGTCCCTTTTGGTGTACAGTCTCCTTCTCCATATGGCGGGCAGTGCGGAACCTGCGGGGAGGTAAGTGTCCAAACCCCAATCCTAGTTTACTGCTGATGCCCCCGGATTATTTGGTTCGATGAAGTCCGTGAAGGTGTCCTCACTGTGTAGGTATTTGTCAAACTATTTGAAACTTGACATTTGACCTAGGGCCCTGTGCCACAGGCGTGCTCCGGTCCCAGCGGTATGCCGGTACCCATCCTGGCAACCTCTATCCTGTGCCTCTGGGGTCACCGTTACACGGACCCAGCTCAGTCACATCCGCACACCTCTCCTGTGTGCTATTCGACTCTCTCCCCACTACTGACTGACTGACTGACCCCTCCAATTAGGCTGGCTATACCCAGGGACTTGACCCCATGGCGACCATCCCCTTACACTTTATGCCCAGTGTGGAGAGGAGAACAAGGATTTAGTTGTGTGTTGGTGGAATTGGCACTGGTATTCCAGGTCCAAGGAGGTAGGTTCTGCATCCCCTTGAGTATGCAGTTCCTTGTAGTGCCCTGAGGCTTTCAGGGGCGCTCCACATATCTAATATATAAAGCTGAATGTGTGTGTGTGTGTGTGTGTGTAAATTATATATATATATATATATATATATATATATATAAATATATATATATATATATATATATATATATATATATATATACACTGCTCAAAAAAATAATGTTTTATATAGCGCTAACATATTCCACAGCGCTTTACATACATCAGGAACACTGTCCCCATTGGGGCTCATAATCTAAATTCCCTATCTGTATGTCTTTGGGAGGAAACCCATACAAACACAGGGAGAACATACAAACTCCCTGCAGATGTTGTCTTTGGTGGGATTCGAACCCAGGACCCCAGCGCTGCAAGACTTCAGTGCTAACCACTGAGCCACCGTGACGCCCTAATAAAGGGAACACCAAATAAAAGATTCATTGTTTAAGTGTTCCCTTTATTTTTTTTCCCGCAATATATATATATATATACACACACACAGATATATACTGTATATAGTTATACAGTTAACTGGGCCCCTTCCTGGTGTGAGGTCCGCCATCCTGAGTCCCTTCTATTAATAATGTCTTGAATCCTTTGCACCTTCTTGTAATAGTGTACCCATTATGTCCCCATCCTGTGGTGTTCCCGTAGTAACGTCCCCCATCTTGGGCCCCTTCCTGGTATAATGTCCTTCGTCCTCAGTTCCTTTCTGGTATCATGTTCCTATCCTTGGTACCTTCCTGGTTTAATGTCCCCAACTTGAGCTCCTTTCTGGAATAATATTATCCCCTATCTTGGGACCCTTCAAGTATTAATGTCCCCATCCTGAGCCTCCTCGTAGTATAATGTCCCATGTTCTGACTCTCTTCTTCAACAAAAAAAGTAAAAATAAAACAAACGATTCTTCTTACCTTCCCCCACTCCCACAACGTGCGGCTTCATCTTCAGTAGCCGACTGCTGACTTCAATTTGCTCACCAAGTGGTGTAAGATGTGACTGCCATGCAGCACCCATTATGGGCACTTCGATGTCAGCAGCCGGACTCAGATTGGCCGGTAGCGTGTATTGCAGTGCAGAGGGCTGACAGGTCTGTGTACTGCAATATATTTTAGATGAATGTACATTTTTGGACTTAATTCCAGCTGAAATAGGTGCTGGTGTCAACGAGTCCCCCTCCTGCACGGCCCAATCGTGGCTGCATCCTCCGCGACCACGATCGTTTTATCCCTGCCTATTGTTAAAGTGACTCAATCAGTAATAAACATGTAGATATTATAATTTGTTAATAAACCTGTATGTCTTGTTTGTGTAAGAGCTGCATTTAGCCATTGGGCTGGAATTTGTGAGCGGACGGGGACTTTTACAACCTTCTAGAGAAGAAGGGGCGGCTTGACATCCCCAGCGCAAGGTTAAGGTTTATGTAGTTATAATATATTTTGTCCCTCTTCACATCAGGATGTTTTAAGTGTCTTTTGGGTTCTGTTTTTTTCAGGTCAAAGATATCATATCATCTAGCAATACTCTATTAATTCATTAAATTCAGAAGAATTGAATCTGCTTAAAAATAGGATCAACAAAACCGAGAAAGAACTGAAAAAAGACATTGAACAGAAGAAACGTGTTAAATTTATAAGAGACACTGAGAATTATTTAAATAATTGAGTTTATAGATGGCAAGATTCTTCTGGGACTGCCAAACCCTTCTTCAATCGGGGTTTCCGTCGTACGGGACCTCCGTCCTCCGGATCGGGCAGCGATTCCAATGCTTCCTCAAAGGGTTCTTTTTTAGGAAGGAAGCAAAGAACCAGAGTAGAGCTATTAGGCGAGGAGGACGCCGTCATCGGCGGAGCCATGGATCCAATACGGACAAGGTCCCAGACTCGAGAGAATCACTAGTCCTCAACATCTCATCTAAAAATCTGACACCTATTCAGCTACAAGTACTTTCAAAAGGATTATCATTTTGCCCCACTACGGACTTTGACTTCTTTGGTTTGGACATTGATTTAAAAAATTTTTTGCGTGTGCATTTTGCAGGGACTGAAAAATCTGAAACGGTTACCACCCCAGGTAATGGTGATAATGTTTTATGTTTGAATGATTTGGGATTAAGAGTAATATGAATCCACCTAAAACGCATCATCCTGTTGAGACGTATGTCAATTTAGTGGAGAGGGATATACAATCATTGACTAAAACTTTTAAAGCTAGACAAATTCATTTTCATAACAATATGAGTCAGGAGGAAAGAAATGCTTTAAAATCCCTTATGGATGATCCCTCCCCTATAATAAAACCTGCAGACAAAGGGGGTAGTGTCGTAATTATGGATAAGAAGGATTATGTTCAGGAAATTAAATCCCAACTCTCCAATACAGCGGTATATGAGAAATTAAATGGTTATCTGGTTTTTGATATTTCAAAAAAACTGCTTAATTTTATTAATAGGTATTTAGAATTAAAAATAATAGATGAAAAAATGGCCAATTTCCTACTTAAAAAACATCCGATTACACCTATCCTTTATACCTATACCTAAAGTGCACAAATCACTTCAATGTCCACCTGGGAGGCCAATAGTCGCCCTTACTGATTCTATTTTAGCAGCCCCCGCTATTGTGTTAGAAAAAATATTGACCCCACTAACCAAATCAGCTCTATCATATTTACTGGACACTTCACACTTTCTTCATGAGATTAAAAGTGTATCTGTTGAATCGGGTGACTAAAGGCCCCGTCACACTAAGCAACATCGCTAGCAACATCGCTGGTAACGAACAACTTTTGTGACGTTGCTAGCGATGTTGCTGTGTGTGACATCCAGCAACAACCTGGCCCCTGCTGTGAGGTCGTTGGTTGTTGCTGAATGTCCTGGGCCATTTTTTTAGTTGTTGCTGTCCTGCTGTGAAGCACAGATCGCTGTGTGTGACAGCGAGACAGCAACAACTAATGTGCAGTGAGCAGGGAGCCAGCTTCTGCTGAGGCTGGTAACTAATGTAAACATCGGGTAACCAAGAAGCCCTGTCCTTGGTTACCCGATATTTACCTTTGATACCAGCCTCCTCCGCTCTCACTGCCTGTGCTGCCGGCTCCTGCTCTGTGCACAGATAGCTGCAGCACACATCAGGCAATTAACCCGATGTGTGCTGTAACTAGGAGAGCAAGGAGCCAGCGCTCAGTGTGCGCTGCTCCCTGCTCTGTGCACATTTAGCTGCAGCACACATCGGGTTAATTAACCTGATGTGTGCTGTAACTAGGAGACTGGGGGCTGGTCACTGGTTGCTGGTGAGCTCACCAGCAACTCGTGTAGCCACGCTCCAGCGATCCCTGCCAGGTCAGGTTGCTGGTGGGATCGCTGGAGCGTCGCAGTGTGACAGCTCACCAGCAACCTCCTAGCAACTTACCAGCGATCCCTATCGTTGTTTGGATCGCTGGTAAGTTGCTTAGTGTGACTGGACCTTAACATTAGATGTGTGTAGTCTCTACACCTCCATTGTTCATTCAAAAAGAATAAGAGCTGTTGAGTGGCTATTGAATGGGACTGATTACTCGGATATGCAAAAAAAGGTTTTTTTTTAGTTACTCGCTCTAAAGGTCCAGTCACACTAAAAACCTTACCAGCGATCCCAGCAACGATAGGGATCGCTGGTAAGTTGCTAGGAGGTTGCTGGTGAGATGTCACACTGCGACGCTCCAGCGATCCCACCAGCAACCTGACCTGGCAGGGATCGCTGGAGCGTCGCTACTAGAGTTGAGCGCGGTTCGTGGTTCGTGGTTCTCCAGTTCTAGGCTCGAGTGATTTTGGGGCATGTTCTAGATCGAACTAGAACTCGAGCTTTTTGCAAAAGCTCGATAGTTCTAGAAACGTTCAAGAACGGTTCTAGCAGCAAAAAAACAGCTAAATCCTAGCTTGGTTTCTGCTGTAATAGTGTAAGTCACTCTGTGAATCACACTATTATGACATTTCAGTGTATAGTGTGCGTGAACAGCGCCTTCAGATCACTTCTGTTTGTATAATGGCGATCGCCATTTTTTTTTTTTTTTTCTTGTCTTCCTTCCCTAAGCGCACGCGTCTTGTGGGGCGGGCCAGCATGTCAGCCAATCCCAGACACACACACAGCTAAGTGGACTTTGAGCCAGAGAAGCAACGGCATGTGTGATAGGATGTCCATGTCACATGTCCCTGCATTATAAAACCGGACATTTTCTTCCAGGACGCCATTATCTGCCTTCTGCGTCTTTGGTGTCAGACATCACTGTCGCAGCTCCGTCCTCCTGAGTCCTATAGCCGATACAGCTGTATGCGCTGCATACACAGCGTTAGACAGCTTAGGGAGAGCACTTTATAGCAGTCCTTTTAAGGGCTCAAACCGGCAGGGTCAGAGAGCCATAGGTGACAGGTCCTGCAAACAGCAACAGCGTCTGTGTAGCCAAGGTCAGGGATTTCCTCTCTGCATTTCACCATTAGGAGGGAATAGAAAGGCAGGCTTCCATTCCTCTACCCAGAGCACCACAATCCTGCCACTGTACCCTCTTGTCCTCTGCACACTCCAACTCATTCTAACTAAGCCATTATACTAGCAAACACTCAGTGTACCTAGTGGCATCCTATACGTGGCTATTGGACTTTGCTTTAGTCCCACTAGTGCCAAGACATTTGCAGAGCGCATCTGCCTGCATTGCACACTTCAACTCATTATAACTAAGCCATTATACTAGCAAACACTCAGTGTACCTAGTGGCATCCTATACGTGGCTATTGGACTTTGCTATAGTCCCACTAGTGCCAAGACATTTGCAGAGCGCATCTGCCTGCGTTGCACACTCCAACTCATAACTAAGCCATTATACTAGCAAACACTCAGTGTACCTAGTGGCATCCTATACGTGGCTATTGGACTTTGCTATAGTCCCACTAGTGCAAAGACATTTGCAGAGCGCATCTGCCTGCGTTGCACACTCCAACTCATAACTAAGCCATTATACTAGCAAACACTCAGTGTACCTAGTGGCATCCTATACGTGGCTATTGGACTTTGCTATAGTCCCACTAGTGCCAAGACATTTGCAGAGCGCATCTGCCTGCGTTGCACACTCCAACTCATAACTAAGCCATTATACTAGCAAACACTCAGAGTACCTAGTGGCATCCTATACGTCGCTATTGGACTTTGCTATAGTCCCACTAGTGCCAAGACATTTGCAGAGCGCATCTGCCTGCGTTGCACACTCCAACTCATAACTAAGCCATTATACTAGCAAACACTCAGTGTACCTAGTGGCATCCTATACGTGGCTATTGGACTTTGCTATAGTCCCACTAGTGCCAAGACATTTGCAGAGCGCATCTGCCTGCGTTGCACACTCCAACTCATAACTAAGCCATTATACTAGCAAACACTCAGTGTACCTAGTGGCATCCTATACGTGGCTATTGGACTTTTGCTATAGTCCCACTAGTGCCAAGACATTTGCAGAGCGCATCTGCCTGCGTTGCACACTCCAACTCATAACTAAGCCATTATACTAGCAAACACTCAGTGTACCTAGTGGCATCCTATACGTGGCTATTGGACTTTGCTATAGTCCCACTAGTGCAAAGACATTTGCAGAGCGCATCTGCCTGCGTTGCACACTCCAACTCATAACTAAGCCATTATACTAGCAAACACTCAGTGTACCTAGTGGCATCCTATACGTGGCTATTGGACTTTGCTATAGTCCCACTAGTGCAAAGACATTTGCAGAGCGCATCTGCCTGCGTTGCACACTCCAACTCATAACTAAGCCATTATACTAGCAAACACTCAGTGTACCTAGTGGCATCCTATACGTGGCTATTGGACTTTGCTATAGTCCCACTAGTGCCAAGACATTTGCAGAGCGCATCTGCCTGCGTTGCACACTCCAACTCATAACTAAGCCATTATAGTAGCATTTTTTGCTGCCAGTTTAAGGGCCGTAGTTGCATTGTCAGGGATATTTATTCTTTATTATTCTGCTGTTAATAAAGCTAGACCACCACTGCAATCTTCACCACCTCTCAATTTTTACTACCACATTTTCAGTCCACAATCTTGTCGCAATCAACATGAGTGGCAAAATGACAGATGCTGGTGGAAAGGGGAAGAGGCGTGGTGGAAAAGGCAAAAAAGGTTTTGTCTGTGGGGAAGGTGGCAAAGCTCCATTATCATCTGCTGAAGATAGACCATCTACCAGCAAAAGTAAGATGTCTACTACTTACCATGGACAATCCGATGTGCTCCCTTTTTTACGGACACGAACAACAGGAAGAAAGGTAGATGATGGGCAAAAAAGGAAAATGCTTGAATGGATCTCAAGTGGTCCAACAAGTGCCCTCTCAGCACTTCAAGTACCGCATCCAAAAAACACCAGTCCTCCGAGTTGTCATCCCAATCACACTTGATTTCTCCCAGCTCTGAAGTCTCCATCAGCCCTGCACAGTATGGTGGAACTGAGATGGCTGAGACTGCAGAGCTGTTCAGTCACACTATAGCCTGGGAATCAGAGGTCTGCTCCCAAGCTACAGTGAGTACAGAACAGGAAATGGTCTGCAGTGATGCCCAGAACCTTTGTGACTCTGATTCAGGCCGTGAGGACCAAGTTTCTGAGCATAATGTTGACCCTTTGTCACAAACTGTAACACCTGTGGTTATAGACTGTCAGGGCCAGGCGGTCGGGCAGACCCAGGAGGTGGATCCACTGGGCCGAACTCTAAGATGGTGGTAGGAGTCCGGTAGCTGAAGCACTATGGATAGCAGAACAGTCCGTGCACGTGAAGGTAACGGAGAAGTCCCTGGGACCACGGAGTCACAGATGGTAGTCCGGGTGACGTAGCTCAGGTTCGGAAGCCGAGATGATGTCAGGCAGGGTCCGGAACCTTGTGGAGCGAGATGACAGGTCACCGCAGGGATCCGAGATGGTACGGACTGTCAGATGGCAGACGGACAGTGTGCGGGGTTCGGGATTCAGCAGAACCGGATGGCGAGGCAGGATCAGCTCTAGAAGAGAGATACGTGAGTATGGCACGAAGACACAAGGAGACCTGACTCCTAGCTTGGAAAACACGAAGATCAGGCCCCGCCCCCTTGGACAATAAACCCCTTTATACCCTGTACCTGATTAGCCTCATTTCCTGTTAATGGACGCTGGCCCTTTAAGAAAGGGTCAGTGACCGCGCTCGCGCCCTAATGCGCATGCGCGCCGCCCGGGTGCCAGAAGCCAGGGAAGGAGGCTGAGAGGAGGACGCAGGGGAGCCGGCCAGGTCCTGGGAAGCCGTCGGGCGCCGGGATCGGGGACCAGGGGGCCTAGGAAGGACGGACACCGGAGGCTGGAGAGCGGGGAGCGTGGCAGGTGAGCCGGGGAGCGGGGGTGAGGACCCGGGAAGGGGAGCCGAGGACCCGGGGAGCGTGACAGTACCCCCCCCCACGCCCCCCTCCCTGCAACCGGGACATGAAGGCACGGATCAGAGGAGTGCCCACGTTCTCCCTGGGCTCCCAGGACCTATCCTCAGGACCATACCCTTCCCAGTCCACCAGGAAGAACTGCCGACCTCGAACGGTCTTCATGGCCACGATATCCCTTACCGCATAGATGTCGTCATCGGCAATAGGTGGAGGAGCCGGACTGGCAGCAGCGGAGAATGGACCAAGGACCACCGGCTTGAGCAGGGAGACGTGGAATGAGTTGGGTATCCTCATCGTGGCCGGGAGCTGTAACTTGTAGGAGACCTCGTTGATTTTGGTGAGGACCTTAAACGGCCCGATGTAGCGAGGACCCAGCTTGTAGGAAGGTATCTTCAATCGGATGTACTGGGAAGCAAGCCAGACCAGGTCACCAGGAGAGAAACACGGAGGGTCCAGACGCCTCTTGTCAGCGTGTTTCTTCATCCGCTGGGAAGCGCGCCCAAGGGACGCCTTGACAGAGTCCAAAATGGTAGCGAAGTCACGGGCTACAGTATCAGCAGCAGGGACATCCGAAGAAGGGGATATAGGCAATGGGACGGAGGGCTGAAGTCCGTAAACAACATGGAAGGGAGATTTGGAGGACGACTCACTGATGTGGTGGTTATGGGAGAATTCAGCCCAAGGCAGAAGCGTGGACCAGTCGTCGTGATGGGCGTTGACATAGTGACGTAAGAAGGAGGTCAAGATTTGATTGACCCTCTCCACTTGGCCATTAGACTGAGGATGGTAAGCAGAAGAAAAGTCCAGAGTCACTCCCAGATGTTTGCAGAGCGCCCTCCAGAAGCGGGAGGTGAACTGAGTTCCTCTGTCGGACACGATGTGGGATGGAAAGCCATGCAAGCGGAAGATGTGATGTATATAGGCTTCCGCGAGTTCCTGAGCAGAGGGCAGTCCGGCCATAGGGACGAAGTGAGCCATTTTGGAGAACCGATCCACCACGACCCATATGACTGTGTGCCCGGAGGATAATGGCAAGTCCGTAATAAAGTCCATCGCTATGTGTTGCCACGGAACTGAGGGTATCGGCAGAGGCAGAAGACGGCCATAGGGCAGGTGTTTGGGCGTCTTGTTCCTGGCACATGAGGGGCAGGCAGAGACAAAAGCAGCGACGTCCGTGCGAAGGGATGGCCACCAGTAGTGACGTACAATCGCACCCCATGTTCTCTTCTGGCCAGCATGACCGGCTGTTTTTGAGGCATGACCCCAGTGTAACACTTTTTGCCTGTCAGTCTCAGAGACATAGGTCTTCCCGGGCGGTATCTGGGCCAGGGTGACAGGAGCCACCGGAATAATCTTGCTAGGAGAGATGATAGGTTGGGTAGTCTCTTCCTCCTGCTCCATGGGCATGAGAGACCTAGACAAGGCATCAGCGCGTACATTCTTGTCCGCGGGTCTGAAATGGAGCTGGAAATCAAATCTGGCAAAGAATAAGGACCACCTGGCTTGCCGTGGGTTCAGTCGCTGAGCGGACCGCAGGTATTCCAGGTTCTTATGGTCCGTGTAGATAATCACGGGGTACACTGCTCCTTCCAGGAGGTAGCGCCACTCCTCCAGAGCCAGTTTGACCGCCAATAGTTCTCGGTCACCGATGGTGTAATTACGTTCAGGCGCTGAGAAGCTCTTGGAGAAGAAACCGCAAGTCACCATCTTACCGGAGGAGGACTTCTGCATGAGCACTGCTCCGGCTCCCGAGGAGGAGGCATCCACCTCCAAGGTGAACTGGCGGTTTAATTCCGGTCGGTGGAGTACAGGAGAGGAGGCAAATGCTCGCTTCAGAGAGCAAAACGCGGCGTCGGCCGCAGGTGACCAGTCCTTTGGATTAGCCTCCTTTTTGGTCAAAGCGGAGAGAGGAGCAGTCAGGGCAGAGAAGTGAGGGATAAACTGGCAGTAGTAGTTGGCGAATCCCAGGAAGCGTTGGATTGCCTTCAGTCCAGAAGGAGGAGGCCAGTTGAGAATGGCGGAGACCTTCTTGGGATCCATCTGCAGTCCAGTATCAGAGATGATGTACCCCAGAAAGGGGAGAGAAGACTGCTCAAAGACACACTTCTCATATTTGGCGTAGAGACGATTCTCTCTCAGTCTTTGTAGAACCAGCTGTACGTTCTCTCTGTGGGTCTGGAGGTCCGGAGAGAAGACAAGGATGTCATCCAGATAAACTACTACACAGACGTAGAGGAGGTCCCGGAAAATGTCGTTCACCAATTCTTGGAAGACGGCAGGAGCGTTACACAGGCCGAAGGGCATCACGCAGTATTCATAGTGCCCATCGCGAGTATTAAACGCAGTCTTCCATTCGTCCCCAGAGTGAATACGAACTAGGTTGTAGGCACCCCGAAGATCCAGTTTGGTGAACACACGGGCTCCTCTGAGCCGGTCGAACAATTCGGGGATGAGCGGCAGAGGGTACTTGTTTTTTACGGTGATCTGATTCAAACCCCGGTAGTCAATGCATGGGCGTAGGTCACCCTCTTTCTTCTTAACGAAGAAGAAGCCTGCTCCCGCAGGAGAGGAGGATCTCCGGATGAATCCCCTTGCCAGGCTCTCTGTGATGTAGGTAGACATGGCTCTGGTTTCGGCTGGAGACAACGGATATATCCGTCCTCGAGGTGGTGTTGTTCCGGGGAGCAGGTCGATGGCGCAATCGTAGGGACGGTGTGGCGGAAGTACTTCAGACTCCTTTTTGTCAAAAACGTCTGCGAAGGACCAATAGGCCGAGGGCAGTTCAGGTAGGTTCTCTGGAACCGGAGGTCGTCGGATGGGTTGTATGGACTTCAGACACTTCTCATGACAGGCAGAGCCCCATCGGGTGATTTCGCCAGTGCCCCAGCTGACTGATGGTTCGTGTGTCCGCAACCAGGGAAGTCCCAGCAGGATTTGATGGGACATGTGTGGGAGGACGTAGAGAGCGATGTTCTCGGTGTGAAGGGCACCGATACGCAGTTTGACCGGCCTGGTGACCCAGGAGATGGTATCAGAGAGGGGTCTCCCATCCACAGAGGCTATCACGAGGGGTTTGTCAAGTGGAGTAACAGGCAGCTGGTACTTGTCCACCGTGGCTTGCTGGATGAAATTGCCTGCTGCCCCGGAATCGAGGTATGCCTCAGCCGTGAAACGCGTCTCTCCCGTTGTTACTTGCACAGTCCACGTAACCGGGTCTGAGAGAGTCCCAGCACCTAGGGTGGCCTCTCCTACCAACCCTAGGCTTTGGAGTTTCCCGGCCTTTCCGGACAGGAGCGTAGGAGGTGAGTGCCCTCTCCGCAGTAAAAGCAGAGACCCTTGGCGAGTCGCTCTGCTCGACGTTGTTCAGACTGCCGTACTCGGTCGATCTGCATGGGCTCGTGGACGGGAATCCCAGCTGATGATGACTGAGGTGTGGAGGGTTTCTGTGGAGGAGAAGAATGCCGTACCGGACGTCTCTCACGAGACAGCTCCTTGGAGCGCTCCTGAAAACGAATGTCCACTCGAGTTGCTAGGGCAATCAGGGCATCTAGGGTGGAGGGCACGTCACGACCCGCCAACTCATCTTTGATGCGACTCGAGAGTCCTTCCCAGAAGGCGGCTGTTAGGGCCTCATTATTCCACCCGAGTTCTGAAGCCAACGTGCGGAAACGGATGGCGTATTGGCCCACCGTCAGTGTTCCTTGACGTAAGCGGAGAAGGGATGAAGCAGACGCAGAGGCGCGTCCCGGCTCGTCAAAGGTGCTGCGGAAGGCCTGCAGGAACTCTTGAAGATCCTTGGTCATAGGGTCCTCCTTCTCCCACAAGGGGTTCATCCACGCCAGTGCCTCGCCCTCTAGGTGGGACATTATGAAGGCGACCTTGGCTTGGTCGGAGGTGAACAAATGTGGCAGCTGCGTGAAATGAAGGGAACATTGGTTTATGAAGCCCCTGCAGGTCTTGGGATCTCCGGCATAACGAGGTGGTGAAGCCAAACGGAGTCGGGAAGCATCCGAAGAGGCGGCCACGGGTGCGGGAGCCGTGGATTGACTAGTGGAGGCCCGGGATGCTGAAGGCGTAACTGCCGCATGTAACGTATTCAGGCGGGCGTCCACGGAAGTCATAAAGTTCAGCATGCGGGTCTGGACTTCACGCTGGCGTTGGAGTTCCTCTTGCAAGGCCGCTAGTGCTGCAGCGGGATCCATGGCCTGATCTTACTGTCAGGGCCAGGCGGTCGGGCAGACCCAGGAGGTGGATCCACTGGGCCGAACTCTAAGATGGTGGTAGGAGTCCGGTAGCTGAAGCACTATGGATAGCAGAACAGTCCGTGCACGTGAAGGTAACGGAGAAGTCCCTGGGACCACGGAGTCACAGATGGTAGTCCGGGTGACGTAGCTCAGGTTCGGAAGCCGAGATGATGTCAGGCAGGGTCCGGAACCTTGTGGAGCGAGATGACAGGTCACCGCAGGGATCCGAGATGGTACGGACTGTCAGATGGCAGACGGACAGCGTGCGGGGTTCGGGATTCAGCAGAACCGGATGGCGAGGCAGGATCAGCTCTAGAAGAGAGATACGTGAGTATGGCACGAAGACACAAGGAGACCTGACTCCTAGCTTGGAAAACACGAAGATCAGGCCCCGCCCCCTTGGACAATAAACCCCTTTATACCCTGTACCTGATTAGCCTCATTTCCTGTTAATGGACGCTGGCCCTTTAAGAAAGGGTCAGTGACCGCGCTCGCGCCCTAATGCGCATGCGCGCCGCCCGGGTGCCAGAAGCCAGGGAAGGAGGCTGAGAGGAGGACGCAGGGGAGCCGGCCAGGTCCTGGGAAGCCGTCGGGCGCCGGGATCGGGGACCAGGGGGCCTAGGAAGGACGGACACCGGAGGCTGGAGAGCGGGGAGCGTGGCAGGTGAGCCGGGGAGCGGGGGTGAGGACCCGGGAAGGGGAGCCGAGGACCCGGGGAGCGTGACATAGACAATGAGGAACATACTGATGAAGATGAGACGCAGATACCCGATTGGGATGACAACTTAAATATTCGGTCAGGGCAAGAAGAGGCTCGGTCTGAGGGGGAGGGGAGTGCAAACACAACAATTGATGATGAAGTTCTAGATCCCACCTACTGTCAACCCCCAGTCAGGCACTCGAGGAGGTCAACAAAGGCGGTGGAGGAGGATGCAACCGACGACGAAGTTACCTTGCGCCTTCCTGGACAGAGTCGGAGCACTGGTAGCACGTCTACAACTGCATCCTCAGCCACCACTCTGCCTATGAGCATTATTCGGGGTGGATCAACAGGTCGCATGGCCTCTAAGCCTTGCCTAGCCTGGTCCTTTTTTGACATAGAAAAAGATCGCCCAAATCATGTGATATGTAAAATTTGTCATGATTCTCTTAGTAGAGGTCAAAACCTCAGCAGTTTGACAACTTCTTCCATGAATCGTCACATGAATAAATATCATAGGTCCCGGTGGGAAGCTCACTGTGATGCAATGCGGCCTAGCGGAGCGAACCATCCACCGCCCGCCCCTTCCAGTGCATCCGCGCGATCTTCATCTTCTAGGACTGTGGGGACAGCTGTCACACCTGTTTTTCCACCCACAACTTCCACCACTGTAACCGCAACAGGCAGTTTGCTTGGTAGGTCGTCAGTTGGTTTGGAAGGGGAAACAAGTGAGTGTGTACAGCTCTCTCAGACATCGATAGCACCAACGTTGGATGAAGGCAACATCATGTCTCCGCCTGCACTTTCCTCACAAACCTGCATTTTTCCAGGGACACCCTACTCAACACCGTCTACACACAGCAGCCAGATCTCTGTCCCTCAGATGTGGTCAAATAAAAGGCCACTTCCTCCGACCCATGACAAAGCTAAGAGGTTGACTCTATCCCTCTGTAAGCTGTTGGCTACAGAAATGCTGCCTTTCCGCCTAGTGGACACACAGGATTTTAGAGACCTTATGTCTGTCGCTGTGCCTCAGTACCAGATGCCTAGTCGCCACTACTTCTCTAAGAAAGGTGTGCCCGCGCTACACCAGCATGTCGCACACAACATCACCGCTTCCTTGAGAAACTCTGTGTGTGAACGGGTGCATTTCACCACCGATACTTGGACCAGTAAGCATGGACAGGGACGTTACATGTCGCTGACTGGGCACTGGGTAACTATGGTGATAGATGGTGAAGGGTCTGCTGCACAAGTCTTTCCGTCCCCACGACTTGTGTGTCAATCCTCTGTCTGTCCAAGTTCCGCCACAGCTTCTGCATCCTCCACCTCATCTGGGTCCTCCACCTTCGCCCCAAGCCTGCCTGGTCAGGCCACTAGCGTTCTCACTGTGCAGAAGGAATCACGCACGCCTCATTACTATTCTGGCAGCAGAGCGCAACGGCATCAGGCGGTCTTTAGCTTGACATGTCTTGGGAATAAGATTCACACAGCTGAGGAGTTGTGGTCAGCTCTGCGGTCCGAGTTTAATAAATGGTTGTCTCCACTCAACCTGCAGCCTGGTAAGGCCGTGTGCGACAATGCTGCAAACCTGGGTGCGGCCCTTCGCCTGGGCAAGGTGACACACGTACCTTGTATGGCTCACGTGTTGAACCTTGTCGTCCAGCAATTTTTAACACACTATCCCGGCCTAGATGGCCTTCTGAACAGGGCACGAAAACTGTCTGCTCACTTCCGCCGTTCAAGCGCCGCAGCAGAGCGACTTGCATCGCTCCAGAAGTCTTTCGGCCTGCCGGTTCATCGCCTGAAATGTGATGTGGCGACACGCTGGAATTCAACTCTCCACATGTTACAGCGACTGTGGCAGCACCGCAGAGCCCTGGTGCAATACGTCATGACGTATAGCCTGGGCCAACGAGATGCAGAGGTGGGGCAGATCACCCTGATGGAGTGGTCTCAGATCAAGGACCTATGCCCCCTTCTGCACAGTTTCGACATGGCGACGAATATGTTTAGCGCTGACAATGCCATTATCAGCATGACGATTCCAGTCATTTACATGCTGGAGCACACGCTAAACACTATTCGGAGTCAGGGGGTGGGACAACATGAAGGGGAGGAACTACAGGAGGATTCATATGCTCAAGGGACAACAACATCACTAAGGTCCAGACGTTCATCATCACCAACGCAGCAGGCATGGGACCATGGGGAACAGGGATCGACAAGGGCGCATAGTAGCAGGCGAAATGTTGAGCAAGGTGCAGGAGAACATGAAGAAATGGAGGACGAACTGTCCATGGACATGGAAGACTCAGCGGATGAGGGAGACCTTGGTCAAATTTCAGTTGAAAGAGGTTGGGGGGAGATGTCAGAGGAAGAAAGAACGGGTAGCACCTCTATGCCACAAACACAGCGTGGACTTGGTCCGCATGGCTGCGCAAGACACATGAGTGCCTTTTTGTTGCACTACCTCCAACATGACAGTCGTATTGTCAAAATTAGAAGTGATGATGACTACTGGATTGCCACACTATTAGATCCCTGGTACAAGTCCAAATTTTGTGACATAATTCCAGCCATAGAAAGGGACGCACGTATGCAGGAGTATCAGCAGAAGCTGTTACTCGATCTTAGCTCGGCTTTTCCACCAAACAACCGTGCAGGTGCAGGGAGGGAATCTCCCAGTTGTAACTTGACAAACATGGGACGGTCTCGTCATCTTCAACAGTCTACCCGTACCAGTAGGACCGTATCTGGTGCTGGTAATAGCAATTTTATGGAATCTTTTCATAATTTTTTTAGACCCTCTTTTGCAAGGCCACCAGAGACAACAAGTCTGACACATACTCAACGGCTGGAGAGGATGATACAGGAGTATCTCCAAATGAACATCAATGCCATGACTGTGCAACTGGAGCCTTGCTCCTTTTGGGCTTCAAACCTAGAAAAATGGCCAGAGCTCGCAACTTACGCCTTGGAGATTTTGTCGTGTCCAGCTGCCAGCGTTGTCTCTGAACGTGTATTCAGTGCTGCTGGGTGTGTGCTGACAGATAAGCGCACGCGTCTGTCCAGTGACAATGTGGACAGACTGACGTTCATCAAAATGAACAAGTCATGGATCCAGAAGGAATTTACTACCCCTGTGTCATCCTGGGGAGAGTAAATGCTTGTTGATTTTGAATGTGCTTGATGCAAATCAAAACATCCTGTTTGCAACTAGGGCCCAAGTGCTGCTGTCGCGGGCGGGGAGGAGGGTGTCAGCACACCGCGCTCACCCCTTCTGCTCGGGTCCGGCAGCTGCTCCTGGTGGCTCGAGCTGTGGGCCGGATCCCGGGGTTTCTCGAGCGACACTCCTCGCCCGTGAGTGAAAGGGGGTGTTTGTTGGGTGTGGGGATTGTTATAGTTCGTGACGCCACCCACGGTTGTGGTGATTGCACCACCGCTGCTCAGTGTGGGGGTCCCGGGGATGGTGATGCGGAGCAGCCAGGTGTTGTGTTGCCCCTCCGTGGGTAGGGGTTGGTGATCCCGGGGCCCGGTGATGAGATGTGAAGTGTAGGGCCTGGAGGGCGCAGGGACGCGGGGGCAGCGCTGTGCCTTGCGGCACTATGGTACTCACTCAGCCTGACACACGGACACAGTTTGTATCATCCAGGCCACGGTCTCGGGCTCAGGGTCTGGCACAGTCTCTACTGGGACTTCTGGCACCATGCTGTTAAGGGGCAGTAGTTCTAGCGGTTCCCCCTGGTGTACTTCAAGGACGTCCCGAATGTCTGCAGCCGGCTGGTCCGCCGGAGCGGCTGGGCAGGGTATCGCTACCGGTTGGGCAGGTAGCGGGCCTAATGGTGGGGCGGCAGCAGCTATTACGGGTAGCAGGGAGAGAGGTAGGGTGAGCGGAAGCCGGCCGGGCCCCTCAGCTCCAACGGCCGATCCCTCAGGAATACAGGGGCGTGGGTCGCTTACCCGCTCCTCCAAATCCTCTTCTGCCTTGCGTCTCCACATAGCAGCCACCACGTCCGCCATGTCGGTCTCCCACTCCTCCAGGAGGAGTTGCATATGAGCCTGCAGACGGTTACTCAGCGGGACGGTCCGGTCCCTCAACCACGTCGCCGTGCCGGGCGCGGGGGCTTCTTCGTTGGGAGTTGGATCGGACATCTTGGCAATCGTGCCTTCCAGGAACCCGGTATTGCTGCAGAGTCCTGGCGTCTCTGCCTTCATAGCCGCAGCTACATGCGTCCAGCCGCCATCGCGTCCCCCTTAGCTCTTTTCGGCCCCTCCTCTCTCGGGGCGGAGTTTTGGCCTTCGCGCTTCTCCTGCTCGAGAAGACGCTCGAGCGGGAACTTTTCGCACCAAAGATGGCGGCTTCTGAAATTTTTCTGCCGGATGCCTCCGGCGGTAACAAGGCGCACCTCTACCTGACGGCAGAGCGGTAAGATCCTGTTCGTGACGCCAAGTTGTCGCGGGCGGGGAGGAGGGTGTCAGCACACCGCGCTCACCCCTTCTGCTCGGGTCCGGCAGCTGCTCCTGGTGGCTCGAGCTGTGGGCCGGATCCCGGGGTTTTTCGAGCGACACTCCTCGCCCGTGAGTGAAAGGGGGTGTTTGTTGGGTGTGGGGATTGTTATAGTTCGTGACGCCACCCACGGTTGTGGTGATTGCACCACCGCTGCTCAGTGTGGGGGTCCCGGGGATGGTGATGCGGAGCAGCCAGGGGTTGTGTTGCCCCTCCGTGGGTAGGGGTTGGTGATCCCGGGGCCCGGTGATGAGATGTGAAGTGTAGGGCCTGGAGGGCGCAGGGACGCGGGGGCAGCGCTGTGCCTTGCGGCACTATGGTACTCACTCAGCCTGACACACGGACACAGTTTGTACGGTAAACCAACGGCTGGTAGGACGGTCCCACAGACGGCTGCACCTGCACTCCCGGTAGGTGACGGTGATGTCCCTCTTCCTTGCACCTGTGTTGACTGATGGTAGCGGTGGATTCCCTCCGGTTACCCGCTCCCCGACTGCAATCTGGGCCGGAGGAGCTCTACACTTTGCCCGCAGGCGCTGGCCCTGGGGAAACTGGTGCCCTGGCGGTGGCGGTGTCTCCCCGGTTCAGGTTGGGCTGTTGCCTTCACTCGGGACTTGGTTGTTGGGGGATCTGCGTCCCCGTCACTGACGGATTTGGCAAATCTGGCGACTCCTAGCCTTGCCGGGGTCCGAGAGGCCCCTGCCCTGGTGCTGACTGTCCTTCGGAACACTGCTCCAGACCACCGGGCACACAGCCAACGGGGTCCTTCCAGGAACTTCCAAACGGTCCCCCTCCAGACAGTCACCGCCGTTGCTGACCTTGCTGTTCTGGCCCTCACAAAGCTGGACCCTTCAGGCTGTCTTCCTCTTCTGTCACTTTACTTGCTTTTCCTCCTTTTCCACTTTCTTACTTTCCCTGCTTGTTTACTCCTTCACTTAGCTCCTTACACTTGCCCTGCCTGGGCTTTCTGCCTGGTTACTTCCTGCCTCCAGAGCTGTGAGCTCCTTGGTGGGCGGAGCCAACCGCCTGGCCCACCCCCTGGTGTGCATCATCAACCTCTGGAGGAAGGCAACAAGGATTTGTGGTTACCTGTGATGTGCCTACCTGGAGTGTGGGGTGTTGTGGTGTTGTGACCTGTGACCCCTGGCTTGCCCAGGGCGACACACTGCCACTGATGGGGTGGGTGTCTGTGTGGCCCAATTTTTGGAAAAAAAGGAGACTCCGCTTGGAGTAACCCTTGCTTACATTGTTTTTAAAAGAAGCCAAGATGAACAAGTCATGGGTCAGCAAAGACTTTATCTACCTACCCCGGTGTCATCCTGGGGACGGATAAGAATGGCGTATTTTTGAATGTGCTTGATGCAAATCAAAACATCCTGTTTGCAACTAGGGCCCAAGTGCTGCCACTGATGGGGTGGGTGTCTGTGTGGCCCAATTTTTGGAAAAAAGGGAGACTCCGCTTGGAGTAACCCTTGCTTGCTGTGTTTTTAAAAGAAGCCAAGATGAACAGAGCTGGGATCAGGAAAGACTTTGCTACCTACCCCGGTGTCATCCTGGGGACGGATAAGAATGGCGTATTTTTGAATGTGCTTGATGCAAATCTAGCTGTGAAGTGTACAACTAGGGCACAAGTGCTGCCACTGAATGGGTGGGTGTGTGTGGGGCACAATTTTTGGAAAAAAAGGGAGACTCCGCTTGGAGTAACCCTTGCTTACATTGTTTTTAAAAGAAGCCAAGATGAACAGAGCTGGGATCAGGAAAGACTTTGCTACCTACCCCGGTGTCATCCTGGGGACGGATAAGAATGGCGTATTTTTGAATGTGCTTGATGCAAATCAAAACATCCTGTTTGCAACTAGGGCCCAAGTGCTGCCACTGATGGGGTGGGTGTCTGTGTGGCCCAATTTTTGGAAAAAAGGGAGACTCCGCTTGGAGTAACCCTTGCTTGCTGTGTTTTTAAAAGAAGCCAAGATGAACAGAGCTGGGATCAGGAAAGACTTTGCTACCTACCCCGGTGTCATCCTGGGGACGGATAAGAATGGCGTATTTTTGAATGTGCTTGATGCAAATCAAAACATCCTGTTTGCAACTAGGGCCCAAGTGCTGCCACTGATGGGGTGGGTGTCTGTGTGGCCCAATTTTTGGAAAAAAGGGAGACTCCGCTTGGAGTAACCCTTGCTTACATTGTTTTTAAAAGAAGCCAAGATGAACAAGTCATGGGTCAGCAAAGACTTTATCTACCTACCCCGGTGTCATCCTGGGGATGGATAAGAATGGCGTATTTTTGAATGTGCTTGATGCAAATCAAAACATCCTGTTTGCAACTAGGGCCCAAGTGCTGCCACTGATGGGGTGGGTGTCTGTGTGGCCCAATTTTTGGAAAAAAGGGAGACTCCGCTTGGAGTAACCCTTGCTTACATTGTTTTTAAAAGAAGCCAAGATGAACAAGTCATGGGTCAGCAAAGACTTTATCTACCTACCCCGGTGTCATCCTGGGGACGGATAAGAATGGCGTATTTTTGAATGTGCTTGATGCAAATCAAAACATCCTGTTTGCAACTAGGGCCCAAGTGCTGCTACTGATGGGGTGGGTGTCTGTGTGGCCCAATTTTTGGAAAAAAGGGAGACTCCGCTTGGAGTAACCCTTGCTTACATTGTTTTTAAAAGAAGCCAAGATGAACAAGTCATGGGTCAGCAAAGACTTTATCTACCTACCCCGGTGTCATCCTGGGGACGGATAAGAATGGCGTATTTTTGAATGTGCTTGATGCAAATCAAAACATCCTGTTTGCAACTAGGGCCCAAGTGCTGCCACTGATGGGGTGGGTGTGTGTGGGGCCCAATTTTTTGAAAAAAGGGAGACTCCGCTTGGAGTAACCCTTGCTTACATTGTTTTTAATAGAAGCCAAGATGAACAAGTCATGGGTCAGCAAAGACTTTATCTACCTACCCCGGTGTCATCCTGGGGACGGATAAGAATGGCGTATTTTTGAATGTGCTTGATGCAAATCTAGCTGTGAAGTGTACAACTGGGGCCCAACTGCTGCCACTGAATGGGTGGGTGTGTGTGGGGCCCAATTTTTGGAAAAAAAGGGAGACTACGCTTGGAGTCACCTTGCGGTGTTTTACATGATTTTAGAATGGCGTGCCATGCCTATATCTGTGTGTCCTCCTCTTTTTCCTTGTCCAGCTGTTTTGTTTTCGCATGAGTATATGTCCTTGTCACTTTCCCATGTGTTTGAGTTGTTTGTCACCTTTTGGACACCTTTGAGGGTGTTTTCTAGGTGTTTTACTGTGTTTGTGATTGCCTGCCATTGTTTCCTATGCAGTTCGAGTTCGGTTCGTCGAACGTTCGACGAGCCGAACTCGAACGGGACCTCCGTTCGGCGAACCGACCTCGAGCCGAACCGGGACCGGTTCGCTCATCTCTAGTCGCTACACGAGTTGCTGGTGAGCTCACCAGTAGAGTTGAGCGCGGTTCGCGGTTCGCGGTTCTCCAGTTCTAAGCTCGAGTGATTTTGGGGGCTGTTCGAGATCGAACTAGAACTCGAGCTTTTTGCAAAAGCTCGATAGTTCTAGATACGTTCGAGAACGGTTCTAGCAGCAAAAAGCAGGGCTTTTTACAGCTACAGTGTGCAGGAGCCATCACTGGCAGCCTGCCACAAGCTGGTAACCAAGATAAACATCGGGTATCCAAGCAAAGCGCTTTGGTTAGTAACCCGATGTTTATCTTAGTTACGTGCAGGAAGCCCACACTTCCCCGCTCAGCTCGCTCCGCCCCCTCCTGCCCGCGGCATGTACACATACATACACACTCACACACACACACACACACACACACACACACCCCGCTCGGCTTACCTGCGGTGATGAAGTCCCGCCATCCCGACCTCAGCGCTGTCACTGTCCTCCATGGCCGCCGCTTGTCACATCACCTCTCGCTTCCGACCCGAGACTGACTAGCGGTGACGTCACGGACCTCTCGCGATACTTGGTGTGAAGGCGCCGGTCATTGAACTCAGTGACAGGGGCTGTCAGTGTGCTGGAGATCAGCGCAGGTAATGTACCTCGCTGACAGCAGCACTTGTCATCCCCTGCAGTGACCTGGGCTGACCCATTGATGTTAGCTCAGGTCACTGCACTGCTCTCCCAGCCAATGGGGAACATTCTGCTCTTCATTGACTGGGACAGTGTGGATCGTCATGGCAACCCCTTGGATTACACCAGACCTGGATTTGTTTTTCATTCTAATAAATTGGTTAAAGAGGGAATGTTTTGGGGAGTGTTTTTTCAAATAAAAATGTGTTTGTCGTCTATTTTTTTTTATTACTGACTGGGTGGGTGATGTCGGGTATCTGATAGACGCCTGACCTCACCAACCCCAGGGCTTGATGCCAGGTGACATTACACATCTGGTATTAACCCCATATATTACCCCGTTTGCCAACGCACCAGGGCGCGGGATGAGCTGGGGCGAAGCACCAGGATTGGCGCATCTAATGGATGCGCCACTTCTGGGGCGGCTGCGGCCTGCTATTTTTAGGCTGGGGAGAGTCCAATAACCATGGACCTCCCTAGTCTGAGAATATCAGGCCCCAGCTGTCTGCTTTACCTTGGCTGGTGATCCAATTTTGGGGGACACTTACGTGTTTTTTTTTTAACTTATTTATTTAATTTAAAATAACAGCGTGGGGTGCCCTCAGTTTTGGATTACCAGCCAAGGTGAGGTTGCCAGCTGTGGTCTGCAGGCTGCAGCCGTCTGCTTTACCCTAGCTGGCTACAAAACTAGGGGGAACCCTACGTCATTTTTTTTTTTCATTTTTTTGGCTAAATACAAAGCTAAGCACCCCTTAGTGCCACATGAAAGGCACCAAAGGGTGCTCCACTTTTTCTCCACTTTTTCTCCACTTTTTTCTCCACTTTTTTTCTCCACTTTTTCCTCCATTTTTTCTCCACTTTTTCTCCACTTTTTCGCCACTTTTTCGCCACTATTTCTCCATTTTTTCTCCGTTCTTTTTCTATGGTCGGCCTACCCATTAGCTCTGCCATGCATACTGTAGCTCTACACCTACTGCACATGTTACTTTATGATTGACATCTCTTTCGTACCAGAGCTGTCTAAGCCTACTCTGACCACATATTTGTCATTACTATATTGTCCTTGTACTGTATTATGACATTTGTATCATGTGTTTCATTTCTTGCTGTGTTGCAATTTCTTTGCTGCATCCCAATTGTACCTCTACATTGTTTGAGTTTATGTTATTGTTCTCTCACTCTTATGTGATACTGATTATTGTCATTTTTCATGATTACATGCAGATAAGTCCAATCTGACGAAGGCTCAAGCCGAAACGTCATTTGTAACTTGTTTTGGACAAAAACATATATGCTTATGAAAAAAAAATTTCTTAATACGGACCAATAAAGAGTGATTTTGCATTACTATCCGTTGTGAATTACTGACTTAGTCTGGGAGATTTAGAGTGCCGAGGTTACTCACTAATTTTATCTATTATTACCTCTGAGCACCTATATACCAGTGAGCAGAGCTTCCTCTACAGTAGTTCTCCTGATTAGGCATGCCCTTACCTCATGAGCAGGGCATTGAGGCATTGGTAGCAACCATTACGACATGGACTCTGCTGCTGTGGACCCGAGAAGAGTGAGTGCAGATTCATTGCACCCACACTCCTCACATGAAGGGTCCGCACTCCTAGAAAATGGGGGATACGTTCCCTGAGTGTCTCCCCCCCATATTCTAGACGGTCCAGAGTCGTCGTGGGACCCCTTTATTTTTTTTCTTACAATAAATTGGTGAAAGAGGAAATGTTTTGGGGACTGTTTTTTCAAATAAATTTCTTTTGTCGATTTTTTTTTTTTGTTAGTACTGACAGTTTATGATGTTGAGTATCTAATAGACGCATTGACATCACAAACTGCTGGGCTTGATCTCAGGTTACTTTACAGCTAGTATCAACCCGATTTATTACCCCGTTTGCCACTGCACCAGGGCACGGGATGAGCTGGGGTGAAGCGCCAGGATTGGCGCATCTAGTGGATGCGCCACGTCTGGGGTGCCTGCGGCCTGCTATTTTTAGGCTGTGAAGGCCCAATAACTATGGACCTTCCCACCCTGAGAATACCAGACCACAGCTGTCCGCTTTACCTTGGCTGGTGATCCAATTTGGGGGGGACCCTACTTTTATTGTGTAATTATTAATATTTATACAATAATTATAAAAAAGAGCCTGAGGGGACCTCCACATTGGATCCCCAACCACGGTAAAGCTGCCAGCTGTGGTTTTCAGGCTACAGCCGTCTGCTTTACCCTAGCTGGCTATCAAAAATGGGGGGACCCAACATCATTTTTTTTTTAACTATTTTTTAAATAGAAAAAAATGAATGGGCTTCCCTGTATTTTGATTGCCAACCAAGGTAACGGCAGGCAGATGGGGGTGGCAACCCATAGCTGTCTGCTTTATCTGCGCTGAGAATCAAAAATACCGCGGAGCGCTACGTCATTTTTTTAAAGATTTATTTTTACAGCACTGTGATGCCCAGCAATCAAAATACAGGGAAGCCCATTTTATTTTTAGTTATTTAAATAAATAATTAAAAAAAATATATATGAGGTCCCGCTGCATTTTTTGTATTGCTAGCTAAGGGTAATCCAAGCAGCTACTGGCTGCTAACCCCCACTGCTTGGTGTTACCTTCACTGGCAATGGAAAATCCAGGGAAGCATTTTTTATTTTTTTTGCCAAAAAACTACAAAAAAAGGACGTGAGCTTCGCCATATTTTTGTATGCTAGCCAGGTATAGCAGGCAGGTGCTGGAAGAGTTGGATACAGTGCCAGAAGATGGCGCTTCTATGAAAATGCCATTTTCTGAGGCGGCTGCAGACTGCAATTCGCAGCAGTGGGGCCCAGAAAGCTCAGGCCAACCTGTGCTGCAGATTCCAATCCCCAGCTGCCTAGTTGTACCTGGCTGGACACAAAAATGGGGCGAAGCCTACGTCATTTGCTTAGCGCTGGCTCCCTGCTCTCCTAGCTACAGCACACATTGGGTTAATTAATCCGATGTGTCCTGCAGCTACATGTGCACAGAGCAGGAGCCGGCACTGACAGTGAGAGCGGCGGAGGTTGGTAACAAAGGTAAATATCGGGTAACCAAGGACAGGGCTTCTTGGTTACCCGATGTTTACTGTGGTTACCAGCCTCCGCAGAAGCCGGCTCCTGCTGCCTGCACATTTAGTTGTTGCTGTCTCGCTGTCACACACAGCGACCTGTGCTTCACAGCGGGACAGCAACAACTAAAAAATGGTCCAGGACATTCAGCAACAACCAACGACCTCACAGCAGGGGCCAGGTTGTTGCTGGATGTCACACACAGCGACATCACTAGCAACATCGCTGCTACGTCACAAAAGTTGTTCGTTAGCAGCGATGTTGCTAGCGATGTTGCTTAGTGTGACGGGGCCTTAACTTTGAATTAGAATTATTTTTTATTTCAGGACACCTTCTATAAACAGCGCTGTGGCTCAGTGATGGGCTCGAATGTCGCACCTCCTTACGCCAATGCTTATATGGCGTGGTTTGAAAAGGAATTTATTTATTCAGGTGTTTTTTTTCAAGCGAACTGTGTTTTTTGGCGCAGATTCCTGGATGATATTTTTTGTATTTGGAGGTGTGACATTCGAGCCTTGGAGGTCTTTATTAATGAGATTAACTCTATCTGGTCTGAACTGAAGTTTACAATGAACTGTCATTTGGACGGAATTAATTTTTTGGATACAATTGTCATTAAGGCTATGTGCGCACGTTGCGTACAAGCCCTGCAGAAATTTCTGCAGCGATCTGAAGAGCACATGTGCGCTTTAGATCGCTGCAGAAATGTCCGTAGTGAGCGCCGATTCCATGCGCTCTGCCTGCAGCTCCTGCCATAGACAGAGCAGGAGCTGCCGGCAAAGCGCAGGAAAGAAGTGACATGTCACTTCTTTTTGCGCAGCGCTTCGGCAGTAGCCGAAGCGCTGCGCTCTTAAACGCCACGTGCGCACGGCCCCTGCACAATCTTCTGTGACGTTGCACCTTGCAACATAGGGGGTTACTCGCTCAGCATGAGGGCTTCAGGTAGACATAGGAGGCACAGTTTCTTAAGATCACAGCCTGCTTTATTCCACTTCATAAAGCACCGCGCTGGTACGGACATCACATGGCATGTACAGGCAGGAAAACAGGTACATTCCCAAACCTCAGCCCTTCAGGTTATGTTCAGTCCACAAGTCGCTGCAGAGCCTTCTCAGATGCTGTTTCCTTACCTCCACCCATCAATACACCCAGCTACTTCCTCCAGCACAGGAACTTCAGTGCAGGGCCCTGAGTGTGTCCAGAGACCTGACTTTCATTCCTGGGACCACACCCCGAGGTGGAGATATGGTGAACAGCCGTCCCACCTATCTCATTAGCTGTCCACAACAGAGCCGGCCCAGGTAACACACCTTAACCCTCTCAGCATAGTACCAGTGATTATATCACACTCCATAGACTGTGCAGGGGACGCAGGACGCATGCAGTTACGCTGCGCTACAAAGCGCAGCGTAACTGCATGTTTTTACGCGACGTGCGCACATAGCCTAAGGGTGACGACCATAATCTATACACTGACCTATATAGAAAGCCGACTGATAAAAATAATCTCCTGCTTTTTTCTAGTAATCATCCCCCTCATCTGAAAAAATCATTGCCACACTCACAATATCAAAGAGTGCGGAGAATAGTCCCTGACCCAAAGGTGCTTGAACAAAGAGTAGATGAAATGTCCATAAAGTTTTCACAGCGGGGTTACCCCTCAAGGTTACTGAATGAGCAGAAAGACAGACAATCCACACAGAGGGATAAAGAGCAGAGGCTAGTTTTTTCAAACACTTATTATCCATGGTCTGTATTCATCCATAAAGTCTTGAGGAAACATTGGAATGTTTTATCTATCTCCTACCCCAATATTAAAGATTTTCACAGACCTCCCCTTATGTCTCATCGTAGATCTCTGAACATTAGGGATAAAGTAGTGAGAGCGGACCTGGTGTAATTAAGGGATTGACAGTTCAGCATCCTCGTACAGGGGAATCTTTTAGAAAAAATGGATGTTATACCTGTGATAGTAGTTTTGTGGTGTATATGTTGAAATGTCCTTGTGGTTTAATTTATGTAGGTGAAACCACTCAAAGATTAAAAGAGAGACTATCTAATCACATGTATACAATAAGGCAAAAAAATCTACCCTTACCTGTATCCCAGCATTTTGCTGAATTTAGGCATAATGTCTCCCAACTACGTTTCCAGATCTTGGAGCAGGTCCAGCTGCCCAGACGAGGGGGGGATCGCATCACAATGCTGAAGAGGATAGAGACCTGGATATTCAGGCTGCAATCTCTGCAGCCGCTTGGTCTGAATAGAGACTATGACATTAGTGGTTTCTTGTAATGAATGACTCGCCGATTAAATTCTCTCTGTGTATTTTTCTGTCATATAAATGTAACCCCATCATGTAACTTTGTTTGGTTGCTATAATATAACCTATGTTTCTCTAGTTTAAATTTCATGACGCTATGTGAATCCTTAAGGATAAAAATTATAAAAAATTATAATAGTAAAAAAAAAAGAGAATTTTGTTTACTTACCATAAATTCTTTTTTTTGTAGTTCCGACATGGGAGACCCAAACCATGGGGTGTATAGCTAGCGCCTCCGGAGGACACACAAAGTACTACACTCAAACGTGTAGCTCCTCCCTCCAGGCTATATACACTCCCTGGATGACAATCTACCCAGTTCAGTGCAAAAGCTGAAGGAGGACATCCACCCATAAGTAGAGATAGAGTAAAACTCGGCAAAACCAGAACTCTGTCTACTAACAACAGCCGGTGAAACACACGGAACAAAAATCTGCCAACAGGCAACAGGGAGGGTGCTGGGTCTCCCATGTCGGAACTACAAGAAAAAGAATTTACGGTAAGTAAACAAAATTCTCTTTTTCTTTATCGTTCCTTCCATGGGAGACCCAAACCATGGGACGTTCCAAAGCAGTCCATGGGTGGGAAATAAACCAAACTGAGAAGTAGGCAAAACCTAACTTCACAAATGGGCGACAGCCGCCTGAAGGATGCGTCTGCCCAAGCTCGCATCTGCCGAAGCATGAGCATGCACTTGGTAGTGCTTCGAAAAAGTGTGCAGACTGGACCAAGTGGCAGCCTGACACACCTGCTGAGCCGTAGCCTGGTGCCTGAAAGCCCAGGAGGCACCGACAGCTCTGGTCGAGTGCGCCTTAATCCCCGGCGGGGGAGGCACCTGAGAACACTGGTAGGCATCGGCGATAGCCGACCTAACCCAACGAGCCAGGGTCGGTTTAGAAGCAGAGAGACCCTTGCGCTGACCCGTGGTTAGCACAAAAAGTGAGGTGCACCGCCGAAAAACGGCGGTGCGAGACACATAGATTCGGAGCGCCCGCACCAAATCCAAGGTGTGCAACGCCTTCTCAAAGCGATGCACAGGGGCCGGACAAAGAGAGGGCAATGAAATGTCCTGGTTAAGGTGGAAGGAAGACACCACCTTAGGGAGAAAGTCCGGAGTCGGACGAAGAACCACCTTGTCTTGGTGAAACACCAAAAAGGGGGATTCCGAAGAAAGCGCAGCCAAATCAGAAACTCTCCTGAGAGAAGTTATGGCTACTAGAAAGACAACTTTCTGTGAAAGTCTAGACAAAGGAACCTCCCTGAGAGGCTCAAAAGGGGGTTTCTGTAAGGCCGTGAGGACCAGATTAAGGTCCCAGGGATCCAAGGGCCGCCGGTAAGGAGGGATGATGTGAGATGCGCCCTGCATGAAGGTGCGCACCTGAGCCAGTCGGGCGATACGCCGCTGGAACAATACCGACAAAGCCGACACCTGTCCCTTGAGGGAATTGAGGGACAGACCTAACTGTAGACCTGACTGTAGAAAAGACAGGATGGTCGGCAAGGAGAACGGCCAAGGAGCATGGCCGGAAGAGCAACACCAGGACAGGAAAATTCTCCAAGTCCTGTGGTAAATCTTGGCCGAGGAAGACTTCCGAGCCTGAGTCATGGTGGAGATGACCTCAGAGGGAATACCTGAAGCCGTCAGGATCCAGGACTCAAGAGCCACGCCGTCAATCTGAGAGCCGCAGAATTCTGGCGGAAGAACGGACCTTGAGAGAGAAGGTCTGGGCGGTCCGGGAGATGCCACGGCACCTCTACGGACAGGCGGAGCAGGTCTGGGTACCAAGCTCGCCTGGGCCAGTCCGGAGCAATGAGTATGACTCGACGGCCCTCCGTTCCGATCTTGCGCAGAACCCTGGGCAAGAGTGCTAGAGGGGGAAACACATAGGCCAGACGGAACTGAGACCAATCTTGAACCAGTGCGTCTGCTGCGAAGGCTTGAGGATCGTGGGAGCGAGCCACGTAAACCGGAACCTTGTTGTTGTGCCGGGAAGCCATTAGATCCACTTCCGGAGTGCCCCACTTGCGGCAAATTGATCTGAACACTGACGGATGCAGGGCCCACTCGCCGCCGTCCACGGTTTGACGGCTGAGATAATCGGCCTCCCAGTTTTCCACGCCTGGGATGTGGACTGCGGATATGGTGGACTTGGAGTCCTCCGTCCACTGGAGGATTCGTTGAACCTCCAACATCGCCAGACGGCTGTGAGTTCCGCCCTGGTGATTGATGTAGGCAACCGCTGTCGCGTTGTCCGACTGAACCCGAATGTGCTTGCCCGCCAATAGGTGGTGAAAGTCTAGGAGAGCTAGAAACACAGCTCTGATCTCCAGCACATTGATCGGGAGGGCTGATTCGGACGGAGTCCAAGTGCCCTGTGCTCGGTGATGGAGAAATACCGCTCCCCAACCGGAGAGGCTGGCATCCGTGGTGAGGATCACCCAGGACGGAGTCAGGAAGGAGCGTCCCTGTGAAAGGGAGAGGGGCTGAAGCCACCACTGAAGGGAGTTCCTGGCCTGTGATGACAGAGCCACCAGCCTGTCCAAGGAAGAGATCCGCTTGTCCCAACAGCGGAGAATGTCCAGCTGCAAGGGACGCAGATGGAACTGGGCAAAGGGAACCGCTTCCATGGACGCCACCATCTGACCCAGCACCTGCATGAGGTGTCTGATGGAATGACGGCGGTGCCTCAGCAGAGAGCGCACCGCCAGACGAAGGGACTGCTGTTTGACTAAGGGCAACTTGACAAGTGCCGGCAGAGTCTCGAATTGCATCCCTAGGTTCATAAGTACCTGGGTCGGGGTCAGAGTGGACTTGGGCAGGTTGACAAGCCACCCGAACTGAACTAGCGTGGCGACAGTGAGAGAGACACTCCGCTGGCAGTCTACACTGGATGAGGCCTTGACTAGAAGGTCGTCCAGGTAAGGAATCACTGCCAATCCCTGGAGGTGCAGGACCGCAACCACTGCTGCCATGACCTTGGTGAACACTCGAGGGGCCGTGGCTAAGCCAAAGGGAAGAGCCACGAACTGGAAATGTTCCTCTCCGATTGCAAAACGTAGCCAACGCTGGTGTGAGACCGCAATAGGCACATGCAGATAGGCATCTCTGATGTCGATGGATGCCAGAAAATCTCCCTGGGTCATTGAGGTAATGACCGATCTCAGAGATTCCATGCGAAAGTGCCGCACCTGAACATGCTTGTTGAGAAGCTTGAGATCCAGGATGGGTTGGGAGGAACCGTCCTTTTTGGGGACTAGAAAGAGGTTTGAGTAGAAACCGCTGAACCGTTCCCGGGCGGGGACCGGAACAATTACACCGTTGGCCTGCAGGGATGCCACGGCCTGAGAGAAGGCGGCGGCTTTGGAGCAGGGGGGGGTGGACAGAAAAAATCTGTTTGGCGGGCTGGAAGAAAATGGTATCCTGTAGCCGTGGGTGATGATATCCCGCACCCACTGATCGGAGACGTGTTGCAACCACACGTCGCCAAAGTGGGAGAGCCTGCCACCGACCAAGGACTTTGCTGGCGCGGCCAGATAGTCACGAGGAGGCTGCCTTGGTGGCAGCGGCTCCTCCGGTCTTTTGAGGATGCGGCTTTGCGCGCCAGTTGGATTTACGATCCTTGGCGGTAGTGGACGAGGCCGAGGGCTTAGAGGATGACCAGTTAGAGGAACGAAAGGAACGAAACCTCGATTGGTTCCTGCCCGGGACAGGTTTCTTGGCTTTAGCTTGTGGCAAGGAAGTACTCTTCCCGCCAGTAGCTTCCTTAATTATGTCATCCAGCTGTTCCCCAAACAGCCGGGACCCAGTAAAAGGGAGACTCGCAAGGTACTTCTTAGAGGAAGCGTCTGCTTTCCACTCTCGAAGCCACAAGATCCTGCGGATCGCGAGGGAGTTAGCGGAGGCCACCGCCGTGCGGTGAGAAGCCTCCAGGATGGCAGACATGGCGTAGGATGCAAAAGCCGAAGCTTGAGAAGTTAAGGCATCCATCTCAGGAATAGAGTCCCTGGAGAGGGAATGAATCTCCGCCAGGGAGGCAGAGACAGCCTTAAGAGCCCACACTGCCGCAAAAGACGGGGAGAACGAGGCTCCTGCCGCCTCAAATACAGACTTGGCCAGAAGGTCAACCTGGCGGTCAGTGGGGTCCTTAAGAGAAGTGCCGTCAGCCACAGCTACGACTGTGCGGGCTGAGATTCTGGACACTGGAGGGTCTACCTTTGGGGACTGGGCCCAGTCCTTAACCACCTCCGGTGGAAAAGGGAAACGGTCATCTGAACTACGCTTCGGAAAACGTTTGTCAGGACAGGCCCTGGGCTTGTTAACAGTGGTGTGAAAGCTGGAGTGGTTAAAAAACATACTCCTAGGTTTCTTAGGTGAGGTAAACTGGTGTACCTCTACCAGAGAGGGTTGTTCCTCTGACTCTTGTGGGTTGAGGTTCAGTACGGAGTTAATGGACGCAATCAAGTCACTAACATCCGTATCACCCTCAGACAAGTCAATGGGGTACATAGAGGCAGAGTCTGAGCCCACAGTAAGTGAATCCTCCTCGCCCTGCACCTCGGCTTGTGAATCAGAGCCGTGGGACGAGGAAGGAGAAGGGTCCGTGCGTCTCCGTTTAGGGGGACGGGGTCCTAGGACATGCTCTGAGGGCTCTGCAGAGCTCGGAGCCGCAGAGACACCCTGAGAGGGAGGCTGATGCATAGACAGCAGTGTCCGGGACAGCTGCCCCATGGAGTCGGCAAAAGACTTGGAAATAGCTTGTGAAAAGGATGCTACCCAAGCCGGGGGTTCAGCCACCGGGGCCGGAGCAGCCGGAGGGACCCATGCGGAGGCTCCAGGCTGAGACACAACCATGTTAGCACAGGCATCACAATGTGGGTATGTGCTTGGCTCTGGCAGAATGAGCTTACACGCAGTGCATATAGCATACATGTTTGCAGCCTTGCTCCTAGTGACAGACATGCTGCTGAGGAGAAAGTTCTGCAGCCAGAATACACTCCTGTAGAATGCCTGAGAGTGTAATAAAAGTCCACAACCAGAGGTTGTGGCTTACCAGCCCGTGCTCTCTGTGTGCCCTCCGGATTCCACCGCTCCCCTGTGAAGTGTCAGCCTTCCTGACAGTATGCAGCTGCAGCATCCAGCGCCTTCCAGTGTAAGAACGCTGAGAAAATGGCGCTGGGAGAAGGAGGGGGGGCGTGTATAAGCCCAGGAGCGGGAAAAACGGAGGGCAGAGAGATACAGGGAGGTATACAGGGGAGGAAACATCTCCCTAGAGAGGAGTGCTCTCCCCTCTGCTGGTCGGGCAGTGGGCGGCGCTGTATGCAAAACATGCAGAAGAAGCCAAAAACGAAACTAGGCCCAAACTGAAGCCGGGGCCTAGATTTTAAAGTGCGGCCGACGAGCAGGCACCTTCGGCGCGGTTCTCATGGGAAATTCCCAGAAGCGGCCGAAATTTACAGTAACGCTAAAGCACATACTGTCCCCCTAATAAAAGTACCCGGGACCCCTGAAAAAACGTCTCAATACTTAGCTTAGAGACGCAGGGCCATGTCCCTGGAGAGGGGGGTAAATGCTCCTTCCAGCAGGGACCAGACAGGGCTGCGGATGGAGACCGGTCTTCTGCAAGCAGAGAGGACCGTGTAGGCTCCCACTTCAACCCAGAGCCTCTTAGAGGATGTGAAGGAGCGCGGCATGCGAAGGCTCCAGCCTTATAAGTCAACCTTAACAGCACCGCCGACAAAGTGGGGTGTGAAGGGACATGCCGGGAGTCCAGACTGGACCCGCTTTTCTTCCAAATCTTTAAAAATAAAATAAAAATGAAAAAAATATCAGAAAATGAAAGTGTGTGTGATCCTCCTGGAACACAAAGCGTTGAACTGGGTAGATTGTCATCCAGGGAGTGTATATAGCCCGGAGGGAGGAGCTACACGTTATAGTGTAGTACTTTGTGTGTCCTCCGGAGGCGCTAGCTATACACCCCATGGTTTGGGTCTCCCATGGAAGGAACGATAAAGAAAAAAAAATGGCAAAACATTTTTTTGCAATAATTTATATGAACAAGAGTTTATTTTATTTTTGATGATTCACATTATTATTGATGTTTCCCCCTTTTTCCCTCATATGCTCTGCATTTATAAAAGTATATCTCTTTTTTCTTGGTGTTTTTTTTTTTGTTAAATTGAATTGGATCTTGGGATTTGAGTTGTTAATTGATATATTTGATTATGCAAATGAGTAGGGTGTTTACTGCTACCAGATCCATGAACCTTTATTATTTAGTGTGGGAATTGTGATGCAGTAATCATCTTTTGTTTGAGAAAGGCTTTCGCCGAAACGCGTTATCATATTTGACGCCTGTACAGTTGTACAATAAAAAGAATCTACATTCATACAGAAGAGTACCGGTCTTTTTCTTCAATTTTGCAACCAATCACAGCAGCCGGTGGGTGGGGAAAGCAGGGAATACGAGATTGAATAATGGGCGGCCGGCATTTTCAAAAGAGGAAAAGCCGCCGGAGCAGTGTGACAGCCGTGCAGCGCCACGCCGGGGATCGGTGATTATGAGAGAAGGGGAGAGACTGACCGACGGACAGAGAGAGGGACAGACCGACAGAGAGAGAGACAGACAGACAGACACAGACAGAGCAACCAACTGACAGAGAAAGAGACCGACCGACAGACAGAGGGAGATTCACCGACATCCACAGACAGAGATTGACCAACATTGACAGAGAGAGACTGAAAAGGCTCTCTGTCAAAAAAGCATGCGGAACGCAACAAAACTGCAGTTCAAGTGCATTTTGGTTTCGTTGTGACCCACATCATTGATTTAATGGGTGGAGAACGCAGCTACAACGCACAAAAAAAGTGACATGCTGCTTTTTTCCCTCAGCAATTTTGGGCATCCAAAATGCTGCGTTTACAAACGCAGCGTGTGCTATGATTTTTCGGCTTTCTCATAGACTTTGCTGGGGAAGCTGAACGCATGCAATTTGGCACTGAAAACGCTGCAGTTCAAAACGCAGCGTTTCTGCGAGAAAAAACGCAACATGCGCACATAGCCTAAGGGTGTGTGCACTCAATGTCTTTATCAGGTGAACTCCATCTAAAAACTACCTGAAAAAGCACTAAAAAAAAAAAAAAAGACAAAAAGAATGAACATATGCACTGCAGTATAAGGCTATGTGCGCACGTTGCGTTTTTACCCGCGTTTCTGCTGCGTTTTTAGCGGCAGCGTTTTTGCGCTAAAACACATGCGTTTTTGTTTTCCAGCAAAGTCTATGGGAAAAGATGAAATCCTGTCTGCACTTTGCTTTTTTTTCTGCAGCGTTTTATTTGCATATTTTGGGTCAAAAACCATGCTGAAAAAGAAGCAGCATGTCAGTTGTTTTTGCCATTTCTGCAGCGTTTCCTTAACATTGGAGTCAATGAAAAATGGCAAAATGCAACCAAAATCAAACTTTCCTGCGTTTTTCATGCTTTTTACCTGCTTTTCCACTGCGTTTTTGGCTTCAAAAACGCATGCTTTTCTGGCATAAAATTAAAGGGTTATAATGTTCCTTTACACACACACAATAACCGAAAATTTAAATGCTAAAAAATAAGAAACTTTACCTATTTTTCTGTTAAAATGTGCATAACCACTATTATTTAATTAAAATTGATAATTTTCCATATAGTTTTATTGAAAGTGAATTTTATCCTTTTTTTCTCTTTTTTCATTCTTTATGACTATTCCAACTTTATTTCTCAGTGTTTTGATATACAAAACGCATCTGCAGAAACGCAGGTAAAAAGCGCTGAAAACGCACTAAAAACGCGGTAAATACACATGTGTTTTTAGCGCTAAAAAATGGTCAAAAGCCATTTGGTCAAAAACCAAGGGAAGGAAAACGTGCAGAATAAACTGCAGGTACTCCGACGCAACGTGCGCACATAGCCTAAGAATGACTAAAGGCCCTGTCACACACAGAGATAAATCTTTGGCAGATCTGTGGTTGCAGTGAAATCATGGACATATTGTTCCATTTGTACACAGTCACAAACCTGGCACTGATTGTCCACAATTTCACTGCAACCACAAATCTGCCGCAGGTAGGTGTGTGTGTGTGTGTGTGTGTGTGTGTGTGTGTGTGTGTGTGTGTGTGTGTGTGTGACAGGGCCTTTATTGTGCATATGTTCCATCTTTTTCTTACTTCTTTTAACTTCTTCAGGTGTCAAAAGTGAAGCTGCTAAAATAAATGAACTGACAAATCTTCAGGTGCCATTATTAAGTTTCTTCTGCATCAAAAAAATATGCAAGTATTCCGGTGTCTACAAGATGCGTGTGCACATACCCGTACAGTAGAGGCAGATGGTGCAAGCTCAGATCCTAAGCCTGCATCAGACACAGGGGCCTGACATTGGAAGTACTAATACGTCCAATATTGGGAGGGTGTTAAAAAGATCATGAAGTTGGTGGAGCCGGAAGATTAAGTCACTAGCTCACGAAAAGTATAAGTGCCATAATATCTGACTTTTCCTATAATTATAGGCGTGTCAAATATTTTGCACTTCCCTGTAATAGGATGTCCTCATGCTCATGACAGCTCTAGATTTTGGTGTTGTTTTGCGTAAAGATTAGTGATGAGCGAGTACTAAAAAGCTCGGGTGCTCGAAGCTCGGGCCGAGCCTCCCAAGATACTCGTGTACTCGGCCCGAGCAACGAGCCCAATGTTATCCTATGGGAGACCCGAGTATTTTTGTGAAATGACCTCCCGGCAGCATGGAGAAACCCTAAAAATGGCACAAAAGTCTCAGAAGAGTGCTCAAATGACATGGCAACAGCATGGGGAAGACCCCTTGAAGCATTTATCACTCAAAAGTCACAGCTGTGAACAATTTTGTCCGCGTTTTACGCCATTTTTACGGACTCACCAGAAAACCTTCCAAAATGACCCCAAAATGATTTTTCATGGCGGAAATGTTAAGGGCACATACCCAATAGTGAGATAGAGCTGGTGTATGTTACTTTTTGAGATTAATACATGAAAGATTTTACGTGAAAACATTGTGTGGCACTCCGATGTCCCTGAGAAGAGACGTACATGAAGGCCTCTTGAGTCTAATGTGCCCATTTTGAGGAAGTGAGTCTTTGTAGTATTTTCCTTTGCCAGGGCAGTCCAAAATTGTGAGGTTCACCAATGTCCCTGGATAGAGACGTGCATGATGGCCTGTAAACCTGAAGTGCCCATTGTAAGGAAGTGGGTCTATTTTAGTATAGCCCTTTGCCAGGGCAGCCAAAAATTGGGAGGCTCCACAATGTCCCTGGATAGAGACGTGCATGATGGCCTGTAAACCTGAAGTGCCCATTGTAAGGAAGTGGGTCTATTTTAGTATAGCCCTTTGCCAGGGCAGCCAAAAATTGGGAGGCTCCACATTGTCCCTGGATAGAGACGTGCATGATGGCCTGTAAACCTGAAGTGCCCATTGTAAGGAAGTGGGTCTATTTTAGTATAGCCCTTTGCCAGGGCAGCCAAAAATTGGGAGGCTCCACATTGTCCCTGGATAGAGACGTGCATGATGGCCTGTAAACCTGAAGTGCCCATTGTAAGGAAGTGGGTCTATTTCAGTATAGCCCTTTGCCAGGGCAGCCAAAAATTGGGAGGCTCCACAATGTCCCTGGATAGAGACGTGCATGATGGCCTGTAAACCTGAAGTGCCCATTGTAAGGAAGTGGGTCTATTTTAGTATAGCCCTTTGCCAGGGCAGCCAAAAATTGGGAGGCTCCACATTGTCCCTGGATAGAGACGTGCATGATGGCCTGTAAACCTGAAGTGCCCATTGTAAGGAAGTGGGTCTATTTTAGTATAGCCCTTTGCCAGGGCAGCCAAAAATTGGGAGGCTCCACATTGTCCCTGGATAGAGACGTGCATGATGGCCTGTAAACCTGAAGTGCCCATTGTAAGGAAGTGGGTCTATTTCAGTATAGCCCTTTGCCAGGGCAGCCAAAAATTGGGAGGCTCCACATTGTCCCTGGATAGAGACGTGCATGATGGCCTGTAAACCTGAAGTGCCCATTGTAAGGAAGTGGGTGTATTTCAGTATAGCCCTTTGCCAGGGCAGCCAAAAATTGGGAGGCTCCACATTGTCCCTGGGTAGAGACGTGCATGATGGCCTCAAAACATTAAGTGTCCATTTTAAGGAAGTGGGTCTATTTCAGTATAGCCCTTTGCCAGGGCAGCCAAAAATTGGGAGGCTCCACATTGTCCCTGGGTAGAGACGTGCATGATGGCCTCAAAACATTAAGTGTCCATTTTAAGGAAGTGGGTCTATTTCAGTATAGCCCTTTGCCAGGGCAGCCAAAAATTGGGAGGCTCCACATTGTCCCTGGATAGAGACGTGCATGATGGCCTGTAAACCTGAAGTGCCCATTGTAAGGAAGTGGGTGTATTTCAGTATAGCCCTTAGGCAGGGCAGCCAAAAATTGGGAGGCTCCACGTTGTCCCTGGGTAGAGACGTGCATGAGGGCCTCAAAACATTGTTCCCATTGCAAAGGAGCGGGTCTCCTGTCGTTGTAATGTCCATTCTGCAAAGAATGGGCGAAAAAATTTACCACTGGGGGTATACCTGAAACAAAGACCTAACTATTGTAACGGTCATCATGATGGCGCATGAGGAGAAGGAGGAGCAGTCCAGCGATTATCCAAAGTCGAGAAGTGTACCCATGGGTGAGTGGAGGTACATGGCAAACTTTAAACTCCGCTCTCATTTGCTGGTGGTGTGGTGAAGTCTGGCCCAATCCAACCCTTGTTCATCTTTATCAGAGTCAGCCTGTCAGCATTTTCAGTTGACAGGCGGGTGCGTTTATCTGTAATGATTCCACCTGCGGCACTAAAAACACGCTCTGACAAAACGCTAGCAGCAGGGCAGGCCAGGACTTCCAAGGCGTAGAGAGCCAATTCATGCCACGTGTCCAGCTTGGATACCCAATAATTGTAAGGCACAGAGGAATGTCGGAGTACAGTTGTTCGATCTGCAAGGTACTCCTTCAGCATCTGGGCAAACTTAGGATTTCTTGTGGCACTACCCCGCACCTCAGGGGCTGTGGTACGTGAGGGGCTGAGAAAACTGTCCCACATCTTAAAGACTGTTCCCCTACCTCTGGCGGATTGGACTTGTGCCTCTCTCGGCTGTACGCCTCGGTTGTCCACTGATTCCTGACCTATGCCGCTAGCGTTTTGTGAGGGGAATGCTTTGCCTACTTCCGTGAGTATGGCCTTCCGAAACTGCTGCATTTTGGTTGACCTCTCCTCCACGGGAATAAGAGACAAAAAGTTCTCCTTGTAGCGTGGGTCTAACAGTGTTACCAACCAGTAATGATTGTCGGCCAAGATGTTCTTAACGCGAGGGTCACGAGACAGGCAGCTTACCATAAAGTCAGCCATGTGCGCCAGACTCTTAACAGCCAGGACTTCAGTAGCCTGACCAACAAGATGACTGAACATGCTGTCCTCCTCCTCCTCCTCCTCCTCCTCCTACTCATCTACCCTGTCCTCTGGCCAGCCACGCTGAATCGAGGATATGACTGGTGTGCATGTCATATCCTCAATTTGGCCGGAGAGTTGCTCCATGTCTTCATCCTCCTCCTCGTCATAGTCCTCCACTGCACGTTGTGATGAGACGAGGCTGGGCTGTGTGTTATCACCCACACCCACTACTGTTTCTTGCTGCAACTCATCGCGCTCCGCCTGCAATGCATCATGTTTGTTTTTCAGCAGGGACCGTTTTAGAAGGCAGAGTAGCGGTATGGTGACGCTAATAATGGCGTCATCACCACTCACCATCTTGGTGGAGTCCTCAAAGTTTTGGAGGATGGTACATAGGTCTGACATCCATCTCCACTCCTCAGGTGTTATGTGTGGAGTTTGACCCATTTCCCGACGGCTTAGGTGATGCAGGTACTCAACAACTGCCCTCTTCTGCTCACATATCCTGACCAACATGTGCAGAGTTGAATTCCAACGCGTGGGGACATCACACACCAGTCTGTGAGCCGGAAGATGCAAACGGCGCTGAAAGCCGGCAAGGCCGGCTGAAGCAGTAGGTGACTTTCGAAAATGTGCAGACAGGCGGCGAACTTTTACCAGCAGATCAGACAGCTCTGGGTATGACTTTATAAACCGCTGAACCACGAGGTTGAGCACATGGGCCACGCATGGAACATGTGTCAGCTGGCCTCGCCTCAAAGCCGCCACCAGGTTCCGGCCATTGTCACAAACGACCTTTCCTGGCTTTAGGTTCAGAGGTGTGAGCCAGTGATCTGCCTGCTGTTTCAGAGCTGTCCACAGCTCTTCTGCATTGTGGGGTTTGTCACCTATGCAGATTAGCTTCAGCACAGCCTGTTGCCGCTTCGCCGAGGCAGTGCTGCAGTGCTTCCAGCTTGTGACTGGTGTGGAGGGCACAGTGGATGAGGATGCGCAGGAGGAGGAGGAGGCTGAAGAGCATGACATTCCGGAGCTGTAGAGTGTGGGTGAAACACTGACTGAGGTAGGGCCTGCAAACCTTGGTGTGGGAAGGACGTGTTGCGTCCCTCGCTCAGACTGGGTCCCAGCTTCCACAATATTAACCCAGTGTGCCGTCAACGAGATGTAGCGGCCTTGCCCACAAGCACTTGTCCACGTGTCTGTGGTTAGGTGGACCTTGGGTGAAACAGCGTTGTTCAGGGCACGTGTGATGTTTTGTGACACGTGGTTATGCAACGCGGGGACGGCACACCGGGAGAAATAGTGGCGGCTGGGGACCGAGTAACGTGGGACAGCTGCCGCCATCAGGTCACGGAATGCTTCTGTCTCCACCAGCCTAAAAGGCAACATTTCCAGCGCAAGCAGTCGCGAAATGTTAGCATTTAGAACTGTGGCATGTGGGGTGTTGGCAGTGTATTTGCGCCTGCGTTCAAAGGTTTGCTGAATGGATAACTGAACGCTGCGCTGGGACAAGGACGTGCTTGATGATGGTGTTCTTTCTGCGTAGGCAACTGCAGGTGCAGGAGTGGAGGAGGCTTGTTCGCAAGCAGCATGGACAGAGGATTGGCTCGCATGCACAACCAGCGAAGACGTAGCAGTGACATCAGCAAGCACTGCTCCTCGACTCTGTTGTACTTCCCACAAAGTCGGGTGCTTGGCTGACATGTGCCTGATCATGCTGGTGGTGGTCAGGCTGCTAGTTTTGGTACCCCTGCTGATGCTGGCACGGCAGGTGTTGCAAATGGCCTTTTTTGAATCATCTGGACCCAACTTAAAAAACTGCCAGACTCGTGAAGACCTAACATTTGTACAGGCACCTTGTGTCGTCGTGTTGTTCCGGGGAACGGTTGCCTGACTTCTGCCTGGGGCCACCACCCTGCTTCTTACTGCCTGTTGTGATGCTACGCCTCCCTCCCCCTGTGCACTGCTGTCCTCGCTCTGCATATCCTCCTGCCAGGTTGGGTCAGTTACTGGATCATCCACCACGTCGTCTTCCTCTTCCGCACCCTGCTCCTCCTCCTGACTTGCTGACAATTGTGTCTCATCATCGTCCACCACTTGTTGAGACACGTTGCCAACTTCGTGAGAACGTGGCTGCTCAAATATTTGGCCATCTGTACAGACGATCTCCTCATGACCCACTTCAATATGAGCTGGCGAGAGGCCAGAATGTGTGAATGGAAACGTGAACAGCTCTTCCGAGTGTCCAAGTGTGGGATCATTAATGTCCGAGGAGGACGTGTACTCAGCCTGGTGGTAGGAAGGAGGATCAGGTTCAGAAATGTGCGGTGCAGTATCACGGCTACTGACACTTGACCGTGTGGAAGACAGAGTGTTTGTGGTGGTGCCAATCTGACTGGAAGCATTATCCGCTATCCAACTAACAACCTGTTGACACTGGTCTTGGTTCAAGAGCGGTGTACTGCTGCGGTCCCCAAGAATTTGGGACAGGACGTGCGAGCGACTAGATGTGGCCCTTTGTTGTGGCGAAATTAGAGCTTGCCCACGACCTCGGCCTCTGCCTGCACCACCATCACGTCCACTTCCTTGTTCCTTGCCAATGCCCTTGCGCATTTTGCAATGCTGTGCACTGCTGACGTGTATATTCACTACTTGTGCGTTATATCAAAGTTTCTGGAAATTGCACACAAGTGCACCTGTACGCTGCCACCGACAGGCACACACGTGCGGTTTTTAAATGCAAGCACGGACGCAATAATAACCTAACACAGGTTTTAGGAGCAAAAATTAAGAACTCTGACACTATCAGCCACTGCTGACTGACGTGTATTATACACTACACTTGTGCGTTATATAATAGTTTGGTAAACGCACACCAGTGCACCTGTACGCTGCCACCAACAGGCACACACGTGCGGTTTTAAAAACCAAGCACGGACGCAATAATAACCTAACACAGGTTTTAGGAGCAAAAATTAAGAACTCTGACACTATCAGCCACTGCTGACTGACGTGTATTATACACTACACTTGTGCGTTATATAATAGTTTGGTAAACGCACACCAGTGCACCTGTACGCTGCCACCAACAGGCACACACGTGCGGTTTTAAAAACCAAGCACGGACGCAATAATAACCTAACACAGGTTTTAGGAGCAAAAATTAAGAACTCTGACACTATCAGCCACTGCTGACTGACGTGTATTATACACTACACTTGTGCGTTATATAATAGTTTGGTAAACGCACACCAGTGCACCTGTACGCTGCCACCAACAGGCACACACGTGCGGTTTTAAAAACCAAGCACGGACGCAATAATAACCTAACACAGGTTTTAGGAGCAAAAATTAAGAACTCTGACACTATCAGCCACTGCTGACTGACGTGTATTATACACTACACTTGTGCGTTATATAATAGTTTGGTAAACGCACACCAGTGCACCTGTACGCTGCCACCAACAGGCACACACGTGCGGTTTTAAAAACCAAGCACGGACGCAATAATAACCTAACACAGGTTTTAGGAGCAAAAATTAAGAACTCTGACACTATCAGCCACTGCTGACTGACGTGTATTATACACTACACTTGTGCGTTATATAATAGTTTGGTAAACGCACACCAGTGCACCTGTACGCTGCCACCAACAGGCACACACGTGCGGTTTTAAAAACCAAGCACGGACGCAATAATAACCTAACACAGGTTTTAGGAGCAAAAATTAAGAACTCTGACACTATCAGCCACTGCTGACTGACGTGTATTATACACTACACTTGTGCGTTATATAATAGTTTGGTAAACGCACACCAGTGCACCTGTACGCTGCCACCAACAGGCACACACGTGCGGTTTTAAAAACCAAGCACGGACGCAATAATAACCTAACACAGGTTTTAGGAGCAAAAATTAAGAACTCTGACACTATCAGCCACTGCTGACTGACGTGTATTATACACTACACTTGTGCGTTATATAATAGTTTGGTAAACGCACACCAGTGCACCTGTACGCTGCCACCAACAGGCACACACGTGCGGTTTTAAAAACCAAGCACGGACGCAATAATAACCTAACACAGGTTTTAGGAGCAAAAATTAAGAACTCTGACACTATCAGCCACTGCTGACTGACGTGTATTATACACTACACTTGTGCGTTATATAATAGTTTGGTAAACGCACACCAGTGCACCTGTACGCTGCCACCAACAGGCACACACGTGCGGTTTTAAAAACCAAGCACGGACGCAATAATAACCTAACACAGGTTTTAGGAGCAAAAATTAAGAACTCTGACACTATCAGCCACTGCTGACTGACGTGTATTATACACTACACTTGTGCGTTATATAATAGTTTGGTAAACGCACACCAGTGCACCTGTACGCTGCCACCAACAGGCACACACGTGCGGTTTTAAAAACCAAGCACGGACGCAATAATAACCTAACACAGGTTTTAGGAGCAAAAATTAAGAACTCTGACACTATCAGCCACTGCTGACTGACGTGTATTATACACTACACTTGTGCGTTATATAATAGTTTGGTAAACGCACACCAGTGCACCTGTACGCTGCCACCAACAGGCACACACGTGCGGTTTTAAAAACCAAGCACGGACGCAATAATAACCTAACACAGGTTTTTTTGGGGAGCGACAATTACAGTACAGACAAGTCAGATACTATCTGGACTGTTTTACACTGTGTACACCAGCCCCAGATATGAAGGCTGGTATACGGTCACCACTACCCTGCCTGCCTGCCTGCCTGTATACTGCTACAATAGTCCTGACAAGGACTCTTTTGGTCACTAGCCTGTATTCAGACCTGGCTATACCCTGCCTGTATATAGCAACAATAGTCCTGAGAAGGACTCTGCTACTGTACGCCGACCTGGCTATACCCTGCCTGCCTGTATACAACTAGAATAGTCCTGAGAAGGACTTTTGGTCACACTGTTTGCAGCCCTCCTACGGAAATAGCTATAAAGGGCCGCAAACCTTTCCCTGAATCAGCGACACTCTCCCTACACTCACTGTCAGAATAGCTGTGAGCAGAGCACAGCGCGCCGGCCTATATAAAGGCTCGGTGACGCTGTGCAGGCCGGCCAATCACTGCAATTCCACAACTAACAGGGCTGTGGCATTGCAGTGGTCTGCCAGCCAATCCCTGCATGAGGGCTGGCTCTCAAAAGAGCGCCAACATGCAGAAATGAAGACCACGAGTAAAGCACGAGTATCGCGAGATTACTCGGTCCCCGCCGAGCAGCCCGAGTACAGTGATACTCGTGCGAGTACCGAGTAGTGACAAGCATGCTCGCTCATCACTAGTAAAGATGAAACAACAATCTGTGTGATGGTCGGGTATTAAAGCTCTACTCTGGGGATTGTTCTATATTTCACCACTGGTTAAGTATCAGTAATGTATGTTCTGTGTGTGTAGTAACATACTTACCGGTGGCCAGGGGCGGACACAGAATGCAGAGGGCCCCTGTACAATAAATCTTTTTGGGCCCCTCTCTTCATACCACAACAAAATAGATTGCATTACTAGTTTAGGGCACAACTACTAAATCTAAACAATAACTAGGCTACATATATACCATCTGAATATAACAGACCAGTCCTGCCGCCCTCCTATCTGCTGCAGCTTCAGCGCTGTCTCTAATGCTTCTATTTACATTGGCTGGTGATGGCACAACCTGGATACTCCGTGTGTTTTGCAGCTTGTCAGTGGTATACGGCTTGAGTCTGAAGCCAGTGATTGTTTGCAGCAGTCATATGAGGTACCTGGGCTGTGATGTCTGTAGCCATTGTAAATAGAAACATCAGGGAATGGAACACTAGAGCTGGCAGGTGGAAGAAAGATGAGATTTATAGTTTATTAAAGGGATTGTCCACACAAAAGAGCATTACCTGGAGACGAGATTCTGTAAAAATAACAAAATAAATTGTATTCACACCTATTGTCAACCCTTCTGGATCCAGCGCCGGCCGTCCTGTGCCAGCATTAATTATGTCACCATTCTATGGGAGACAGGACCGCTGCAGCTTGTGATACCTGCAGTTCAAGTCACCTGGCCGCTGCAGCCGATCACAAACTGCAGAGGTCCTGTGTCTGGTAGAACAGTGACATAATTATTGCTGGGACAGACCACAGGACAGCAGGCGTTAGATCCAGGAGGTGACAGCAGGGGTAAATAATTTATTTTGTTAGTTTTACAAAATGTAATTATTAGATTATTAGATTCTTTTGCCAGACAATTTCTTTACAGTACATGTATTTCACACAACTCCTTTAAAAGGGAACTTGATAGCGGATACCCATGAGCCGTGGGCAGCCTGTACCAGGCAGTGGCTGTATGATCACAGACAGGTATGTGTGTACCTGACAGCTGATACCCATGAGCCGTGGGCAGCCTGTACCAGGCAGTGGCTGTATGATCACAGACAGGTATGTGTGTACCTGACAGCTGATACCCATGAGCCGTGGGCAGCCTGTACCAGGCAGTGGCTGTATGATCACAGTCAGGTATGTGTGTACTTGACAGCTGATACCCATGAGCCGTGGGCAGCCTGTACCAGGCAGTGGCTGTATGATCACAGTCAGGTATGTGTGTACCTGACAGCTGATACCCATGAGCCGTGGGCAGCCTGTACCAGGCAGTGGCTGTATGATCACAGCCAGGTATGTGTGTACCTGACAGCTGATACCCATGAGCCGTGGGCAGCCTGTACCAGGCAGTGGCTGTATGATCACAGCCAGGCATCTCTGACCCTAAATTGCTGCAGAGATTCAGAGAAAAACATTAATATATGTCAGGGACTGAGCCACATGAAATACTAGTCGGACAGATGTGATGTGTGATTCATGCTGCTAATCCACAGGTGACATGTATCCGCTGACAGGACCCTTGTAAGCAGCGCTCTATACCACCGGAGGGTATAGCAGAGAAACAGAGGAAATACAACAAAAAAGAGCCGCATCATAGGCATAATTAAAGGTCTCACTAAATTGTTTACTGATGGAATATGTGTATTTGCATGTAGTGTCATAATATACTCACCTACCGCCGCTCTCTCCGGTGACCAGCACTGTTCTGCTCCTGTTTTCACTGACGTCATCGCTCTCCAGTGTCCAGCGCTGTTCTGCTCCTCTTCTCAGTGACGTCACTGCCCCTCTCTCTGGTGTCGAGCGCTGTTCTGCTTTTCTCAGTGATGTCACCGCTCTCCAGTATCTCTAGTGTCTAACACGGTTTTGTTCCTCTTCTCAGTGATGTCACCGCCGCTCTCTGGTGTCCAGTGCTGTTCTGCTCCTTTTCTCAGTGACGTCCCCACTCTCTCAAGCATCTCCGTGTTAGCAGAAAGCTGCTCTATAGGCTTTAATTGTTAAAGACATCTGGCTCAGGGTGTAGTGTGACCCAAGATACTACAGAGCGGTGATTGCACTCAGGAAAGTAGAAGAGTGGCAGTAGGTGAGTATATAAATACACTCACACTCAATTACTTGCACAGACACACACTATCAGTAAAAAAGTGAGTAGATAGACAGATAATAGATTGGATAAACAGATAATATATAAATAGACACAGATAGAGGGATAGATAATAGTTTAGATACACAGATAATAGATAGATCATAGATAGAGATGTGATAAATGGATACAGGGATATATATATATATATATATTAGATACACAGATAATATGATATATAAACAAGAAAAAACAAAATCACTGATCTCGGGGAGACCAGCCAGAGAAAACACTGCCGGCAGCCAACGAGGGTGCTCAACACAGTGAAATCCTAGGTGCATTGCCCCTTGGGAAATATGTATCTTGGCTAGGTCCTTCTCGGAGGGATATCTGGCTAGTTTCTGTGTCGAGACTCCTAACAGAGGCTCCACAGACTTTTCAATATGATATATAGACACACATTACTCGTGGACTCACCCTCTCTGCAGATGATTGCACATTGTGCCCAGGACAGCAGGTTCTTCTCTGGAGTTGGTTCTCCCATCTTCTCTGTGGTGCAGCCTCCCCTCCACCTGAAGCTTAACTGCTGTAATCTCTTGAAATAATTCCAGTGCAGGAGGGGAACCAGCTCAGGGATGAGGGGGGCAGGGAGCCATGGTTGTATATTGAGGCCTCTGCTCTGCTGGGGACGGAGCTGGTGGGTGGAGCCTCCTCTTTGGTGCTGACAAATGACGTCACCCTCTGCTCGCCGGACAGCAGCTTCTGCAGACATGAATTCTCCCTCCTGCAGGCCCTAACAGGTGAGGGAAGGGGCCAGTGTCAGCTCTGCATAATTATACGGGTTCAGCTGATCGAGCCCCCTGCTTCTCCTGTTAGTGTTCAAGTTCCGCTGGCAAAGAAAGTCTCCATAGGTTTTCAAGATCTCGGGAGCCCCCTCCCGCTCGGTGCCCTTGTGCCATTGCACCGGCAGTATGTCCGCCAGTGGCCCACTGCCTGCTGTAAAGTGCAATCCTTATCTAGCAGCAGAGATTCCAAGACTGACTATAGGAAATAGGGGGAGCACATTTTTGTCTTTTAAGGCCGTTCTTTTGTCTGTCAAACTAAATACAGGCATCACGTAATATCAGGTTATCGGTTCAGGTCATTAAAGCCATTGGACAATGGCAGGAACAATTATGCAGAGAAGCAAGGGAAAGGTACTATAGTGCTTGCAAAATGCTAATAAATGAAGGCCTGCTCAAAAAAAAAAAATGGATGACAAATTACAGATTATGGGAATTGCTACAGTTCCTGAACATATTAAACAGGGAGGTGCACCAAAAAGGTTTTAACTTTTTGTGGTGGATGAAAGGTAAAGGACAGCAAGAGGTTGGGGCTGAGATACAGATTTCAGCCTTGTATTATTTATTAGGATGTGTGCTGCTTCCATACAATTAAGGTTTTATCATCAGGAGATTATCATTGCTTGGACATGGCACATGAGCCCTAGTCCAACCACACCCCCTTCTCTGATAAGCAGCTCGCTATCAATAGACAATATACATATAAAGCGGAAGGGTGGAAGGGGTTAGCTTTGTGTGCTCTGCAACATCTAAGAACTCTGTCATGTATGTAGTTTTCTCCATCCAATATTTTTTGTATAAGATGCCATGTGATGTATTTTACCTTCTCTCTGTATTTGCTGTAGTACTATGTCTTGGGATGTAAGTGACCATACCTTTCCCCAGCCTGTATCATATTGCAATCAGGCTTCAGCAGTAGCTATTGTCATTGATTTGGTGGGGGTTGCATATATATATTGTTCTTCTCAGCATGGGACTTCTCCAATCTACAACTTGGTAAACAGAACAGAGCCAGAAGTCTAAAGTCCATTCATGCATCAAATGGCCAGGGGGAGGTGTGCCCACCTAAGGGGCTGATCCCAGGAGAGAAGAACATGTTAGAGCAGTTAGTTGGAGCTCGGCTGGAGAAGGACTAGGATCCATAGCTGAGGCTGGATCCTGGGGTCTGTGTGTGTGCTGTTACAGACTGGAGATCCGCGGCCACGTGGGATTGTGTTTCGATGTTCACCTGTTGGACTCAAGGAACTCATATAAGGACCATTGCCCTAATTTCTCTGGCATCGGAATACCAGGCGGTGCCCCTGGATGTTTTGTTTTTTCTGTTGTGGACTCCTTGCAGATTTGAAGGATTTATATTTATGTTTGCTGCTTTACCTTTGTGGTTCCAATAAAGCCCTTTGGATTGTTCCTTGGCCTGGCGTCCCTCACTGCTCTGTTGCATACCCCATCACAAACTCCAATTGTGTCACAACTGCTGCACCCAATAAACTAAGTGATACATCTTTGGAATCAGGATCTATTTTCCTACAATATGCTGCTCTCAGATGAGGTAGCAAAAACATGGTGACAGATTATTTTACAGAATAGGTATGTGTAAACATAGGACATTGATTACTTCTAGAAGGACAAACACAAATTCTTTGTTACTTAACACACACACACAAAAAAAAATAATCAGAAAAACAATCTAAACAAAACAGTTAGCTAACAGTTAAGGACCCGTTACACGCAATGACGGATCTAATGATATATCGCCGGGGTCACGGATCCGGCATCATTAACGACGCCGTTGCGTGTGACAGCAAGGAACGACCGTTAACGATGGAAAATACTCACCTTATCGTCCATCGTAGACAAGTCGTTAATTTTCAAAATATCGTTGATTGTAGAGGTCGCAGGTTGTTAGTCATTCCCGAGGCAGAACACATCGCTACGTGTGACACCTTGGGAACGACGAACACAGCTTACCTGTGGCTGCCGGCAATGCGGAAGGAAGGAGGTGGGCGGGATATTATAGCCGCTCATCTCCGCCCCTCCGCTTCTATTAGGCGGCTGCTTAGTGACGCCGCACGAACCACCACCTTAGAAAGGAGGCGGTTCGCTGGCAACAGCGACGTCGCTAGGCAGGTAAGTGCGTGTGATGGCTTCAAACGATTTTGTGCGCCACGGGCAGCGATTTGCCCATGATGTACAAACGACGGGGGCAGGTACACACGCAAGCACCCCCTTTAGTTACAGTGGTTGTTCAGTATATAGATATTGATGACCTATCCTCTAACCAGGTCATCAATTTCAGATTTGTGGGGTCCAGCATGATCAGCGGTTATCAACTCAGAATATATACAGAATATTAAGTGAAACAACACAGTATACAGTTTACTGGCCACTACCAATATTTACAGATCAGTTTGTATTCAGTTAACACATTTGACTTTTTTTTTTTAATATATCTTTATTTGCAGCACGTCAATATTTTTAAATAAAAATATAACAGTTGCAATGATATTTTCTTACATTTTTAATTCATAATTAAAAATAGAACCATCTTTTTAGTCCCAGATCTAGCATTTTACCTGCAGTCGAGAACACAATCTATAAAATTACTGTAACACCCTAAAAGAAAGCCATTATCAGAAAATTACCTTTTTAAACTCAGGTTTAAATGCATTTTTATTCTGTAACTTCTGGCAATGTTTTTTTTTTTCCTTACTGTAAACGGTTAAAACTCATAATTTTCACACTGGCTACTGTCACTTTTTTAGAATCTAACTTTTAACATTTGCCACAAAGGTCAGACCCTCATAACCCCATCTTTTGTAATGAAGCCTCTAATGAGCGTGTGCAAAGGTCATCGAGAGGGGAAGGGGAATAGGGTGAGCTGTGATATTGCCTATTACGCAAGGTGGATCCTTTATTAGCTGTGTAAAGAGGTGTTACTGAAATTATGGCTCAATCTTGCTGAAATATTCTTCTTGAAACGATACATCTAAAAAAGCCCCAGTGGACACTGAAATGTGCAAGATTAATAATTTCTATATACTGTATATTTTTGTTTTAATAAAGATCAAATGACAAAAACAAACAAAACCAAAAACAAACATTGCCTAGAATAAAAAAGAACCAAACAAACAGAACCCCCCCCAACACCCCCCCCCCCTAATTTAAATATGTCATTTTCTAATAACTTCTAACATCACAGGAGTTGAGGAAAAGAGTCCAAAAACATGTTTCCACTATTAACCTGGCAGCTTCGGACCAAAAGAAGGGTAAGTCTCTTACTCCTATAGCCACCCACTTTCTCCACCATCATAAGTCCAATCCTAGAGGGATATGTGTATTGGGGTTACAAAAGTTTAAGGGTAATGGAAGAGGGGGATCTTGCCACAAGTGGTTACTGCGGATGGAATCTAGATGGATTTTTAAATTAAATTCCATCACACCATTTGGATTAAATGAGGAACTTCTCTTTACAGGATTTCTGGGTTGAACAACGCATGTGCCAACTGTGATGATCTGTACCATCTGAAAATGCTGGGATATGACTGTCTGGATTATGGAACCGGAAACGTTATGTGGACAATATGGTTCTTCTGGAGAAATTGAAAAAAACTCCTCGGTTTAATAAAATGGACTATATTTATGTATTTATCTGAATTTGGAGGCACGATGGGAGAAGAGGATAATGGAGGATATTGGCATAAGACACCATGCTTGGAAGATGAAGGGGAAGTGTGCACCACTGGATTACAAACGCATAATGTGTTATATGCTGGACCCTGAACTCTAGCCTCTTAATCATAGTGTGTGGCAAGACCGTAATCACAGCATCTCATCTATTCTATTGGATAGTGCTGTGTGATGGTGCAAAATGCTGCACTTATTTGTCTGTAATATATGGCTGAACTATGTCCATTATGAAGACATCAGAATGGGATTATATGTCTAGACTCAATGGCCGTGCACTATGTAAAATTGTATTATGGATAGAATATGCGCTATATGTGGGCTCCACGGTGCATTTCCTTCCCTGGGCGAATGAGCACAAACACCTTAAATACCAACTACTTATAATGCTATGCTTGTGACTTATTTGCTTCTCCGTTTACTTACACTATTCTGACAGGCATAGATGCTATGACCTTTCACTGTACTACGCATGCGCGCTCTATGGCCCTCCTCCTCCCCCTTCACTCACCCTGTCTCCATAACGACTATTGACGCTGACTCCGTGACGGGTAGGAGCGCATGCACGGCTCACGAGATCTCCTCGTATATGCCGGAACTTGATTTTGCTGAATAGATACCTGCGCAGCGTCTACCATGGGCTGGAGTTACCATGGCCGGCGGTATGCACACATGGAGCACTATTTGCTCCAACTGGTCCGGACCAGAGCACACAGGTGATTATTGGTCACATGTAATTATGTTTATATGCTATATAAGAGGATTGGGGATTGAATTGTGTACCACTATCTGTACGCGTGGGGCGTATGCCAGGGTCTCCACTGTTTGAAGTTGCTATATTCAGCTGGGTCTACCATCGGTCTGTATTGTATGTGCCTAGGGCTATCTTTTTCATCAGCTCTCTCCTATAATGGAGATGTGTGTTGACTCCTCACTTTAGGGAAACATACTATGGCCTGATACAATAGATGAATTGGTGACCCTTACTTCAACAGTACCACATTATTATTGGGATGTTGCGATTTACGTTGTTTTGCACAATTGGTTGACTGCAGTGCACATTCCCTGTATACTATTGTGATTTATGGAGATACCCAGGTGTGGGTTGTATGTTTTTAATTGTGTTTTAAATCCCTTTTGCAATTCAATAAAATCCTATTTATTTACACGATTTTAGGGTGTGCTTCCCGATATATGCAGTATCTTTTTCCTTTCTTGACTCAAATAAAAGCTAAACGTCAGGACTTTATGACCATGTCCATTATATAACTGTAACTTGAATATGTTTCAGGAAACAGGTAAAAAAAAAATTGTGTCAGTGTCCAAATATATATGGACCTAACTGTATATTTAAAAAATCCCTTTAAATTTTGGTCCTTAGAACTGTATGGAAACAACACAGGATACATAAGTTACTTTTTTAATCCTTTTTTATTGTGTTTTCAATGTAAATCAACACGAATATTACTCAGTGATATAAGCAATAGGAACTATAAGTTGGTTTCATGGATAAATATTATGTCTTGAGCAGAAGGGATCAGATGTAGTAACCTGAGTCGCTGACGGAGACCTAAAGGGTTAATCCAACACTGCACCCAGGAGTAGATGAATGGAGGATGGCTGACTTGGAAAATGCTCAACTGGAAACCAGGAAAACACAATAGCATATATAATGTATGTATTACCAATAACATCTGTTAATTATATTAGAAAGAACAATCTTTAATATTTACTTAAAGTAGAAGAAATTCAATAAAATGATTGAAAATGATGAAAACGCTGAAAGGTGCTGCTTTCTGTAATGGTTTTGTCACTGTTTTCCGTACAAACTGGATTATATGACCTGATAGTTATACCAGTATTTAATATATTATTCAGTTCATCATTGCCGATTTCTTGTTGCCATAATCAGTGACATAAATCATAAATTGTGCTCAATGAAAATGCAAAGAAAGATTAAACCAATTGGAAATTATAATAACAAGAACAATTTACAAAGAAGAGTGGTCATCGCAGATAGCCCATGTTTACCATATCCCATATATAATAGTAATACATACTTTATATCTATAGGACATACAGGAATGGAAATCTTTCATCTTTTTGAGATCTGATGGATTACACCCATAGGATGTTCTGTAGTAGCAGACACAAATGGCCAGTTGGTGCAGATCTGCTGCTATAAGTAATAGTGGTGCCTTGTATTCTGCAGAACACCTGACATAGATTTATATAATTAAATCTCATCTAAAGTATATCCATAGTATAAATATGATTGGTCAGCTGCCGGTCACATGACCGGTGTATTGCTGTGCAGCCAGGGCAGTTGGAATGTTTACATCGTCAGTGAGTGACAGTTGGATGTGACCAGCGATGGTGAAGGAGTTGTCTGCTGAGCACAGCGATAATATGGATGCAAAAGAAAAGAAGTTTAGGACAGAAGGAGGGAAGAGACGAAGATCTGCCTATGACCCATCTGATGATGAGAGGAAGTCTTCAGTCAAGAAGCCCAAACAATCTGTCCTGAAGAAGGAGGAAGAGATAGAGGCACATCGGAAGATGGGAGCCAAGAAGAGAGCAGCCGTCTTCAGCTCATCGGGGGACAAAGAAAAGTCTCCCAAAGTGAGCCAGGGAAGAAAACGGCAAAGGATTTCATCCGGGCAGAAAGCCATGGACATGAAGAAGGAAGAAGACTGCAGTAAAGCCAAGAAGAGAAGACTGGTCTTGGCAAGATCCATCAAGAAACCTGAACAAGTCCAGAAGAAAGAAGACTTGCAGGAAGACCAGCGAGGCTCAGGTAGATAATGTATTCCTAATTACCAAGAGAACTGTACAATTGTGAATGCTGTGCATATGTTATGTCTAATGCTGCTTTGTTATCTAGGTGTAAAGACAGAGAAAACTCTTCTTTATTTTTAATGTACTGTATATGTGAAATGGCCAAACTAATGATGTAAATCACATGTTCTCATCTAATGGTGTCCTGCTAAAATTATGATTAATGTAAATGTTCAGCACAAAGGTTTATAACCCTGTGGATCTTGTACTTGTCTCTCCCCAGCAGTTCCTTAGACAGTGAAGGGGGCGGTAATGTACATGTGTAATCATCACTTCATTTACAGCACCACTTCAGCGTTTTTTGTTTTTTATTCAGCGATGGAGTGGCGCTTTAAATATACTCCCCTACCTCCGTTCTTATACTCACCTTCCAGCAGCGTCAACTTTTACCGCTGTCGCTCCAGTCTTGTGGCGCCATCTTGTGCCCATAAATTATGACTGTCCGAAAGTAAGAAGTTACGTCAAAAGCGCTCAGTGCATCTCTATGAGAGCCAGAACAAGGCCAGATCATGGCTCTCATAGAGATGTATTGGAAAGTGACCTCTGGCGCGCTCTATGAAACACTGGAACAGCTGGTCACCTTTTGCCAGAGACAGACTGGAGCGATGCTGGAAAAGAATGAAGGTGTCAGAAGATGAGTATCAGACCGGGGGCAGGAGACTTACATTGAAAGCACCACTGCAGAGGCCCAATAAAGAAAACAAAGCTCTATAGTGGTGCTGTAAAGGGAATATTGGTCCATCATTTTCAGGATTAGTAGGGGTCCACATAGTGGGACCAACAGCGGTCAAACATTTTTCATATTTTTTACATTTTTTAACAATTGAATTTTTATTGAATTTACAAAGTTAAATTGACAGAATTACAAAATAAAGCAGAAAACAATTAAAATCAATGCAATACAGTTTTACAGTTTTGGTAAAGAATTTATAGGCAACAGCGGATGAACTCAACTCTGAAGAGTTCACCTCATCTTTACATTTATACATCAGCCAAGACAAGACAGAACATTGATATAAAAGGGGAAGGAGCGGGGGGGGGGGGGAGGTAAGAAAATACCAAAGAGCAGTGTCAGTCTGATAATTCTACATGAACTACTTTTGGTAACCAGATCTATTAACAATCACTCTGCCTCCCTATTACATAAACTTAACCCCAATATCCCCAACTGTTGATGGAGATGTGGCAACCCTGGGGCAGACCTACCTCATCCATTTTTCATATATTTTAAAGATTGCTGATAAATGTTGTTTATGTGCCAAACCCTTTAACCTCTTCTGCCTGCATTCTGGGCTTTTACTTCTTAGGGCAAAATTACTTAACTGCTCATCTGTGCTGGGATCTGTAAGTGTGGAAAGGGTTCAGGAGCTAAGCCCCATTCACAGGGAGGTGCCAGCTGTGTTATACACCCGGTCTCTATCTCTACAGGGGGCTGCCAGCTGTGTTATACATCCGGTCTCTAGGGTGCTTTACATGCTGCAGTCTCACTAGCGAAATCGCTAGCGTGCGTACCTGCCCCCATCGGCTGTGCGTCACGGGCAAATCGCTTCCCGTGGCGCACAACATCGCCTGCCTAGCGACGTCGCTGTGACCGGTGAACCGCCTCCTTTCTAAGGGGGCAGTTCGTGGGGCGTCACAGCGATGTCACTAAGCGGCCGCCCAATCGAAGCAGAGGGGTGGAGATGAGCGGGACGACCATCCCGCCCAGGGCCGGATTATAGGCGGGGCAGGCGGGGCTGGAGCCCAGGGGCCCCCACCAAAAGAGCTTCTAAGGGGGCCCCCACCATACTTGGCACTAGGCACCTGTCAGCATTTTTTTTTCACACCCCCTCCCCCTCCGTAAAGACAGTCTAATAAATCAGCTGTGTTTTCGGGGGGGGGGGGGGCACCGCTATTTATTTGCATCTGCGTCTTTAAGACGCAAAAACAAACTGCGGGCACAGGACGCTGATTGACCTCGGAAGTACCAGCGGCCGCTTGAACTTCCGGGGTCAGAGGTGTGCTAATGCTCCCTGCTATGTGCTGCGGCCGTACCTAGAAGCAGGGGCACGGTGTGGTGGGCCGCGGTCTGCTGTCCCCGCTGCGCTCCTTACATGCCACCCAGGCACACTAGCAGGAGCAGGAGGCAGCGAGCTGTGCCGGCTCTGCTGTGTGCCGGCTCTGCTGTGTGCCGGCTCTGCTGTGTGCCGGCTCTGCTGTGTGCCGGCATGTACACTGCAGAGGAGCGCAGCAGAGCCGATTACCGCAGCTTCCTGTTTCCGTTCCTATTCAAATGTATTTGCGTCTTTCAGACGTAAATACATTTGAACAGCGCGCCGGGACTGGGCCCCGCCCCCGACGTGCAGCAACGTGATGAGATCAGCACCTTGCTGACGTCATCACAGTGCTGCCGGCGCCACACTGGGGACATGAGGAAGCGAGCGCTCCATGAAGGAGCTGAAGAGACAGGTGTAATTAATGGGGATGAGTGAGGAGGGGCAGAGGACACATAACGGGGAACATTTTTGAAGGAACACAGCTCTGTGACAGGCAGAGGAGGAGCACTGTATTCCGAGGGAGGGGGGGGAGGCAGGAGTGTGTAGGGATGGAGCAGTGTAATTTGTGTGTGCAGGGGGTGATGAGGGCTGTATTGTGTGTGGGGGGAGGGGTAATGGAGGGTGCATTGTATTGTGTGTGGAGGGAGGGGTAATGGAGGGTGCACTGTATTGTGTGTAGGGGGGACGGGTAATGGAGGGTGTATTGTGTGTGGGGGGAGAGGTCATGAGGGGTGCATTGTATTGTGTGTGTGTGTGGGGAGAGAGGTAATGGGGGGTGCATTGTATTGTGTGTGGGGAGAGGGGTAATGGGGGGTGCATTGTATTGTGTGTGGGGAGAGGGGTAATGGGGGGTGCATTGTATTGTGTGTGGGGAGAGGGGTAATGGGGGTGCATTGTATTGTGTGTGGGGAGAGGGGTAATGGGGGGTGCATTGTATTGTGTGTGGGGAGAGGGGTAATGGGGGGTGCATTGTATTGTGTGTGGGGAGAGGGGTAATGGGGGGTGCATTGTATTGTGTGTGGGGAGAGGGGTAATGGGGGGTGCATTGTATTGTGTGTGGGGAGAGGGGTAATGGGGGGTGCATTGTATTGTGTGTGTGGGGGGAGGGGTAATGTGTGTGGGGGGAGGGGTAATGGGGGTGCATTGTATTGTGTGTGGGGGGAGGGGTAATGGGGGTGCATTGTATTGTGTGTGTGTGTGTAGGGGGAGGGGTAATGGGGGGTATATTGTGTGTGTGTGTAGGGGGAGGGGTAATGGGGGGTGTATTGTATTGTGTGTGGGGAGGGGTAATGGGGGGTGCATTGTATTGTGTGTAGGGGTAATGGGGGGTGCATTGTATTATATGTGTGTGTGTGTGTGTGTGTGTGTGTGTGTAGGGGTAATGGGGGTTGTATTGTGTGTGTAGGGGTAATGGGGGGTGCATTGTATTGTGTGTGTGTGTGTGTGTGTGTGTAGGGGTAATGGGGGGTGCATTGTATTGTGTGTGGGGAGAGGGGTAATGGGGGGTGCATTGTATTGTGTGTGTGTGTGTAGTGGTAATGGGGGGTGTATTGTGTGTGTGTGTGTGTAGGGGTAATGGGGGGTGTATTGCGTGTGTGTGTAGGGGTAATGGGGGTTGTATTGTGTGTGTGTGTGCGTGCGTGTGTGTGTAGGGGTAATGGGGGGTGCATTGTAGTGTGTGCGTGTGTGTGTAGGGGTAATGGGGGGTGCATTGTATTGTGTGTGCGTGTGTGTGTAGGGGTAATGGGGGGTGCATTGTATTGTGTGTGCGTGTAGGGGTAATGGGGGGTGCATTGTATTGTGTGTGTGTGTGTGTGTAGGGGGTGATGGGGGGTGCATTGTAGTGTGTGTGTGTGTGTGTGTGTGTGTCAGAGATGTGTGTGTAAGAAGCAGTACTGTGTGTGTATATATGAATTAGAGCAGTCTGTGCGCCCCCCCCCCGAACTATATGGGTTCCCCAGAGCGCTATGTCACCCATCGCAGTGATGAGTACACCACCAGAGCTGTTTACCACTCCAGTAACGTCTATGCCCCCTGCCCCTCCTGTAATGTATATATCGTAGCCCCCAGCCCCTCCTGTGATGTATATACGTGCTATCAGTGTGCAGTCATGTGTGTTAGTGACAGCCATCGTGAAACAGCCACATGTCCTGAAGGAGCTGGACGGAAACAAGCGGGAGAGGTGAGTGAGGCTGCTGGCGACTTTCCCATATTAATACCTGTAAGGGCTCATGCGCACGTAACTGCTGAATATTCTGCAGCGATTTGACAGCACATGTGCGCGTCAAATCGCTGCAGAATCACTGCATAATGGATGCAGTTTTTCTGTACAAAAAAAGCCGATTTCATGCGCTCTGGCTGCTGCCCCCACCATAGACAGAGCAGGGGCTGCATCCATAGCGCACGGAATAATTGACATGCTCATTTTATGAACGCACAGATTTGGGTCAACATTTTAGCACCCAAATCGCTGCGTTCATAAAAGCAATGGGTGCACGTATCATGCACAATCTACATAGATTGTATAGGGGACGCAGGACGCATGCATTTACACTGCAGTGCTATACGCAGCGTAAATGCATGTAATTACGCAACGTGCGCACGAGCCCTAATGCGTCTGTGTCTGCATGTATGTCAGTGTATATGACTGGAAAAATATGGTGTGCACTCAGTTATTGGTAAATTGATGGAGGTGCTAGTGAGTGGACCGAGGTCCAGACTATCAAGTACAATGTAGACACTGCACTCTCCTATTCAAAGAACGAGGTATATAAAGACCAACAAAATTGTTTTAGTTCAAAAAAGGTTATTTTTTGTTTTTTTATTTTTGTATTTTCAAAGCTATAGGGCAATAAAGTGACAATAATACATATGGTGGGACGTTTCGGCCACAACACTGGCCTTCTTCACGCCGTATTTACACTGTAAAAAGGGGGTAAAAAATAAGACAAAATCAATATACATGAAAAAGGAGGGAAAAGAGGAAGAGGGGTTTTTTACATATAGATACATATATACATTATTAGGTTATTTCTGTTCATAGTGAAGGATCTTTTTCCATGTCATTGTCAAATCATTGGATGCATAATCTGCAACTTTATACTGTAAGTTACAATAAATGAATGAGTACAAGGTAGAGCAATGGCGACAATAGGAAAGGTGGTAATACAGCACCTACCTCCAAAGAAGTGAAGGAAACTAATCTCCAATAGATGTAAGGAGTGTGTATAGAGAAATGTAGAGTAGGGGAACACCCTAGGTATTATTTTTCTATTTGTCACGGAAGGCAATTCCTGCAAATAAAAGGTAAACAGGGTGAGATTGGAGTCAATGGAACCCATGACTAAGGTGAGTATACCCAGATGAGCATACCTGGTGGATAGGAGGTCTCAGGGTACGGTTATTCTGGAAAGCTCTAGTGAGTATATCAGAGGAGCATTTTAACTTATGGTTTCTGGGAAAAAGGAAGGAGAGTCAGAGTGGATTTTGACAAGGAGGTTCTGAGTTTAATATATATGGTGTTTCGACCAACTACCTTATGGTAATGCACCACCTTAAATCAGTAATTATTGAAGTAGTGTAGAGACCTAGTTTGGACTTAGTATTTTCAGATATGGGATCACGTTTTTTGTCCTGAAAGGCAGAGTGCATATACTATTAGGAGGTGCATTGTAACTTGAAATAAGAGGTTAGCAGGGAGCAAGTGGTACCTTAATGGACTCCACATGTAGAATATAGATATAAGCATGCACTGAAAGGGTCCTTATAATGCGTAATTCCTATAAGGAGAAATAGGCAGAGCTGATTCAGGATAATAAAATGCACATAATGCCACTGGTGTGGAATGTAGGAATATTATACCTTTGAGCCGTCCAGTATATTATCCACCACTTGCAGAGAAGGGGAGTGTGTAGAAAACAACTTGCTATTGCCTAGAGGAGGTAATATGTAACAGGGTAGGCACTAGGACATATAGATCCTGATATTATGGAGCTGTTTAACCCAATCCACATTACCTGTATAGTCCTTATATGGGCGACATGTGAAGGGCGATTTGAGGTGTCCCTCTATAGGATGAAAAATCGGAGTTTAGGGGAATGCAGGCAGTGATGAAGTAGGTGATCTGGATAGACGGGGTGTAGTGTCGCATCCTACCTTGGAAGGCCGTCTTCCCAGACTGTGGCTGCTGCAACTGGGAATTGAATCTGCCGGCTATTTACCTCCGAAAAACGGAAGTGACGTCAGACGCCGGCGCATGCGCAGTAGCGCAATGCGCTCGTATTAGAATACATATCGTACCGTTAGGTCTATAGTAGAGGAGCCGGCGCCTGCGCAGTTGGTAGTTTTTTGTACTTAGTAGAATAATCGTGCTGGGAAGACGCCTTTCCTTCTATGTTCATGTTTGTGTGTTAATACAATAGTATGAGGTTACAGGTTAAGAGCGGGGGATAGGAGCTGGCACCTGCCAGCTCCTATCCCCCGCTCTTAACCTGTAACCTCATACTATTGTATTAACACACAAACATGAACATAGAAGGAAAGGCGTCTTCCCAGCACGATTATTCTACTAAGTACAAAAAACTACCAACTGCGCAGGCGCCGGCTCCTCTACTATAGACCTAACGGTACGATATGTATTCTAATACGAGCGCATTGCGCTACTGCGCATGCGCCGGCGTCTGACGTCACTTCCGTTTTTCGGAGGTAAATAGCCGGCAGATTCAATTCCCAGTTGCAGCAGCCACAGTCTGGGAAGACGGCCTTCCAAGGTAGGATGCGACACTACACCCCGTCTATCCAGATCACCTACTTCATCACTGCCTGCATTCCCCTAAACTCCGATTTTTCATCCTATAGAGGGACACCTCAAATCGCCCTTCACATGTCGCCCATATAAGGACTATACAGGTAATGTGGATTGGGTTAAACAGCTCCATAATATCAGGATCTATATGTCCTAGTGCCTACCCTGTTACATATTACCTCCTCTAGGCAATAGCAAGTTGTTTTCTACACACTCCCCTTCTCTGCAAGTGGTGGATAATATACTGGACGGCTCAAAGGTATAATATTCCTACATTCCACACCAGTGGCATTATGTGCATTTTATTATCCTGAATCAGCTCTGCCTATTTCTCCTTATAGGAATTACGCATTATAAGGACCCTTTCAGTGCATGCTTATATCTATATTCTACATGTGGAGTCCATTAAGGTACCACTTGCTCCCTGCTAACCTCTTATTTCAAGTTACAATGCACCTCCTAATAGTATATGCACTCTGCCTTTCAGGACAAAAAACGTGATCCCATATCTGAAAATACTAAGTCCAAACTAGGTCTCTACACTACTTCAATAATTACTGATTTAAGGTGGTGCATTACCATAAGGTAGTTGGTCGAAACACCATATATATTAAACTCAGAACCTCCTTGTCAAAATCCACTCTGACTCTCCTTCCTTTTTCCCAGAAACCATAAGTTAAAATGCTCCTCTGATATACTCACTAGAGCTTTCCAGAATAACCGTACCCTGAGACCTCCTATCCACCAGGTATGCTCATCTGGGTATACTCACCTTAGTCATGGGTTCCATTGACTCCAATCTCACCCTGTTTACCTTTTATTTGCAGGAATTGCCTTCCGTGACAAATAGAAAAATAATACCTAGGGTGCTCCCCTACTCTACATTTCTCTATACACACTCCTTACATCTATTGGAGATTAGTTTCCTTCACTTCTTTGGAGGTAGGTGCTGTATTACCACCTTTCCTATTGTCGCCATTGCTCTACCTTGTACTCATTCATTTATTGTAACTTACAGTATAAAGTTGCAGATTATGCATCCAATGATTTGACAATGACATGGAAAAAGATCCTTCACTATGAACAGAAATAACCTAATAATGTATATATGTATCTATATGTAAAAAACCCCTCTTCCTCTTTTCCCTCCTTTTTCATGTATATTGATTTTGTCTTATTTTTTACCCCCTTTTTACAGTGTAAATACGGCGTGAAGAAGGCCAGTGTTGTGGCCGAAACGTCCCACCATATGTATTATTGTCACTTTATTGCCCTATAGCTTTGAAAATACAAAAATAAAAAAACAAAAAATAACCTTTTTTGAACTAAAACAATTTTGTTGGTCTTTATATACCTCGTTCTTTGAATAGGAGAGTGCAGTGTCTACATTGTACTTAGTGTATATGACTGTGCATATATTTGTTTATATGTATTTTTCTGAATTTGTCTTCAAATATGTATATGTATGCCTGTATGTGTGTGTGAGTGTCTGTGTGTGGATGGGGTCCACTGAGACTCTTTCACCCGGAGGCCACAAAACCCTGGAGCTGGCCCTGGCTGCCTTAACATTGGGATCAATAAAAAATATGTGACAAAAGCGGGCTTTACACGCTACAATATATCTAACGATGTGTCGGCGGGGTCACGTCGTAAGTGACGCACATCCGGCATCGTTAGTGATATTGTAGTGTGTGACAGCTACGTGCGACCCTGATTGTGCGTTAAAACGTTGATTGCATACACGTCGTTCATTTTCTAAAAATTGAACGTCTCTTTGTTCATCGTTCTTGAGGCAGCACACATCGCTCCATGTGACACCCCGGGAACGATGAACTGCAGCTTACCTGCGTCCCGCCGGCAATGCGGAAGGAAGGAGGTGGGCGGGATGTTTACGTCCCACTCATCTCCGCCCCTCCGCTTCTATTGGCCGGCCGCTGTGTGACGTCCCTTTCACTTCAGGAAGTGGATGTTCGCCACCCACAGCGAGGTCATTTGGAAGGTAAGTACGTGTGACGGGGGTTAATCGTTTGTGCGACACGGGCAACAAATTGCCTGTTACGCACATACGATGGGGGCGTGTGCGATCGCATACGAGATCGAAATGTGTAAAGCAGCCTTAACTCTACTTTCTGTGTGTAAGTGGACAGCTGTGATTTATCCTGGACTGTGTGTGTATTGTAGTACTGTAAATCTGAATGTGGCAGAACAGGATAAGATAAATGTTCATTGGATTTATATCTAAATGCTACGGTTCGTGCTCTACTGTTATGGCTAAAAATGTTAACGTTATGGGGCCCCCACCAGATTTTCTGCCCAGGGGCCCCCACCAACCTTAATCTGGCCCTGATCCCGCCCACCTCCTTCCTTCCCCGTTACCGGCGGACGCAGGTAAGGTGATTTTCCTTGTTCCTGCGGTGTCCAACATAGCAATGTGTGCTGCCGCAGGAGCGACGAACAACATCGTACCTGCAGCAGCAACGATATTTGGGAACTGGACAGCGTGTCAACGATCAACGATAAGGTGAGTATTTGTGCTCGTTAGCGGTCGCTTGTAAGTGTCACACGCAACGACGTCGCTAACGAGTCCGGATGGGCGTCACAAATTCCGTGACCCCAACGACATTGCGTTAGCAACGTCGTTGCATGTAAAGCGACCTTCTGTCTTACAGGGAGATGCCAGCTGTGTTATATAGCCAGCCTCTGTCTCTACAGGGAGATGCCAGCTGTGTTATACAGCCGGCCTTTGTCTCTACAGGGAGTTGCCAGCTGTGTTATACAGCCAGCCAATTTTTCTACAGGGAGGTGCCAGCTGTGTTATACAGCCAGCCTTTGTCTTTACAGTGTGATGCCAGCTGTGTTATACAGCCAACCTCTGACTGTAACAACAGCAATCACTGTTGTAAACCATCTGGATGGTGCTGTCAATCTCCCCCAAAAAATACAAGCTCTGAAACAGTTCCATTAACGGAAAAATAAAAATGTCAGAAAATAACAAAACAAACACCCATTTTTTTTTACAAATTTTTACTTAAATAGAAAACAAACTCCTCGCTAGTTTGGTATCACCATAATCGTAGTGACCTGGAGAATCTTCATCTCATAAGTTATTTTAATCATGTAATGAACTCCATAAAACCCCCAAACAATGGTGGGATTTCAATTTTTGTCACTATTTCATCTCACTTGGATTTTTTCCTATTATTCAGTACATTGTTTGATAAATTAAAAACTACAAATAACTGTGCAAAAATAAAGCTGCGTCACTGGAAAAGTAAAAGTTTTATGATTTTTGAAAGAAGACAAACAAAAAGTTACAAAAATTAAAACTTTCCTGGTCCTGAAGGGGTAAATGACCAAAGCAAATGTTGCAGTTTTTTCTATGAAATGACTTATCAGGTAAATGTAGGGATTGTGGCATCCCCATGAAACTGACATTGCTTGTTTTCCAGGAGACACATGGATACGTTATTGATCCATTATAGGCATTCTTCTCTATTTTGTTCTGTAATAATAGAGGAAACTGTTTTCTTTAATTTCATGTGTAACTTTATTTTTTTCAATAAATAAAGTTTTTCCTTTTCTGCATCTCTGAATTTATTTCTGCATTTGTTCTCATTACATGGAGACTAAATAGTCTGATACATGTCAATTTTTCAGTCTATTTTATGGTGTAAAAGCGAACCTGTCATGTTGGGAAAAGCTATTTACCTGCAGATACAGGGTTAACCTGATGGTAAATAGTATTAGGCCACGTGCACATGTTGAGTAGTTGGTGAGCTTCTTACCTCAGTATTTGTAAGCCAAAACCAGGAGAGGGTAAAAAAATGCAGAATTGGTGCTCGTGTCTCTATAATATACTTTTCCTCTGATTGGTCCATTCCTGATTTTGGCTCACACATATTGAGAGAAAAATCTCACCAAATCCTCAACATGTGCACGTGGCCTTATAGCCTGGCCTGCCTACTTTAGTGAAAGGGCAGCTACAGGTGGAAAATTAGCTTATATCTTCCCTGCAGCCTCTTGCTTTCAGTCTTAGGGTCGGCGGAGGAAGCTGTAACAGTCAATGCATTCCAAACTGTGGCAGCGGCTGTAATTACTCTACAGCACATTGACTGATAGCCTCCTCTGCATAGAAACACTGCTTACACACACTGCAGAGTAAACTGCCAGACAATGTGTTGGGGAGTGATTACAGCTGCTGCTCACAGTCTACTGAGTGGTAACTGTAAGAGCTCTCAGTACAACCCCGGTAATACCATAATAACAAAAAGCGAGCAGACGCAGGAAGAATGGAAGTAAATTTTCTCTCTGTAGCTGTTGCTCTAATAAGCTAATCCTGATCTTAAAAAGATTGTCCAAAGGCTGAAAATATTTAAATCGAAATCCCTATATATTGCCCTAATCTAATTTCTAATATTGCTGTGTTAAAAAATGTCCTACCCTTACTTGACTACACTATCTAACTCCCATAGATTTTATTCCCTACTTCCTGTCAGATGATGCTTTGTTTGAGGATCCCACTGCATGCTGCAATACTGAAACAAAGCATCATCAGGAGGTAGAGGTTGCGGTCACTGTCACAGACTCTGACACTTCCTTGAAACAAAGAATCATCAGTGACACTTGTTTCAGTGGCTGCTCCATCTCTGCTGTGTCCCTCACTGCTCGCTGTGTACTGTGCAATCTGCTCAGTGCAAGTGTCTGCTCTGTTGCCAGCTCAGGTCAGTAGAGCCAGCAGCACAGAGCAGCGCTGTTAGTGCACTCAGAGTATCCGGCGGCATGCAGGACCAGTGCCATTGTACTGAGCTAGGTGGTGATGAAGCAAATGAGACTATTGCAGGCAGGAATAAGTGAGGTTGAAGATGTAATGATGATATTATGTGTGGAGATACTCTATGTAACAGAAGAAACATACGAGAAGTTGTGTATCTGCTATCTGCTGTATATAATTGCCATCAAGTGGTTGTGCAGTAAGATAACGTTTTTAAAGAACAGGTGGTCTCCTTCACTGCACTGGTTAATATCAGGTCCTGGCCAGCCAAAGCCATCAGTAGCATGTGTTTCCCAAGTGTATCGCTTCTGCAGCAAAAGTCTATACATCCAGGCAGGACCCCCTCTTTCAATGTGGCGTGCTGGGGCATCAGAAATGACTAGCTCGCCCATAGTTACTAGCTCGCCCATAGTTGCACCCACGCTGAAGTGATAACAGGATGATCTGTGGGGTACCGGGTATTGGATCCCCACCGATTAACTATTAACACCACCGGGTGGGTGTCAGAGGCCAGGCACAAAGAAGCACAGCCCTGTACACTGTTTAGTAATGGCTGAAGAGAACTGGAGTGGATCTGCAGGACCCAGCAGCGGCCACTAAACAACATGCAGAGTTGCTGTCTTCCTTGCACTATTTGCATCCAACAACCACCATGGATTGGTGGAGCTGTCTGCTGGGCCTTATACTGATGACCTATTTTAAAAATAAGTCATAAATATACATTATATATATATATATATATATATATATATATATATATATATATATATATATATATATATATGTATATATATATATATAGTAGTTTCTCAATTTCTTCTGCTTCCAGGAGGCAGCGATGCTCGGCCATCCGGCTCCAGCAGCCCAGTCTCTGATAACATCAGAAGGAGATTGTTGTTCCATCATATGCTGGGCCGAGGAGGTTTTGGAGCGGTCCTGCTGGCGGAGGATCCATCTACCTGCAAAGACTTTGCTGTTAAATTCATCTGCAAAAGAACCGTGCTTGATGTTGGTGAGGAATTTGCGATGGTGGAGCGACGAGTTTTACAGCTGGCATCTGGGAGCCCCTTCCTGGTCCACGCAGACTTTGCTTTCCAGACTAATGTAAGATATTCACTATTTATAGCAGTTTTCTGCTCATATTTAAAAGTTAGAAATAGGAAGGGATGCTTATGATAGAAAAGAATTAGGTCTACTTACTCCATAATGAGCTCACTCCTGTATTGCTGCTGCTCCGGCCGTTTCCACCAGACTGAAGGACATGAGTAGAGATGAGCGAACCGGTCCCGGTTCGGCTCGAGGTCGGCTCGCCGAACGGAGGTCCCGTTCGAGTTCGGCTCGTCGAACGTTCGACGAACCGAACTCGAACTGCATAGGAAACAATGGCAGGCAATCACAAACACATAAAAACACCTAGAAAACACCCTCAAAGGTGTCCAAAAGGTGACAAACAACTCACAACACAAACACATGGGAAAGTGACAAGGACATATACTCATGCGAAAACAAAACAACTGGACAAGGAAAAAGAGGAGAACACACAGATATAGGCATGGCACGCCCTTCTAAAATCATGTAAAACACCGCAAGGTGACTCCAAGCGTAGTCTCCCTTTTTTTCCAAAAATTGGGCCCCACACACACCCACCCATTCAGTGGCAGCACTTGTGCCCCAGTTGTACAATTCACAGCTAGATTTGCATCAAGCACATTCAAAAATACGCCATACTTAACCGTCCCCAGGATGACACCAGGGTAGGTAGCAAAGTCTTTCCTGATCCCAGCGCTGTTCATCTTGGCTTCTTTTAAAAACACAGCAAGCAAGGGTTACTCCAAGCGGAGTCTCCCTTTTTTCCAAAAATTGGGCCACACAGACACCCACCCATTCAGTGGCAGCACTTGTGCCCTAGTTGTGCACTTCACAGCTAGATTTGCATCAAGCACATTCAAAAATACGGCCTAATTAACCGTCCCCAGGATGACACCAGGGTAGGTAGCAAAGTCTTTCCTGATCCCAGCTCTGTTCATCTTGGCTCCTTTTAAAAAACACAGCAAGCAAGGGTTACTCCAAGCGGAGTCTCCCTTTTTTCCAAAAATTGGGCCACACAGACACCCACCCATTCAGTGGCAGCACTTGTGCCCTAGTTGTGCACTTCACAGCTAGATTTGCATCAAGCACATTCAAAAATACGCTATTCTTAACCGTCCCCAGGATGACACCGGGGTAGGTAGCAAAGTCTTTCCTGATCCCAGCTCTGTTCATCTTGGCTCCTTTTAAAAAACACAGCAAGCAAGGGTTACTCCAAGCGGAGTCTCCCTTTTTTCCAAAAATTGGGCCACACAGACACCCACCCATTCAGTGGCAGCACTTGTGCCCTAGTTGTGCACTTCACAGCTAGATTTGCATCAAGCACATTCAAAAATACGGCCTAATTAACCGTCCCCAGGATGACACCAGGGTAGGTAGCAAAGTCTTTCCTGATCCCAGCTCTGTTCATCTTGGCTCCTTTTAAAAAACACAGCAAGCAAGGGTTACTCCAAGCGGAGTCTCCCTTTTTTCCAAAAATTGGGCCACACAGACACCCACCCATTCAGTGGCAGCACTTGTGCCCTAGTTGTGCACTTCACAGCTAGATTTGCATCAAGCACATTCAAAAATACGCTATTCTTAACCGTCCCCAGGATGACACCGGGGTAGGTAGCAAAGTCTTTCCTGATCCCAGCTCTGTTCATCTTGGCTCCTTTTAAAAAACACAGCAAGCAAGGGTTACTCCAAGCGGAGTCTCCCTTTTTTCCAAAAATTGGGCCACACAGACACCCACCCATTCAGTGGCAGCACTTGTGCCCTAGTTGTGCACTTCACAGCTAGATTTGCATCAAGCACATTCAAAAATACGGCCTAATTAACCGTCCCCAGGATGACACCAGGGTAGGTAGCAAAGTCTTTCCTGATCCCAGCTCTGTTCATCTTGGCTCCTTTTAAAAAACACAGCAAGCAAGGGTTACTCCAAGCGGAGTCTCCCTTTTTTCCAAAAATTGGGCCACACAGACACCCCATCAGTGGCAGCACTTGTGCCCTAGTTGCAAACATGATGTTTTGATTTGCATCAAGCACATTCCAAATCCACAAGCATTTACTCTCCCCAGGATGACACAGGGGTAGTAAATTCCTTCTGGATCCATGACTTGTTCATTTTGATGAACGTCAGTCTGTCCACATTGTCACTGGACAGACGCGTGCGCTTATCTGTCAGCACACACCCAGCAGCACTGAAGACACGTTCAGAGACAACGCTGGCAGCTGGACACGACAAAATCTCCAAGGCGTAAATGGAGAGCTCTGGCCATTTTTCTAGATTTGAAGCCCAAAAGGAGCAAGGCTCCATTTGCAAAGACATGGCATCGATGTTCATTTGGTGATACTCCTGTATCATCCTCTCCAGCCGTTGACTATGTGTCAGACTTGTTGTCTCTGGTGGCCTTGCAAAAGAGGGTCTAAAAAAATTATGAAAAGATTCCATAAAATTGCTGTTACCAGCACCAGATACGGTCCTACTGGTACGGGTAGACTGTTGAAGATGACGAGACCGTCCCATGTTTGTCAAGTTACAACTGGGAGATTCACTCCCTGCACCTGCACGGTTGTTTGGTGGAAAAGCCGAGCTAAGATCGAGTAACAGCTTCTGCTGATACTCCTCCATACGTGCGTCCCTTTCTATGGCTGGAATTATGTCACAAAATTTGGACTTGTACCGGGGATCTAATAGTGTGGCAATCTAGTAGTCATCATCACTTCTAATTTTGACAATACGAGTGTCATGTTGGAGGTAGTGCAACAAAAAGGCACTCATGTGTCTTGCGCAGCCATGCGGACCAAGTCCACGCTGTGTTTGTGGCATAGAGGTGCTAACCGTTCTTTCTTCCTCTGACATCTCCCCCCAACCTCTTTCAACTGAAATTTGACCAAGGTCTCCCTCATCCGCTGAGTCTTCCATGTCCATGGACAGTTCGTCCTCCATTTCTTCATGTTCTCCTGCACCTTCCTCAACATTTCGCCTGCTACTATGCGCCCTTGTTGATCCCTGTCCCCCATGGTCCCATGCCTGCTGCGTTGGTGATGATGAACGTCTGGACCTTGGTGATGTTGTTGTCCCTTGCGCATATGAATCCTCCTGTAGTTCATCCCCTTCCTGTTGTCCCACCCCCTGACTCCGAATAGTGTTTAGCGTGTGCTCCAGCATGTAAATGACTGGAATCGTCATGCTGATAATGGCATTGTCAGCGCTAAACATATTCGTCGCCATGTCGAAACTGTGCAGAAGGGTGCATAGGTCCTTGATCTGAGACCACTCCATCAGGGTGATCTGCCCCACCTCTGCATCTCGTTGGCCCAGGCTATACGTCATGACGTATTGCACCAGGGCTCGGCGGTGCTGCCACAGTCGCTGTAACATGTGGAGAGTTGAATTCCAGCGTGTCGCCACATCGCATTTCAGGCGATGAACCGGCAGGCCGAAAGACTTCTGGAGCGATGCAAGTCGCTCAGCTGCGGCGCTTGAACGGCGGAAGTGAGCAGACAGTTTTCGTGCCCTGTTCAGAAGGCCATCTAGGCCGGGATAGTGTGTTAAAAATTGCTGCACGACAAGGTTCAACATGTGAGCTACACAAGGTACGTGTGTCACCTTGCCCAGGCGAAGGGCCGCACCCAGGTTTGCAGCATTGTCGCACACGGCCTTACCAGGCTGCAGGTTGAGTGGAGACAACCATTTATTAAACTCGGACCGCAGAGCTGACCACAACTCCTCAGCTGTGTGACTCTTATTCCCAAGACATGTCAAGCTAAAGACCGCCTGATGCCGTTGCGCTCTGCTGCCAGCATAGTAATGAGGGGTGCGTGATTCCTTCTGCGCAGTGAGAACGCTGGTGGCCTGACCAGGCAGGCTTGGGGCGGAGGTGGAGGACCCAGATGAGGTGGAGGAGGCAGAAGCAGTGGCGGAACTTGGACAGACAGAGGATTGACACACAAGTCGTGGGGACGGCAAGACTTGTGCAGCAGACCCTTCACCATCTATCACCATAGTTACCCAGTGCCCAGTCAGCGACATGTAACGTCCCTGTCCATGCTTACTGGTCCAAGTATCGGTGGTGAAATGCACCCGTTCACACACAGAGTTTCTCAAGGAAGCGGTGATGTTGTGTGTGACATGCTGGTGTAGCGCGAGCACACCTTTCTTAGAGAAGTAGTGGCGACTAGGCATCTGGTACTGGGGCACAGCGACAGACATAAGGTCTCTAAAATCCTGTGTGTCCACTAGGCGGAAAGGCAGCATTTCTTTAGCCAAGAGCTTACAGAGGGATAGAGTCAACCTCTTAGCTTTGTCATGGGTCGCAGGAAATGGCCTTTTATTTGACCACATCTGAGGGACAGAGATCTGGCTGCTGTGTGTAGACGGTGTTGAGTAGGGTGTCCCTGGAAAAATGCAGGTTTGTGAGGAAAGTGCAGGCGGAGACATGATGTTGCCTTCATCCAACGTTGGTGCTATCGATGTCTGAGAGAGCTGTACACACTCACTTGTTTCCCCTTCCAAACCAACTGACGACCTACCAAGCAAACTGCCTGTTGCGGTTACAGTGGTGGAAGTTATGGGTGGAAAAACAGGTGTGACAGCTGTCCCCACAGTCCTAGAAGATGACGAGCGCGCGGATGCACTGGAAGGGGCAGGCGGTGGATGGTTCGCTCCGCTAGGCCGCATTGCAGAACGGTGAGCTTCCCACCGGGCCATATGATATTTATTCATGTGACGATTCATGGAAGAAGTTGTCAAACTGCTGAGGTTTTGACCTCTACTAAGAGAACCATGACAAATTTTACAGATCACATAATTTGGGCGATCTTTTTCTATGTCAAAAAAGGACCAGGCTAGGCAAGGCTTAGAGGCCATGCGACCTGTTGATCCACCCCGAATAATGCTCAGAGGCAGAGTGGTGGCTGAGGATGCAGATGTAGACATGCTACCAGTACTCCGACTGTGTCCAGGAAGGCGCAAGGTAACTTCGTCATCAGTTGCATCCTCCTCCACCACCTCTGTTGACCTCCTCGAGTGCCTGACTGTGGGTTGATAGTAGGTGGGATCTAGAACTTCATCATCAATTGTTGTGTTTGCACTCCCCTCCCCCTCAGACCGAGCCTCTTCTTGCCCTGACCGAATATTTAAGTTGTCATCCCAATCGGGTATCTGCGTCTCATCTTCATCATTATGTTCCTCATTGTCTATAACCACAGGTGTTACAGTTTGTGACAAAGGGTCAACATTATGCTCAGAAACCTGGTCCTCACGGCCTGAATCAGAGTCACAAAGGTTCTGGGCATCACTGCAGACCATTTCCTGTTCTGTACTCACTGTAGCTTGGGAGCAGACCTCTGATTCCCAGGCTATAGTGTGACTGAACAGCTCTGCAGACTCAGCCACCTCAGTTCCACCATACTGTGCAGGGCTGATGGAGACTTCAGAGCTGGGAGAAAGCAAGTTTGATTGGGATGACAACTCAGAGGACTGGTGTTTTTTGGATGAGGTACTTGAAGTGGCTGAGAGGGCACTTGTTGGACCACTTGAGATCCATTCAAGCATTTTCCTTTTTTGGCCATCATCTACCTTTGTTCCTGTTGTTCGTGTCCGTAAAAAAGGGAGCACATCGGATTGTCCACGGTAAGTAGTAGACATCTTACTTTTGCTGGTAGATGGTCTATCTTCAGCAGATGATAATGGAGCTTTGCCACCTTCCTCACGGACAAAACCTTTTTTGCCTTTTCCACCACGCCTGTTCCCCTTTCCACCAGCATCTGTCATTTTGCCACTCATGTTGATTGCGACAAGATTGTGCACTGAAAATGTGGTAGTAAAAATTGAGAGGTGGTGTAGATTGCAGTGGTGGTCTAGCTTTATTAACAGCAGAATAATAAAGAATAAATATCCCTGACAATGCAACTACGGCCCTTAAACTGGCAGCAAAAATTGCTAGTATAATGGCTTAGTTATGACTTGGAGTGTGCAATGCAGGTAGAGGTGCTGCAAATGTCTTTGCACTAGTGGGACTATAGCAAAGTCCAATAGCCACGTTTAGGATGCCACTAGGTACACTGAGTGTTTGCTAGTATAATGGCTTAGTTTTAATGAGTTGGAGTGTGCAGAGGACAGGAGGGTACAGTGCCAGGGTTGTGGGGCTCTGGGTAGAGGAATGGAAGCCTGCCTTTCTATTCCCTCCTAATGGGGAAATGCAGCGACGAAATCCCTGACCTTGGCTACACAGACGCTGTCGCTGTTTTCAGGACCTGTCACCTATGGCTCTGACCCTGCCGGTACGAGCCCTTAAAAGGACTGATGGAAAGTGCTATCCCTATGCTGTCCAGCGCTGTGTATACAGCAGTATCGGCGATAGGACTCAGTCAGGACGGAGCTGCGCCAGTGATGTCTGACACCAAGGACGCTGAAGAGATAATGGCGTCCTGGAGGAAAATGTCCGGTTTTATAATGCAGGGACATGTGACATGGACATCCTATCACACATGCCGTTGCTTCTCTGGCTAAAAGTCCACTTAGCTGTGTGTGTTTCTGGGATTGGCTGACATGCTGGCCCGCCCCACAAGACGCGCGCGCTTAGGGAAGGAAGACAAGGGAAAAAAAAAAAAATGGCGATCGCCATTATACAAACAGCAGTGATCTGAAGGCGCTGTTCACGCACACTATACACTGAAATGTCATAATAGTGTGAGTCACAGAGTGACTTACACTATTACAGCGGAAAGCCAGCTAGGAATTAGCTGTTTTTTTGCTGCTAGAACCGTTCTCGAACGTTTCTAGAACTATCGAGCTTTTGCAAAAAGCTCGAGTTCTAGTTCGATCTAGAACAGGCCCCAAAATCACTCGAGCCTAGAACTGGAGAACCTCGAACCGCGAACCGCGCTCAACTCTAGACATGAGCTCAAAACCACTAATCATATGACCACTGAGGCCACTGACTGGCTTCAGGGTGATGTGACTGGTGGTTTGGGTGTAATCTGAGGTGGAGATGGTTGAAGCAATGGCCCTCAACTGTCACTTCATGATGCACAGCTAAAAGGGAAAGTGTCATCAAAAAAACAATTTTTTCAATAACTGAAAAAATGTAAAGTAGTAATGTTTTGCTTACATATTATCCTTTGTTTTTAACTGACCAAAATAGAAAAAATAATTTCAAACTTAGATATTTTCCACTCTTAAACATTGGGGGGAGCAGCTGCTGAAAACCTATACAACTAGCTCACATTACAGCTACAGTAAAAGTGGGTGGAATCTGCTCTCTTGTGTGTGATGTCCCCTCCCCCTCCACTTCTGGGTGTTTCCAAAAGGATAAGGGAGAATGAAGTTTAGCATCACAGTGCAAAGCCATTTTGTTGGTGACTGCAGAGATCCTCAACTGTTGAACGTGTCACCGAGGACAGCTGCCATAGTGCTCCACTGTCTAATGTGCCCCACTGTATACTGTGCCCCATATACTCTGCCCACATATTGCTGTGCTGCCATATTGCTGTGCCCCTTATACTATGCCACTATAATAGGATGCCACCATATTGCTGTGCCAGCCAATTGCTGTGCCACAATATACTAGGCACCATATTGCTGTGCCCCATATACTGTGCTGCCATATTGCTGTGCCCACATATACTGTGCCGCCGTATTCTGTGCCACCATATTGCTGTGCCCCCATATACTGTGCCATGCCATCATATTGCTGTGACCCCATATACTCTGCCGCCATGTACTCTGCCACCATATTGTTGTGCCACCAAATTGCTCTGCCCCATATACTGTGGCGGCACATTGCTATGCCACCATATTGCAGTGTCCCCATATACTCTGCCTCCATATACTATGCCACATAATGCTGTGCCCACATATTGCTGTGCCCACATATCGCTGTGCCACCATATTGTTGTCCAACCATATTGCTTTGCCGCCATATATGCTGCCACCATATTGCTGTGTCTTCATATACTGTGTCGCCATATTGCTGTGCACCGTATACTGTGCCATCATATTGCTGTGCCACCATATTACTGTGTCATCATATTCTTTGCCCCCATATTGCTGTGCCACCATATACTTTGCCCCCATATTGATGTGCCGACATATTGCTGTGCCACCATATACTTTGCCCCCATATTGCTGTGCCGACATATTGCTGTGCCACCATATACTTTGCCCCCATATTGCTGTGCCACCATATACTTTGCCCTCATATTGCTGTGCCACCATATTGGGTCTGTGCTCTTCACATCTCAGCAAAGCAGGCAAACAGTAGTGACATTACCGCTGTGCTAAGCTCTCAGAGAGCACAGACAGCGGTATATTTGAAAGTGCGATCTTCAGCAGAGGGCCCAGTGCTGACATTGACACCTAGTAGGGGCATCGCCTGCCTCTATTGGCAGTACGCCACTGCTATTAGCTGAAGACAGTAGAATGTATGGACTGTAGTCAGGACCTGAAAAGAACCCGTATATTCTACGTTCAATCCTCCTGTCAGCCCAGTGTCACGGCTCAACTAGCGCTGAACACAGAGCGGGTGACAGGGAGAAAGTGAGCGCACAACATATACTGTGGTCTCCACAAAGATTGTGCCAATCTCCTCCGTCTGCTGTGATCTGGACAGCCCAACGGGCTGGATTCTGGCAGTCCTAAGGCTGTGAATGCTTCTGGAGTTGGAGGTCAAAGGGGACCTGACAGGTTCCCTTTAATGAGTAGCACAAACTGAAGAATCAGGAGAACTCTAGTCTGATATTATAAAGATATAGAGTAGGGTTCACATTGAGCCTCATTCATGAAACCTGTTTAATAGTCAAACTGTCCTTATTACCTTTAGCAATTAATCCAAGAATGACTTTAATTTTATGGAGTAAACTGAGCTCTGATTGGCTGGTATGTGTAACAAGGCCTTTCTTATATTTATATACAGTATTGTGCAAAAGTTTTAGTCAAGTCCTGAAAAAATGCTAAAAAGCTAGAAATATTTAAAAATAAAAGTGGTAATAGTTTATTTTTTATTAACTTAATGAAAGTGAATAAACAGAAGAGTAATCTGAATGAAATTAATATTTGGTGAGACCACACTTTGCCTTCAGAATAGCATCAAAGCATCAATTCTTCTAGGTTTCCTTGTACATAATTTGTGAAGGAACTTGGCAGGGAGGTTGTTCCAAATATCTTGGAGAACTAACCCAGAAGCGTATCTAGGGGGGCTGGCAGGGTATGTGCCCCGAGCGCAGTTCTAGGGGGGCGCCGTCAGTCCACCTGATGCCATGCTCTGAGAATCTCTCCAGACGCTGTGTCTTGCGCCCTCCATAGTGTCAAGCTGACAGACGGACTCAGAGAAAGTGCAGCACACGGCTCCCTGAGACCAATTGTACTGGTGTCTTTCAGACGCCAGTATAATTGAACCCTGTGACCACCGGCGCTGACTTCCAGGTCAGTGTGACTTCAGTACTGTGATCAGGTTAGCTGATCACACTGCTGACATCAATCATCAGTGCGGAAGCCCACAGAGGCGGTAAGCAGCGGTGGTGGTGAGTAGTCAAGTCACAGAGCTGAAGACACCGAAGAGGAACAACGGAGGGTGGGGGTCATCTTTAGACACAGTATGGGGGAGGGTGAGGGGAGGAAAAAATACTGCCACAGTATGGAAAGAAGGGGAGGAATAAAAGTGACTACAGACTTTCATCATAAACCTGAACAACCCCTTTAACAATAAAATTAAGCACTGAAGCCCAATTGTTACTGGGTTTTAAGTCTGTCATTTGTTTACAGTACATGTTAAATAAAGTTTCTTTCATTCACAAAAAAAGCGGCAAAAAACGCACCAAAAAATGCACTGCTGCGTTTTTTTACTCTCATGGCTTTCAATGGTGAAAAAAACAACAACAACAAATGCTGAGAGAATAGGCATGCTGCTTCTTTACAAAACGCAGCATTTTGCCAGTTCAGTAAGGAAAAATAAAAGTCGGTGTGAGTCTGTGTGTGCAGGAGATTTCTGGAATCTCATAGGTTTTGCTAGTATGATAACAAGCAGTTTTTTGTTACCATGTATTTGCATAAAACAAATAAAACAAAATGCAAAAAAAAAACCCACCAAAAACAACCTGTGTGAACATAGCTTTACCCTCCAAATGTCCTGATTGTGGCTGTAACGCACTATACATTGCTTCAGTCTTTGCTGTTAGAATGTGTAGACTTGGGTGATGAAGGTTCTATGTGAGGTCACATGGCGGAATGTTGGACGCAGAGAACTCCATGCAGCAAACATGGAGACATCCACTTGGAGATAATAATATTTATATAGCGCTATCAATTCCACAGCATTTTACATACATTGGCAACACTGTCCCAATTGGGGTTCACAATCTAAATTCCCTATCAGTATGTTATTGGAGTGTGGGAAACCGGAGGAAACCCACGCAAGCACGGGAAGAACATACAAACTCCTTGCAGATGTTGTCCTTAGTGGGACTTGAACCAAGGACCCCAGCGCTGCAGTCACCGTGCCACCCATACATCAAATAAGTTTCTGTGACAATCATTTTTAACATGATAAAATATACCAGTTTTCTAAAATAGATTTGTTTTACTTGACTTGAATTATTTGACACATTGATCTGATCTAACATTGGAAGTGCATTGCCATGCTTAAACACTTGCACTGGCATAATATTGCCGCACATTTATCATTAAGGTGCAAAATTGAAAAAATATGGATTGGCAGGTTTTGAAGTGAGTGATACAGAAAAATGTGGAGCAAATTCCGCCATTTTAGATCACTGGGACCATTACAATTTGGATTGTTGTAACGTCTGCATTGTAATATGTCATTATAATCTGAAGAATTGGTAGGTGGGGGATGGTTATCCATTATTTGTTCTCACGTATGTGCACATATGGAGCATCTAGTCACAATCTAATTTAAGAACTTCAGATCACATATAAACACAACCAATTGAAGTCCATCTTCCATTTTTACATTAGTCTTCCGAATTCTAGGACTTTGACCCTTTCTTTTTTTCTTTTTTTCCAGGGAGTATATCGGGATCTAGAAAGGAAGACTGAAGAATTTAGAAAGGGCCATTATATTGATTAGTGTTAGATTATAGGACTACCGGTATATTGTATTTGGTGCCTTATGTGTCATCACACACTGACTATATAGAACAAAATCTGGAATCTGTTTTATGGTATTCTATTACAGCCATTACTCTGTTTTCCTATACGGGAAGTTGACATCACCATGCATAAAGAATCCCTATCCATCTGCATGTTCAGAAAGATGTTAAATTTTGGCATCTGGGCATTGCACCAATAGAACCTGGACCTTGGATTAGTCTACATACAAGTTGATTGTCTCTATATGCCCTTAACATTTGATGGGATGCAGGTCTGTATTGTAAAAATGTCTCCTATCATGTTCCCTATTTTGTTATCATTTCCACATCCTGGTCCCCATCTTGGACATCATAACACATTTACACATTAGAACCGTAAGAAAGATAACACTACAGCTACAGAGGTGACCGTCTGATAGCCCAGCTCGACTATCCATCTCTACTGAAGACCCTTTCAGCTTTTTGAGAGTTGGGTGGAGGACATCATCTCTGAAACTAGCGTCCCACAGCTGCACCCCATCAGTGGGAGCAGGACTCTTAGGACTTTTAGAAGAGTCAATGTTCTGAGACCATGGGGGGCGCTTAGCCCCCTCTCTTCGTCACTGAGGATGATTTAATTTTTCAGGGATTAGAGAGAGTGGTCCTTATGGTGGACTGCAGGTATGGAGAGCTGTTGTTATCGTATTAGATAGATAAGAATAATTATATGTATTGTAGAAATGTCTCCTATCATGTTCCCTAATTTTTTATTATGTCCACATCCTGGTCCCCATCTTGGACATCATAACAAACGTGCACTTTTTTGTTTAATTTACACATTGGACCATAGGAAAAATGACACTACAGCTACAGAGGTGACCGTCTGATAGCCCAGCTCGACTATCCATCTCTACTGAAGACCCTTTCAGCTTTTTGAGAGTTGGGTGGAGGACATTATCTCTGAAAATAGGGTCCCACAGCTGCACCCCATCAGTGGGAGCAGGACTCTTTTAACTCTTAGAAGAGTCAATGCTCTGAGACCATGGGGGGCGCTTAGCCCCCTCTCTTCGTCACTGAGGATGATTTCATTTTTCAGGGATTAGAGAGGGTGGTCCTTATGGTGGACTGCAGGTATGGAGAGCTGTTGTCATCGTATTAGATAGATAAGAATGATTATATGTATTGTAGAAATGTCTCCTATCATGTTCCCTAATTTTTTATTATGTCCACATCCTGGTCCCCATCTTGGACATCATAACAAGCGTGCACTTTTTTGTTTAATTTACACATTGGACCATAGGAAAAATGACACTACAGCTACAGAGGTGACCGTCTGATAGCCCAGCTCGACTATCCATCTCTACTGAAGACCCTTTCAGCTTTTTGAGAGTTGGGTGGAGGACATCATCTCTGAAAATAGGGTCCCACAGCTGCACCCCATCAGTGGGAGCAGGACTCTTTTAACTCTTAGAAGAGTCAATGCTCTGAGACCATGGAGGGCGCTTAGCCCCCTCTCTTCGTCACTGAGGATGATTTCATTTTTCAGGGATTAGAGAGGGTGGTCCTTATGGTGGACTGCAGGTATGGAGAGCTGTTGTCATCGTATTAGATAGATAAGAATGATTATATGTATTGTAGAAATGTCTCCTATCATGTTCCCTAATTTTTTATTATGTCCACATCATGGTCCCCATCTTGGACATCATAACAAACGTGCACTTTTTTGTTTAATTTACACATTGGACCATAGGAAAAATGACACTACAGCTACAGAGGTGACCGTCTGATAGCCCAGCTCGACTATCCATCTCTACTGAAGACCCTTTCAGCTTTTTGAGAGTTGGGTGGAGGACATCATCTCTGAAAATAGGGTCCCACAGCTGCACCCCATCAGTGGGAGCAGGACTCTTTTAACTCTTAGAAGAGTCAATGCTCTGAGACCATGGGGGGCGCTTAGCCCCCTCTCTTCGTCACTGAGGATGATTTCATTTTTCAGGGATTAGAGAGGGTGGTCCTTATGGTGGACTGCAGGTATGGAGAGCTGTTGTCATCGTATTAGATAGATAAGAATGATTATATGTATTGTAGAAATGTCTCCTATCATGTTCCCTAATTTTTTATTATGTCCACATCCTGGTCCCCATCTTGGACATCATAACAAACGTGCACTTTTTTGTTTAATTTACACATTGGACCATAGGAAAAATGACACTACAGCTACAGAGGTGACCGTCTGATAGCCCAGCTCGACTATCCATCTCTACTGAAGACCCTTTCAGCTTTTTGAGAGTTGGGTGGAGGACATCATCTCTGAAAATAGGGTCCCACAGCTGCACCCCATCAGTGGGAGCAGGACTCTTTTAACTCTTAGAAGAGTCAATGCTCTGAGACCATGGGGGGCGCTTAGCCCCCTCTCTTCGTCACTGAGGATGATTTCAATTTTCAGGGATTAGAGAGGGTGGTCCTTATGGTGGACTGCAGGTATGGAGAGCTGTTGTCATCGTATTAGATAGATAAGAATGATTATATGTATTGTAGAAATGTCTCCTATCATGTTCCCTAATTTTTTATTATGTCCACATCCTGGTCCCCATCTTGGACATCATAACAAACGTGCACTTTTTTGTTTAATTTACACATTGGACCATAGGAAAAATGACACTACAGCTACAGAGGTGACCGTCTGATAGCCCAGCTCGACTATCCATCTCTACTGAAGACCCTTTCAGCTTTTTGAGAGTTGGGTGGAGGACATCATCTCTGAAAATAGAATCCCACAGCTGCACCCCATCAGTGGGAGCAGGACTCTTTTAACTCTTAGAAGAGTCAATGCTCTGAGACCATGGGGGGCGCTTAGCCCCCTCTCTTCGTCACTGAGGATGATTTCATTTTTCAGGGATTAGAGAGGGTGGTCCTTATGGTGGACTGCAGGTATGGAGAGCTGTTGTCATCGTATTAGATAGATAAGAATGATTATATGTATTGTAGAAATGTCTCCTATCATGTTCCCTAATTTTTTATTATGTCCACATCCTGGTCCCCATCTTGGACATCATAACAAACGTGCACTTTTTTGTTTAATTTACACATTGGACCATAGGAAAAATGACACTACAGCTACAGAGGTGACCGTCTGATAGCCCAGCTCGACTATCCATCTCTACTGATGACCCTTTCAGCTTTTTGAGAGTTGGGTGGAGGACATCATCTCTGAAAATAGGGTCCCACAGCTGCACCCCATCAGTGGGAGCAGGACTCTTTTAACTTTTAGAAGAGTCAATGCTCTGAGACCATGGGGGGCGCTTAGCCCCCTCTCTTCGTCACTGAGGATGATTTCATTTTTCAGGGATTAGAGAGGGTGGTCCTTATGGTGGACTGCAGGTATGGAGAGCTGTTGTCATCGTATTAGATAGATAAGAATGATTATATGTATTGTAGAAATGTCTCCTATCATGTTCCCTAATTTTTTATTATGTCCACATCCTGGTCCCCATCTTGGACATCATAACAAACGTGCACTTTTTTGTTTAATTTACACATTGGGCCATAGAAAAAATGACACTACAGCTACAGAGGTGACCGTCTGATAGCCCAGCTCGACTATCCATCTCTACTGAAGACCCTTTCAGTTTTTTGAGAGTTGGGTGGAGGACATCATCTCTGAAAATAGGGTCCCACAGCTGCACCCCATCAGTGGGAGCAGGACTCTTTTAACTTTTAGAAGAGTCAATGCTCTGAGACCATGGGGGGCGCTTAGCCCCCTCTCTTCGTCACTGAGGATGATTTCATTTTTCAGGGATTAGAGAGGGTGGTCCTTATGGTGGACTGCAGGTATGGAGAGCTGTTGTCATCGTATTAGATAGATAAGAATGATTATATGTATTGTAGCAATGTCTCCTATCATGTTCCCTAATTTTTTATTATGTCCACATCATGGTCCCCATCTTGGACATCATAACAAACGTGCACTTTTTTGTTTAATTTACACATTGGACCATAGGAAAAATGACACTACAGCTACAGAGGTGACCGTCTGATAGCCCAGCTCGACTATCCATCTCTACTGAAGACCCTTTCAGCTTTTTGAGAGTTGGGTGGAGGACATCATCTCTGAAAATAGGGTCCCACAGCTGCACCCCATCAGTGGGAGCAGGACTCTTTTAACTCTTAGAAGAGTCAATGCTCTGAGACCATGGGGGGCGCTTAGCCCCCTCTCTTCGTCACTGAGGATGATTTCATTTTTCAGGGATTAGAGAGGGTGGTCCTTATGGTGGACTGCAGGTATGGAGAGCTGTTGTCATCGTATTAGATAGATAAGAATGATTATATGTATTGTAGAAATGTCTCCTATCATGTTCCCTAATTTTTTATTATGTCCACATCCTGGTCCCCATCTTGGACATCATAACAAACGTGCACTTCTTTGTTTAATTTACACATTGGACCATAGGAAAAATGACACTACAGCTACAGAGGTGACCGTCTGATAGCCCAGCTCGACTATCCATCTCTACTGAAGACCCTTTCAGCTTTTTGAGAGTTGGGTGGAGGACATCATCTCTGAAAATAGAATCCCACAGCTGCACCCCATCAGTGGGAGCAGGACTCTTTTAACTCTTAGAAGAGTCAATGCTCTGAGACCATGGGGGGCGCTTAGCCCCCTCTCTTCGTCACTGAGGATGATTTCATTTTTCAGGGATTAGAGAGGGTGGTCCTTATGGTGGACTGCAGGTATGGAGAGCTGTTGTCATCGTATTAGATAGATAAGAATGATTATATGTATTGTAGAAATGTCTCCTATCATGTTCCCTAATTTTTTATTATGTCCACATCCTGGTCCCCATCTTGGACATCATAACAAACGTGCACTTTTTTGTTTAATTTACACATTGGACCATAGGAAAAATGACACTACAGCTACAGAGGTGACCGTCTGATAGCCCAGCTCGACTATCCATCTCTACTGAAGACCCTTTCAGCTTTTTGAGAGTTGGGTGGAGGACATCATCTCTGAAAATAGGGTCCCACAGCTGCACCCCATCAGTGGGAGCAGGACTCTTAGGACTCTTAGAAGAGTCAATGCTCTGAGACCATGGGGGGGCGCTTAGCCCCCTCTCTTCGTCACTGAGGATGATTTCATTTTTCAGGGATTAGAGAGGGTGGTCCTTATGGTGGACTGCAGGTATGGAGAGCTGTTGTCATCGTATTAGATAGATAAGAATGATTATATGTATTGTAGAAATGTCTCCTATCATGTTCCCTAATTTTTTATTATGTCCACATCCTGGTCCCCATCTTGGACATCATAACAAACGTGCACTTTTTTGTTTAATTTACACATTGGACCATAGGAAAAATGACACTACAGCTACAGAGGTGACCGTCTGATAGCCCAGCTCGACTATCCATCTCTACTGAAGACCCTTTCAGCTTTTTGAGAGTTGGGTGGAGGACATCATCTCTGAAAATAGGGTCCCACAGCTGCACCCCATCAGTGGGAGCAGGACTCTTTTAACTCTTAGAAGAGTCAATGCTCTGAGACGATGGGGGGCGCTTAGCCCCCTCTCTTCGTCACTGAGGATGATTTCATTTTTCAGGTATTAGAGAGGGTGGTCCTTATGGTGGACTGCAGGTATGGAGAGCTGTTGTCATCGTATTAGATAGATAGGAATGATTATATGTATTGTAGAAATGTCTCCTATCATGTTCCCTAGTTTTTTATTATGTCCACATCCTGGTCCCCATCTTGGACATCATAACAAACGTGCACTTTTTTGTTTAATTTACACATTGGACCATAGGAAAAATGACACTACAGCTACAGAGGTGACCGTCTGATAGCCCAGCTCGACTATCCATCTCTACTGAAGACCCTTTCAGTTTTTTGAGAGTTGGGTGGAGGACATCATCTCTGAAAATAGGGTCCCACAGCTGCACCCCATCAGTGGGAGCAGGACTCTTTTAACTCTTAGAAGAGTCAATGCTCTGAGACCATGGGGGGCGCTTAGCCCCCTCTCTTCGTCACTGAGGATGATTTCATTTTTCAGGGATTAGAGAGGGTGGTCCTTATGGTGGACTGCAGGTATGGAGAGCTGTTGTCATCGTATTAGATAGATAAGAATGATTATATGTATTGTAGAAATGTCTCCTATCATGTTCCCTAATTTTTTACTATGTCCACATCATGGTCCCCATCTTGGGCATCATAACAAACGTGCACTTTTTTGTTTAATTTACACATTGGACCATAGGAAAAATGACACTACAGCTACAGAGGTGACCGTCTGATAGCCCAGCTCGACTATCCATCTCTACTGAAGACCCTTTCAGCTTTTTGAGAGTTGGGTGGAGGACATCATCTCTAAAAATAGGGTCCCACAGCTGCACCCCATCAGTGGGAGCAGGACTCTTTTAACTCTTAGAAGAGTCAATGCTCTGAGACCATGGGGGGCGCTTAGCCCCCTCTCTTCGTCACTGAGGATGATTTCATTTTTCAGGGATTAGAGAGGGTGGTCCTTATGGTGGACTGCAGGTATGGAGAGCTGTTGTCATCGTATTAGATAGATAAAAATGATTATATGTATTGTAGAAATGTCTCCTATCATGTTCCCTAATTTTTTATTATGTCCACATCCTGGTCCCCATCTTGGACATCAAAACAAACGGCACTTTTTTGTTTAATTTACACATTGGACCATAGGAAAAATGACACTACAGCTACAGAGGTGACCGTCTGATAGCCCAGCTCGACTATCCATCTCTACTGAAGACCCTTTCAGCTTTTTGAGAGTTGGGTGGAGGACATCATCTCTGAAAATAGGGTCCCACAGCTGCACCCCATCAGTGGGAGCAGGACTCTTTTAACTCTTACAAGAGTCAATGCTCTGAGACCATGGGGGGCGCTTAGCCCCCTCTCTTCGTCACTGAGGATGATTTCATTTTTCAGGGATTAGAGAGGGTGGTCCTTATGGTGGACTGCAGGTATGGAGAGCTGTTGTCATCGTATTAGATAGATAAGAATGATTATATGTATTGTAGATATGTCTCCTATCATGTTCCCTAATTTTTTATTATGTCCACATCCTGGTCCCCATCTTGGACATCAAAACAAACGGCACTTTTTTGTTTAATTTACATATTGGACCATAGGAAAAATGACACTACAGCTATAGAGGTGACCGTCTGATAGCCCAGCTCGCCTATCCATCTCTACTGAAGACCCTTTCAGCTTTTTGAGAGTTGGGTGGAGGACATCATCTCTGAAAATAGGGTCCCACAGCTGCACCCCATTAGTGGGAGCAGGACTCTTTTAACTCTTAGAAGAGTCAATGCTCTGAGACCATGGGGGACGCTTAGCCCCCTCTCTTCGTCACTGAGGATGATTTCATTTTTCAGGGATTAGAGAGGGTGGTCCTTATGGTGGACTGCAGGTATGGAGAGCTGTTGTCATCGTATTAGATAGATAAGAATGATTATATGTATTGTAGAAATGTCTCCTATCATGTTCCCTAATTTTTTATTATGTCCACATCCTGGTCCCCATCTTGGACATCATAAAAACAAACGTGCACTTTTTTGTTTAATTTACACATTGGACCATAGGGAAAATGACACTACAGCTACAGAGATGACCGTCTGATAGCCCAGCTCGACTATCCATCTCTACTGAAGACCCTTTCAGCTTTTTGAGAGTTGGGTGGAGGACATCATCTCTGAAAATAGGGTCCCACAGCTGCACCCCATCAGTGGGAGCAGGACTCTTTTAACTCTTAGAAGAGTCAATGCTCTGAGACCATGGGGGGCGCTTAGCCCCCTCTCTTCGTCACTGAGGATGATTTCATTTTTCAGGGATTAGAGAGGGTGGTCCTTATGGTGGACTGCAGGTATGGAGAGCTGTTGTCATCGTATTAGATAGATAAGAATGATTATATGTATTGTAGCAATGTCTCCTATCATGTTCCCTAATTTTTTATTATGTCCACATCATGGTCCCCATCTTGGACATCATAACAAACGTGCACTTTTTTGTTTAATTTACACATTGGACCATAGGAAAAATGACACTACAGCTACAGAGGTGACCGTCTGATAGCCCAGCTCGACTATCCATCTCTACTGAAGACCCTTTCAGCTTTTTGAGAGTTGGGTGGAGGACATCATCTCTGAAAATAGGGTCCCACAGCTGCACCCCATCAGTGGGAGCAGGACTCTTTTAACTCTTAGAAGAGTCAATGCTCTGAGACCATGGGGGGCGCTTAGCCCCCTCTCTTCGTCACTGAGGATGATTTCATTTTTCAGGGATTAGAGAGGGTGGTCCTTATGGTGGACTGCAGGTATGGAGAGCTGTTGTCATCGTATTAGATAGATAAGAATGATTATATGTATTGTAGAAATGTCTCCTATCATGTTCCCTAATTTTTTATTATGTCCACATCCTGGTCCCCATCTTGGACATCATAACAAACGTGCACTTCTTTGTTTAATTTACACATTGGACCATAGGAAAAATGACACTACAGCTACAGAGGTGACCGTCTGATAGCCCAGCTCGACTATCCATCTCTACTGAAGACCCTTTCAGCTTTTTGAGAGTTGGGTGGAGGACATCATCTCTGAAAATAGAATCCCACAGCTGCACCCCATCAGTGGGAGCAGGACTCTTTTAACTCTTAGAAGAGTCAATGCTCTGAGACCATGGGGGGCGCTTAGCCCCCTCTCTTCGTCACTGAGGATGATTTCATTTTTCAGGGATTAGAGAGGGTGGTCCTTATGGTGGACTGCAGGTATGGAGAGCTGTTGTCATCGTATTAGATAGATAAGAATGATTATATGTATTGTAGAAATGTCTCCTATCATGTTCCCTAATTTTTTATTATGTCCACATCCTGGTCCCCATCTTGGACATCATAACAAACGTGCACTTTTTTGTTTAATTTACACATTGGACCATAGGAAAAATGACACTACAGCTACAGAGGTGACCGTCTGATAGCCCAGCTCGACTATCCATCTCTACTGAAGACCCTTTCAGCTTTTTGAGAGTTGGGTGGAGGACATCATCTCTGAAAATAGGGTCCCACAGCTGCACCCCATCAGTGGGAGCAGGACTCTTAGGACTCTTAGAAGAGTCAATGCTCTGAGACCATGGGGGGGCGCTTAGCCCCCTCTCTTCGTCACTGAGGATGATTTCATTTTTCAGGGATTAGAGAGGGTGGTCCTTATGGTGGACTGCAGGTATGGAGAGCTGTTGTCATCGTATTAGATAGATAAGAATGATTATATGTATTGTAGAAATGTCTCCTATCATGTTCCCTAATTTTTTATTATGTCCACATCCTGGTCCCCATCTTGGACATCATAACAAACGTGCACTTTTTTGTTTAATTTACACATTGGACCATAGGAAAAATGACACTACAGCTACAGAGGTGACCGTCTGATAGCCCAGCTCGACTATCCATCTCTACTGAAGACCCTTTCAGCTTTTTGAGAGTTGGGTGGAGGACATCATCTCTGAAAATAGGGTCCCACAGCTGCACCCCATCAGTGGGAGCAGGACTCTTTTAACTCTTAGAAGAGTCAATGCTCTGAGACGATGGGGGGCGCTTAGCCCCCTCTCTTCGTCACTGAGGATGATTTCATTTTTCAGGTATTAGAGAGGGTGGTCCTTATGGTGGACTGCAGGTATGGAGAGCTGTTGTCATCGTATTAGATAGATAGGAATGATTATATGTATTGTAGAAATGTCTCCTATCATGTTCCCTAGTTTTTTATTATGTCCACATCCTGGTCCCCATCTTGGACATCATAACAAACGTGCACTTTTTTGTTTAATTTACACATTGGACCATAGGAAAAATGACACTACAGCTACAGAGGTGACCGTCTGATAGCCCAGCTCGACTATCCATCTCTACTGAAGACCCTTTCAGTTTTTTGAGAGTTGGGTGGAGGACATCATCTCTGAAAATAGGGTCCCACAGCTGCACCCCATCAGTGGGAGCAGGACTCTTTTAACTCTTAGAAGAGTCAATGCTCTGAGACCATGGGGGGCGCTTAGCCCCCTCTCTTCGTCACTGAGGATGATTTCATTTTTCAGGGATTAGAGAGGGTGGTCCTTATGGTGGACTGCAGGTATGGAGAGCTGTTGTCATCGTATTAGATAGATAAGAATGATTATATGTATTGTAGAAATGTCTCCTATCATGTTCCCTAATTTTTTACTATGTCCACATCATGGTCCCCATCTTGGGCATCATAACAAACGTGCACTTTTTTGTTTAATTTACACATTGGACCATAGGAAAAATGACACTACAGCTACAGAGGTGACCGTCTGATAGCCCAGCTCGACTATCCATCTCTACTGAAGACCCTTTCAGCTTTTTGAGAGTTGGGTGGAGGACATCATCTCTAAAAATAGGGTCCCACAGCTGCACCCCATCAGTGGGAGCAGGACTCTTTTAACTCTTAGAAGAGTCAATGCTCTGAGACCATGGGGGGCGCTTAGCCCCCTCTCTTCGTCACTGAGGATGATTTCATTTTTCAGGGATTAGAGAGGGTGGTCCTTATGGTGGACTGCAGGTATGGAGAGCTGTTGTCATCGTATTAGATAGATAAAAATGATTATATGTATTGTAGAAATGTCTCCTATCATGTTCCCTAATTTTTTATTATGTCCACATCCTGGTCCCCATCTTGGACATCAAAACAAACGGCACTTTTTTGTTTAATTTACACATTGGACCATAGGAAAAATGACACTACAGCTACAGAAGTGACCGTCTGATAGCCCAGCTCGACTATCCATCTCTACTGAAGACCCTTTCAGCTTTTTGAGAGTTGGGTGGAGGACATCATCTCTGAAAATAGGGTCCCACAGCTGCACCCCATCAGTGGGAGCAGGACTCTTTTAACTCTTACAAGAGTCAATGCTCTGAGACCATGGGGGGCGCTTAGCCCCCTCTCTTCGTCACTGAGGATGATTTCATTTTTCAGGGATTAGAGAGGGTGGTCCTTATGGTGGACTGCAGGTATGGAGAGCTGTTGTCATCGTATTAGATAGATAAGAATGATTATATGTATTGTAGATATGTCTCCTATCATGTTCCCTAATTTTTTATTATGTCCACATCCTGGTCCCCATCTTGGACATCAAAACAAACGGCACTTTTTTGTTTAATTTACATATTGGACCATAGGAAAAATGACACTACAGCTATAGAGGTGACCGTCTGATAGCCCAGCTCGCCTATCCATCTCTACTGAAGACCCTTTCAGCTTTTTGAGAGTTGGGTGGAGGACATCATCTCTGAAAATAGGGTCCCACAGCTGCACCCCATTAGTGGGAGCAGGACTCTTTTAACTCTTAGAAGAGTCAATGCTCTGAGACCATGGGGGGCGCTTAGCCCCCTCTCTTCGTCACTGAGGATGATTTCATTTTTCAGGGATTAGAGAGGGTGGTCCTTATGGTGGACTGCAGGTATGGAGAGCTGTTGTCATCGTATTAGATAGATAAGAATGATTATATGTATTGTAGAAATGTCTCCTATCATGTTCCCTAATTTTTTATTATGTCCACATCCTGGTCCCCATCTTGGACATCATAAAAACAAACGTGCTTTTTTTTGTTTAATTTACACATTGGACCATAGGGAAAATGACACTACAGCTACAGAGATGACCGTCTGATAGCCCAGCTCGACTATCCATCTCTACTGAAGACCCTTTCAGCTTTTTGAGAGTTGGGTGGAGGACATCATCTCTGAAAATAGGGTCCCACAGCTGCACCCCATCAGTGGGAGCAGGACTCTTTTAACTCTTAGAAGAGTCAATGCTCTGAGACCATGGGGGGCGCTTAGCCCCCTCTCTTCGTCACTGAGGATGATTTCATTTTTCAGGGATTAGAGAGGGTGGTCCTTATGGTGGACTGCAGGTATGGAGAGCTGTTGTCATCGTATTAGATAGATAAGAATGATTATATGTATTGTAGAAATGTCTCCTATCATGTTCCCTAATTTTTTATTATGTCCACATCCTGGTCCCCATCTTGGACATCATAACAAACGTGCACTTTTTTGTTTAATTTACACATTGGACCATAGGAAAAATGACACTACAGCTACAGAGGTGACCGTCTGATAGCCCAGCTCGACTATCCATCCCTTCTGAAGACCCTTTCAGCTTTTTGAGAGTTGGGTGGAGGACATCATCTCTGAAAATAGGGTCCCACAGCTGCACCCCATCAGTGGGAGCAGGACTCTTTTAACTCTTAGAAGAGTCAATGCTCTGAGACCATGGGGGGCGCTTAGCCCCCTCTCTTCGTCACTGAGGATGATTTCATTTTTCAGGGATTAGAGAGGGTGGTCCTTATGGTGGACTGCAGGTATGGAGAGCTGTTGTCATCGTATTAGATAGATAAGAATGATTATATGTATTGTAGAAATGTCTCCTATCATGTTCCCTAATTTTTTATTATGTCCACATCCTGGTCCCCATCTTGGACATCATAACAAACGTGCACTTTTTTGTTTAATTTACACATTGGACCATAGGAAAAATGACACTACAGCTACAGAGGTGACCGTCTGATAGCCCAGCTCGACTATCCATCTCTACTGAAGACCCTTTCAGCTTCTTAAGAGTTGGGTGGAGGACATCATCTCTGAAAATAGGGTCCCACAGCTGCACCCCATTAGTGGGAGCAGAACTCATTTAACTCTTAGAAGAGTCAATGCTCTGAGACCATGGGGGGCGCTTAGCCCCCTCTCTTCGTCACTGAGGATGATTTCATTTTTCAGGGATTAGAGAAGGTGGTCCTTATGGTGGACTGCATGTATGGAGAGCTGTTGTCATCGTATTAGATAGATAAGAATGATTATATGTATTGTAGAAATGTCTCCTATCATGTTCCCTAATTTTTTATTATGTCCACATCCTGGTCCCCATCTTGGACATCATAACAACAAACGTGCACTTTTTTGTTTAATTTACACATTGGACCATAGGGAAAATGACACTACAGCTACAGAGGTGACCGTCTGATAGCCCAGCTCGACTATCCATCTCTACTGAAGACCCTTTCAGTTTTTGAGAGTTGGGTGGAGGACATCATCTCTGAAAATAGGGTCCCACAGCTGCACCCCATCAGTGGGAGCAGGACTCTTTTAACTCTTAGAAGAGTCAATGCTCTGAGACCATGGGGGGCGCTTAGCCCCCTCTCTTCGTCACTGAGGATGATGTCATTTTTCAGGGATTAGAGAGGGTGGTCCTTATGGTGGACTGCAGGTATGGAGAGCTGTTGTCATCGTATTGGATAGATAAGAATGATTATATGTATTGTAGAAATGTCTCCTATCATGTTCCCTAATTTTTTATTATGTCCACATCCTGGTCCCCATCTTGGACATCAAAACAAACGGCACTTTTTTGTTTAATTTACACATTGGACAATAGGAAAAATGACACTACAGCTACAGCGGTGACCGTCTGATAGCACAGCTCGACTATCCATCTCTACTGAAGACCCTTTCAGCTTTTTGAGAGTTGGGTGGAGGACATCATCTCTGAAAATAGGGTCCCACAGCTGCACCCCATCAGTGGGAGCAGGACTCTTTTAACTCTTAGAAGAGTCAATGCTCTGAGACCATGGGGGGCGCTTAGCCGCCTCTCTTCGTCACTGAGGATGATTTCATTTTTCAGGGATTAGAGAGGGTGGTCCTTATGGTGGACTGCAGGTATGGAGAGCTGTTGTCATCGTATTAGATAGATAAGAATGATTATATGTATTGTAGAAATGTCTCCTATCATGTTCCCTAATTTTTTATTATGTCCACATCCTGGTCCCCATCTTGGACATCATAACAAACGTGCACTTTTTTGTTTAATTTACACATTGGACCATATGAAAAATGACACTACAGCTACAGAGGTGACCGTCTGATAGCACAGCTCGACTATCCATCTCTACTGAAGACCCTTTCAGCTTTTTGAGAGTTGGGTGGAGGACATCATCTCTGAAAATAGGGTCCCACAGCTGCACCCCATCAGTGGGAGCAGGACTCTTTTAACTCTTAGAAGAGTCAATGCTCTGAGACCATGGGGGGCGCTTAGCCCCCTCTCTTCGTCACTGAGGATGATTTCATTTTTCAGGGATTAGAGAGGGTGGTCCTTATGGTGGACTGCAGGTATGGAGAGCTGTTGTCATCGTATTAGATAGATAAGAATGATTATATGTATTGTAGAAATGTCTCCTATCATGTTCCCTAATTTTTTATTATGTCCACATCCTGGTCCCCATCTTGGACATCATAACAAACGTGCACTTTTTTGTTTAATTTACACATTGGACCATAGGAAAAATGACACTACAGCTACAGAGGTGACCGTCTGTTAGCCCAGCTCGACTATCCATCTCTACTGAAGACCCTTTCAGCTTTTTGAGAGTTGGGTGGAGGACATCATCTCTGAAAATAGGGTCCCACAGCTGCACCTCATCAGTGGGAGCAGGACTCATTTAACTCTTAGAAGAGTCAATGCTCTGAGACCATGGGGGGCGCTTAGCCCCCTCTCTTCGTCACTGAGGATGATTTCATTTTTCAGGGATTAGAGAGGGTGGTCCTTATGGTGGACTGCAGGTATGGAGAGCTGTTGTCATCGTATTAGATAGATAAGAATGATTATATGTATTGTAGAAATGTCTCCTATCATGTTCCCTAATTTTTTATTATGTCCACATCCTGGTCCCCATCTTGGACATCATAACAAACGTGCACTTTTTTGTTTAATTTACACATTGGACCATAGGAAAAATGACACTACAGCTACAGAGGTGACCGTCTGATAGCCCAGCTCGACTATCCATCTCTACTGAAGACCCTTTCAGCTTTTTGAGAGTTGGGTGGAGGACATCATCTCTGAAAATAGGGTCCCACAGCTGCACCCCATCAGTGGGAGCAGGATTCTTTTAACTCTTAGAAGAGTCAATGCTCTGAGACCATGGGGGGCGCTTAGCCCCCTCTCTTCGTCACTGAGGATGATTTCATTTTTCAGGGATTAGAGAGGGTGGTCCTTATGGTGGACTGCAGGTATGGAGAGCTGTTGTCATCGTATTAGATAGATAAGAATGATTATATGTATTGTAGGAATGTCTCCAATCATGTTCCCTAATTTTTTATTATGTCCACATCCTGGTCCCCATCTTGGACATCATAACAAACGTGCACTTTTTTGTTTAATTTACACATTGGACCATAGGAAAATGGACACTACAACTACAGAGGTGACCGTCTGATAGCCCAGCTCGACTATCAATCTCTACTGAAGACCCTTTCAGCTTTTTGAGAGTTGGGTGGAGGACATCATCTCTGAAAATAGGGTCCCACAGCTGCACCCCATCAGTGGGAGCAGGACTCTTTTAACTCTTAGAAGAGTCAATGCTCTGAGACCATGGGGGGCGCTTAGCCCCCTCTCTTCGTCACTGAGGATGATTTCATTTTTCAGGGATTAGAGAGGGTGGTCCTTCTGGTGGACTGCAGGTATGGAGAGCTGTTGTCATCATATTAGATAGATAAGAATGATTATATGTATTGTAGAAATGTCTCCTATCATGTTCCCTAATTTTTTATTATGTCCACATCCTGGTCCCCATCTTGGACATCATAACAAACGTGCACTTTTTTGTTTAATTTACACATTGGACCATAGGAAAAATGACACTACAGCTACAGAGGTGACCGTCTGATAGCCCAGCTCGACTATCCATCTCTTCTGAAGACCCTTTCAGCTTTTTGAGAGTTGGGTGGAGGACATCATCTCTGAAAATAGGGTCCCACAGCTGCACCCCATCAGTGGGAGCAGGACTCTTTTAACTCTTAGAAGAGTCAATGCTCTGAGACCATGGGGGGCGCTTAGCCCCCTCTCTTCGTCACTGAGGATGATTTCATTTTTCAGGGATTAGAGAGGGTGGTCCTTATGGTGGACTGCAGGTATGGAGAGCTGTTGTCATCGTATTAGATAGATAAGAATGATTATATGTATTGTAGAAATGTCTCCTATCATGTTCCCTAATTTTTTATTATGTCCACATCCTGGTCCCCATCTTGGACATCATAACAAACGTGCACTTTTTTGTTTAATTTACACATTGGACCATAGGAAAAATGACACTACAGCTACAGAGGTGACCGTCTGATAGCCCAGCTCGACTATCCATCTCTACTGAAGACCCTTTCAGCTTTTTGAGAGTTGGATGGAGGACATCATCTCTGAAAATAGGGTCCCACAGCTGCACCCCATCAGTGGGAGCAGGACTCTTTTAACTCTTAGAAGAGTCAATGCTCTGAGACCATGGGGGGTGCTTAGCCCCCTCTCTTCGTCACTGAGGATGATTTCATTTTTCAGGGATTAGAGAGGGTGGTCCTTATGGTGGACTGCAGGTATGGAGAGCTGTTGTCATCGTATTAGATAGATAAGAATGATTATATGTATTGTAGAAATGTCTCCTATCATGTTCTCTAATTTTTTATTATGTCCACATCCTGGTCCCCATCTTGGACATCATAACAAACGTGCACTTTTTTGTTTAATTTACACATTGGACCATAGGAAAAATGACACTACAGCTACAGAGGTGACCCTCTGATAGCCCAGCTCGACTATCCATCTCTACTGAAGACCCTTTCAGCTTTTTGAGAGTTGGGTGGAGGACATCATCTCTGAAAATAGGGTCCCACAGCTGCACCTCATCAGTGGGAGCAGGACTCATTTAACTCTTAGAAGAGTCAATGCTCTGAGACCATGGGGGGCGCTTAGCCCCCTCTCTTCGTCACTGAGGATGATTTCATTTTTCAGGGATTAGAGAGGGTGGTCCTTATGGTGGACTGCAGGTATGGAGAGCTGTTGTCATCGTATTAGATAGATAAGAATGATTATATGTATTGTAGAAATGTCTCCTATCATGTTCCCTAATTTTTTATTATGTCCACATCCTGGTCCCCATCTTGGACATCATAACAAACGTGCACTTTTTTGTTTAATTTACACATTGGACCATAGGAAAAATGACACTACAGCTACAGAGGTGACCGTCTGATAGCCCAGCTCGACTATCCATCTCTACTGAAGACCCTTTCAGCTTTTTGAGAGTTGGATGGAGGACATCATCTCTGAAAATAGGGTCCCACAGCTGCACCCCATCAGTGGGAGCAGGACTCTTTTAACTCTTAGCAGAGTCAATGCTCTGAGACCATGGGGGGCGCTTAGCCCCCTCTCTTCGTCACTGAGGATGATTTCATTTTTCAGGGATTAGAGAGGGTGGTCCATATGGTGGACTGCAGGTATGGAGAGCTGTTGTCATCGTATTAGATAGATAAGAATGATTATATGTATTGTAGAAATGTCTCCTATCATGTTCCCTAATTTTTTATTATGTCCACATCCTGGTCCCCATCTTGGACATCATAACAACAAACGTGCACTTTTTTGTTTAATTTACACATTGGACCATAGGGAAAATGACACTACAGCTACAGAGGTGACCGTCTGATAGCCCAGCTCGACTATCCATCTCTACTGAAGACCCTTTCAGCTTTTTGAGAGTTGGGTGGAAGACATCATCTCTGAAAATAGGGTCCCACAGCTGCACCCCATCAGTGGGAGCAGGACTCTTTTAACTCTTAGAAGAGTCAATGCTCTGAGACCATGGGGGGCGCTTAGCCCCCTCTCTTCGTCACTGAGGATGATTTCATTTTTCAGGGATTAGAGAGGGTGGTCCTTATGGTGGACTGCAGGTATGGAGAGCTGTTGTCATCGTATTAGATAGATAAGAATGATTATATGTATTGTAGGAATGTCTCCAATCATGTTCCCCAATTTTTTATTATGTCCACATCCTGGTCCCCATCTTGGACATCATAACAAACGTGCACTTTTTTGTTTAATTTACACATTGGACCATAGGAAAATGGACACTACAACTACAGAGGTGACCGTCTGATAGCCCAGCTCGACTATCAATCTCTACTGAAGACCCTTTCAGCTTTTTGAGAGTTGGGTGGAGGACATCATCTCTGAAAATAGGGTCCCACAGCTGCACCCCATCAGTGGGAGCAGGACTCTTTTAACTCTTAGAAGAGTCAATGCTCTGAGACCATGGGGGGCGCTTAGCCCCCTTTCTTCGTCACTGAGGATGATTTCATTTTTCAGGGATTAGAGAGGGTGGTCCTTCTGGTGGACTGCAGGTATGGAGAGCTGTTGTCATCATATTAGATAGATAAGAATGATTATATGTATTGTAGAAATGTCTCCTATCATGTTCCCTAATTTTTTATTATGTCCACATCCTGGTCCCCATCTTGGACATCATAACAAACGTGCACTTTTTTGTTTAATTTACACATTGGACCATAGGAAAAATGACACTACAGCTACAGAGGTGACCGTCTGATAGCCCAGCTCGACTATCCATCTCTTCTGAAGACCCTTTCAGCTTTTTGAGAGTTGGGTGGAGGACATCATCTCTGAAAATAGGGTCCCACAGCTGCACCCCATCAGTGGGAGCAGGACTCTTTTAACTCTTAGAAGAGTCAATGCTCTGAGACCATGGGGATCGCTTAGCCCCCTCTCTTCGTCACTGAGGATGATTTCATTTTTCAGGGATTAGAGAGGGTGGTCCTTATGGTGGACTGCAGGTATGGAGAGCTGTTGTCATCGTATTAGATAGATAAGAATGATTATATGTATTGTAGAAATGTCTCCTATCATGTTCCCTAATTTTTTATTATGTCCACATCCTGGTCCCCATCTTGGACATCATAACAAACGTGCACTTTTTTGTTTAATTTACACATTGGACCATAGGAAAAATGACACTACAGCTACAGAGGTGACCGTCTGATAGCCCAGCTCGACTATCCATCTCTACTGAAGACCCTTTCAGCTTTTTGAGAGTTGGATGGAGGACATCATCTCTGAAAATAGGGTCCCACAGCTGCACCCCATCAGTGGGAGCAGGACTCTTAACTCTTAGAAGAGTCAATGCTCTGAGACCATGGGGGGTGCTTAGCCCCCTCTCTTCGTCACTGAGGATGATTTCATTTTTCAGGGATTAGAGAGGGTGGTCCTTATGGTGGACTGCAGGTATGGAGAGCTGTTGTCATCGTATTAGATAGATAAGAATGATTATATGTATTGTAGAAATGTCTCCTATCATGTTCTCTAATTTTTTATTATGTCCACATCCTGGTCCCCATCTTGGACATCATAACAAACGTGCACTTTTTTGTTTAATTTACACATTGGACCATAGGAAAAATGACACTACAGCTACAGAGGTGACCCTCTGATAGCCCAGCTCGACTATCCATCTCTACTGAAGACCCTTTCAGCTTTTTGAGAGTTGGGTGGAGGACATCATCTCTGAAAATAGGGTCCCACAGCTGCACCTCATCAGTGGGAGCAGGACTCATTTAACTCTTAGAAGAGTCAATGCTCTGAGACCATGGGGGGCGCTTAGCCCCCTCTCTTCGTCACTGAGGATGATTTCATTTTTCAGGGATTAGAGAGGGTGGTCCTTATGGTGGACTGCAGGTATGGAGAGCTGTTGTCATCGTATTAGATAGATAAGAATGATTATATGTATTGTAGAAATGTCTCCTATCATGTTCCCTAATTTTTTATTATGTCCACATCCTGGTCCCCATCTTGGACATCATAACAAACGTGCACTTTTTTGTTTAATTTACACATTGGACCATAGGAAAAATGACACTACAGCTACAGAGGTGACCGTCTGATAGCCCAGCTCGACTATCCATCTCTACTGAAGACCCTTTCAGCTTTTTGAGAGTTGGATGGAGGACATCATCTCTGAAAATAGGGTCCCACAGCTGCACCCCATCAGTGGGAGCAGGACTCTTTTAACTCTTAGCAGAGTCAATGCTCTGAGACCATGGGGGGCGCTTAGCCCCCTCTCTTCGTCACTGAGGATGATTTCATTTTTCAGGGATTAGAGAGGGTGGTCCATATGGTGGACTGCAGGTATGGAGAGCTGTTGTCATCGTATTAGATAGATAAGAATGATTATATGTATTGTAGAAATGTCTCCTATCATGTTCCCTAATTTTTTATTATGTCCACATCCTGGTCCCCATCTTGGACATCATAACAACAAACGTGCACTTTTTTGTTTAATTTACACATTGGACCATAGGGAAAATGACACTACAGCTACAGAGGTGACCGTCTGATAGCCCAGCTCGACTATCCATCTCTACTGAAGACCCTTTCAGCTTTTTGAGAGTTGGGTGGAAGACATCATCTCTGAAAATAGGGTCCCACAGCTGCACCCCATCAGTGGGAGCAGGACTCTTTTAACTCTTAGAAGAGTCAATGCTCTGAGACCATGGGGGGCGCTTAGCCCCCTCTCTTCGTCACTGAGGATGATTTCATTTTTCAGGGATTAGAGAGGGTGGTCCTTATGGTGGACTGCAGGTATGGAGAGCTGTTGTCATCGTATTAGATAGATAAGAATGATTATATGTATTGTAGAAATGTCTCCTATCATGTTCCCTAATTTTTTATTATGTCCACATCCTGGTCCCCATCTTGGACATCATAACAAACGTGCACTTTTTTGTTTAATTTACACATTGGACCATAGGAAAAATGACACTACAGCTACAGAGGTGACCGTCTGATAGCCCAGCTCGACTATCCATCTCTACTGAAGACCCTTTCAGCTTTTTGAGAGTTGGGTGGAGGACATCATCTCTGAAAATAGGGTCCCACAGCTGCACCTCATCAGTGGGAGCAGGACTCATTTAACTCTTAGAAGAGTCAATGCTCTGAGACCATGGGGGGCGCTTAGCCCCCTCTCTTCGTCACTGAGGATGATTTCATTTTTCAGGGATTAGAGAGGGTGGTCCTTATGGTGGACTGCAGGTATGGAGAGCTGTTGTCATCGTATTAGATAGATAAGAATGATTATATGTATTGTAGAAATGTCTCCTATCATGTTCCCTAATTTTTTATTATGTCCACATCCTGGTCCCCATCTTGGACATCATAACAAACGTGCACTTTTTTGTTTAATTTACACATTGGACCATAGGAAAAATGACACTACAGCTACAGAGGTGACCGTCTGATAGCCCAGCTCGACTATCCATCTCTACTGAAGACCCTTTCAGCTTTTTGAGAGTTGGGTGGAGGACATCATCTCTGAAAATAGGGTCCCACAGCTGCACCCCATCAGTGGGAGCAGGACTCTTTTAACTCTTAGAAGAGTCAATGCTCTGAGACCATGGGGGGCGCTTAGCCCCCTCTCTTCGTCACTGAGGATGATTTCATTTTTCAGGGATTAGAGAGGGTGGTCCATATGGTGGACTGCAGGTATGGAGAGCTGTTGTCATCGTATTAGATAGATAAGAATGATTATATGTATTGTAGAAATGTCTCCTATCATGTTCCCTAATTTTTTATTATGTCCACATCCTGGTCCCCATCTTGGATATCATAACAAACGTGCACTTTTTTGTTTAATTTACACATTGGACCATAGGAAAAATGACACTACAGCTACAGAGGTGACCGTCTGATAGCCCAGCTCGACTATCCATCTCTACTGAAGACCCTTTCAGCTTTTTGAGAGTTGGGTGGAGGACATCATCTCTGAAAATAGGGTCCCACAGCTGCACCCCATCAGTGGGAGCAGGACTCTTTTAACTCTTAGAAGAGTCAATGCTCTGAGACCATGGGGGGCGCTTAGCCCCCTCTCTTCGTCACTGAGGATGATTTCATTTTTCAGGGATTAGAGAGGGTGGTCCTTATGGTGGACTGCAGGTATGGAGAGCTGTTGTCATCGTATTAGATAGATAAGAATGATTATATGTATTGTAGATATGTCTCCTATCATGGTCCCTAATTTTTTATTATGTCCACATCCTGGTCCCCATCTTGGACATCAAAACAAACGGCACTTTTTTGTTTCATTTACACATTGGACCATAGGAAAAATGACACTACAGCTACACAGGTGACCGTCTGATAGCCCAGCTCGACTATCAATCTCTACTGAAGACCCTTTCAGCTTTTTGAGAGTTGGGTGGAGGACATCATCTCTGAAAATAGGGTCCCACAGCTGCAACCCATCAGTGGGAGCAGGACTCTTAGGACTCTTAGAAGAGTCAATGCTCTGAGACCATGGGGGGCGCTTAGCCCCCTCTCTTCGTCACTGAGGATGATTTCATTTTTCAGGGATTAGAGAGGGTGGTCCTTATGGTGGACTGCAGGTATGGAGAGCTGTTGTCATCATATTAGATAGATAAGAATGATTATATGTATTGTAGAAATGTCTCCTATCATGTTCCCTAATTTTTTATTATGTCCACATCCTGGTCCCCATCTTGGACATCATAACAACAAACGTGCACTTTTTTGTTTAATTTACACATTGGACCATAGGGAAAATGACTCTACAGCTACAGAGGTGACCGTCTGATAGCCCAGCTCGACTATCCATCTCTACTGAAGACCCTTTCAGCTTTTTGAGAGTTGGGTGGAGGACATCATCTCTGAAAATAGGGTCCCACAGCTGCACCCCATCAGTGGGAGCAGGACTCTTTTAACTCTTAGAAGAGTCAATGCTCTGAGACCATGGGGGGCGCTTAGCCCCCTCTCTTCGTCACTGAGGATGATTTCATTTTTCAGGGATTAGAGAGGGTGGTCCTTATGGTGGACTGCAGGTATGGAGAGCTGTTGTCATCGTATTAGATAGATAAGAATGATTATATGTATTGTAGAAATGTCTCCTATCATGTTCCCTAATTTTTTATTATGTCCACATCCTGGTCCCCATCTTGGACATCATAACAAACGTGCACTTTTTTGTTTAATTTACACATTGGACCATAGGAAAAATGACACTACAGCTACAGAGGTGACCGTCTGTTAGCCCAGCTCGACTATCCATCTCTACTGAAGACCCTTTCAGCTTTTTGAGAGTTGGGTGGAGGACATCATCTCTGAAAATAGGGTCCCACAGCTGCACCTCATCAGTGGGAGCAGGACTCATTTAACTCTTAGAAGAGTCAATGCTCTGAGACCATGGGGGCGCTTAGCCCCCTCTCTTCGTCACTGAGGATGATTTCATTTTTCAGGGATTAGAGAGGGTGGTCCTTATGGTGGACTGCAGGTATGGAGAGCTGTTGTCATCGTATTAGATAGATAAGAATGATTATATGTATTGTAGAAATGTCTCCTATCATGTTCCCTAATTTTTTATTATGTCCACATCCTGGTCCCCATCTTGGACATCATAACAAACGTGCACTATTTTGTTTAATTTACACATTGGACCATAGGAAAAATGACACTACAGCTACAGAGGTGACCGTCTGATAGCCCAGCTCGACTATCCATCTCTACTGAAGACCCTTTCAGCTTTTTGAGAGTTGGGTGGAGGACATCATCTCTGAAAATAGGGTCCCACAGCTGCACCCCATCAGTGGGAGCAGGACTCTTTTAACTCTTAGAAGAGTCAATGCTCTGAGACCATGGGGGGCGCTTAGCCCCCTCTCTTCGTCACTGAGGATGATTTCATTTTTCAGGGATTAGAGAGGGTGGTCCTTATGGTGGACTGCAGGTATGGAGAGCTGTTGTCATCGTATTAGATAGATTAGAATGATTATATGTATTGTAGAAATGTCTCCTATCATGTTCCCTAATTTTTTATTATGTCCACATCCTGGTCCCCATCTTGGACATCATAACAAACGTGCACTTTTTTGTTTAATTTACACATTGGACCATAGGAAAAATGACACTACAGCTACAGAGGTGACCGTCTGATAGCCCAGCTCGACTATCCATCTCTACTGAAGACCCTTTTAGCTTTTTGAGAGTTGGGTGGAGGACATCATCTCTGAAAATAGGGTCCCACAGCTGCACCTCATCAGTGGGAGCAGGACTCATTTAACTCTTAGAAGAGTCAATGCTCTGAGACCATGGGGGGCGCTTAGCCCCCTCTCTTCGTCACTGAGGATGATTTCATTTTTCAGGGATTAGAGAGGGTGGTCCTTATGGTGGACTGCAGGTATGGAGAGCTGTTGTCATCGTATTAGATAGATAAGAATGATTATATGTATTGTAGAAATGTCTCCTATCATGTTCCATAATTTTTTATTATGTCCACATCCTGGTCCCCATCTTGGACATCATAACAAACGTGCACTTTTTTGTTTAATTTACACATTGGACCATAGGAAAAATGACACTACAACTACAGAGGTGACCGTCTGATAGCCCAGCTCGACTATCAATCTCTACTGAAGACCCTTTCAGCTTTTTGAGAGTTGGGTGGAAGACATCATCTCTGAAAATAGGGTCCCACAGCTGCACCCCATCAGTGGGAGCAGGACTCTTTTAACTCTTAGAAGAGTCAATGCTCTTAGACCATGGGGGGCGCTTAGCCCCCTCTCTTCGTCACTGAGGATGATTTCATTTTTCAGGGATTAGAGAGGGTGGTCCTTATGGTGGACTGCAGGTATGGAGAGCTGTTGTCATCATATTAGATAGATAAGAATGATTATATGTATTGTAGAAATGTCTCCTATCATGTTCCCTAATTTTTTATTATGTCCACATCCTGGTCCCCATCTTGGACATCATAACAAACGTGCACTTTTTTGTTTAATTTACACATTGGACCATAGGAAAAATGACACTACAGCTACAGAGGTGACCGTCTGATAGCCCAGCTCGACTATCCATCTCTTCTGAAGACCCTTTTAGCTTTTTGAGAGTTGGATGGAGGACATCATCTCTGAAAATAGGGTCCCACAGCTGCACCCCATCAGTGGGAGCAGGACTCTTTTAACTCTTAGAAGAGTCAATGCTCTGAGACCATGGGGGGCGCTTAGCCCCCTCTCTTCGTCACTGAGGATGATTTCATTTTTCAGGGATTAGAGAGGGTGGTCCTTATGGTGGACTGCAGGTATGGAGAGCTGTTGTCATCGTATTAGATAGATAAGAATGATTATATGTATTGTAGAAATGTCTCCTATCATGTTCTCTAATTTTTTATTATGTCCACATCCTGGTCCCCATCTTGGACATCATAACAAACGTGCACTTTTTTGTTTAATTTACACATTGGACCATAGGAAAAATGACACTACAGCTACAGAGGTGACCCTCTGATAGCCCAGCTCGACTATCCATCTCTACTGAAGACCCTTTCAGCTTTTTGAGAGTTGGGTGGAGGACATCATCTCTGAAAATAGGGTCCCACAGCTGCACCTCATCAGTGGGAGCAGGACTCATTTAACTCTTAGAAGAGTCAATGCTCTGAGACCATGGGGGGCGCTTAGCCCCCTCTCTTCGTCACTGAGGATGATTTCATTTTTCAGGGATTAGAGAGGGTGGTCCTTATGGTGGACTGCAGGTATGGAGAGCTGTTGTCATCGTATTAGATAGATAAGAATGATTATATGTATTGTAGAAATGTCTCCTATCATGTTCCCTAATTTTTTATTATGTCCACATCCTGGTCCCCATCTTGGACATCATAACAAACGTGCACTTTTTTGTTTAATTTACACATTGGACCATAGGAAAAATGACACTACAGCTACAGAGGTGACCGTCTGATAGCCCAGCTCGACTATCCATCTCTACTGAAGACCCTTTCAGCTTTTTGAGAGTTGGGTGGAGGACATCATCTCTGAAAATAGGGTCCCACATCTGCACCCCATCAGTGGGAGCAGGACTCTTTTAACTCTTAGAAGAGTCAATGCTCTGAGACCATGGGGGGCGCTTAGCCCCCTCTCTTCGTCACTGAGGATGATTTCATTTTTCAGGGATTAGAGAGGGTGGTCCATATGGTGGACTGCAGGTATGGAGAGCTGTTGTCATCGTATTAGATAGATAAGAATGATTATATGTATTGTAGAAATGTCTCCTATCATGTTCCCTAATTTTTTATTATGTCCACATCCTGGTCCCCATCTTGGACATCATAACAAACGTGCACTTTTTTGTTTAATTTACACATTGGACCATAGGAAAAATGACACTACAGCTACAGAGGTGACCGTCTGATAGCCCAGCTCGACTATCCATCTCTACTGAAGACCCTTTCAGCTTTTTGAGAGTTGGGTGGAGGACATCATCTCTGAAAATAGGGTCCCACAGCTGCACCCCATTAGTGGGAGCAGAACTCTTTTAACTCTTAGAAGAGTCAATGCTCTGAGACCATGGGGGGCGCTTAGCCCCCTCTCTTCGTCACTGAGGATGATTTCATTTTTCAGGGATTAGAGAGGGTGGTCCTTATGGTGGACTGCAGGTATGGAGAGCTGTTGTCATCGTATTAGATAGATAAGAATGATTATATGTATTGTAGAAATGTCTCCTATCATGTTCCCTAATTTTTTATTATGTCCACATCCTGGTCCCCATCTTGGACATCATAACAAACGTGCACTTTTTTGTTTAATTTACACATTGGACCATAGGAAAAATGACACTACAGCTACAGAGGTGACCGTCTGATAGCCCAGCTCGACTATCCATCTCTACTGAAGACCCTTTCAGCTTTTTGAGAGTTGGGTGGAGGACATCATCTCTGAAAATAGGGTCCCACAGCTGCACCCCATCAGTGGGAGCAGGACTCTTAGGACTCTTAGAAGAGTCAATGCTCTGAGACCATGGGGGGCGCTTAGCCCCCTCTCTTCGTCACTGAGGATGATTTCATTTTTCAGGGATTAGAGAGGGTGGTCCTTATGGTGGACTGCAGGTATGGAGAGCTGTTGTCATCGTATTGGATAGATAAGAATGATTATATGTATTGTAGAAATGTCTCCTATCATGTTCCCTAATTTTTTATTATGTCCACATCCTGGTCCCCATCTTGGACATCAAAACAAACGGCACTTTTTTGTTTAATTTACACATTGGACAATAGGAAAAATGACACTACAGCTACAGAGGTGACCGTCTGATAGCCCAGCTCGACTATCCATCTCTACTGAAGACCCTTTCAGCTTTTTGAGAGTTGGGTGGAGGACATCATCTCTGAAAAAAGGGTCCCACAGCTGCACCCCATCAGTGGGAGCAGGACTCTTTTAACTCTTAGAAGAGTCAATGCTCTGAGACCATGGGGGGCGCTTAGCCCCCTCTCTTCGTCACTGAGGATGATTTCATTTTTCAGGGATTAGAGAGGGTGGTCCTTATGGTGGACTGCAGGTATGGAGAGCTGTTGTCATCGTATTAGATAGATAAGAATGATTATATGTATTGTAGAAATGTCTCCTATCATGTTCCCTAATTTTTTATTATGTCCACATCCTGGTCCCCATCTTGGACATCATAACAAACGTGCACTTTTTTGTTTAATTTACACATTGGACCATAGGAAAAATGACACTACAGCTACAGAGGTGACCGTCTGATAGCCCAGCTCGACTATCCATCTCTTCTGAAGACCCTTTTAGCTTTTTGAGAGTTGGGTGGAGAACATCATCTCTGAAAATAGGGTCCCACAGCTGCACCCCATCAGTGGGAGCAGGACTCTTTTAACTCTTAGAAGAGTCAATGCTCTGAGACCATGGGGGGCGCTTAGCTCCCTCTCTTCGTCACTGAGGATGATTTCATTTTTCAGGGATTAGAGAGGGTGGTCCTGATGGTGGACTGCAGGTATGGAGAGCTGTTGTCATCGTATTAGATAGATAAGAATGATTATATGTATTGTAGAAATGTCTCCTATCATGTTCCCTAGTTTTTTATTATGTCCACATCCTGGTCCCCATCTTGGACATCATAACAAACGTGCACTTTTTTGTTTAATTTACACATTGGACCATAGGAAAAATGACACTACAGCTACAGAGGTGACCGTCTGTTAGCCCAGCTCGACTATCCATCTCTACTGAAGACCCTTTCAGCTTTTTGAGAGTTGGGTGGAGGACATCATCTCTGAAAATAGGGTCCCACAGCTGCACCTCATCAGTGGGAGCAGGACTCATTTAACTCTTAGAAGAGTCAATGCTCTGAGACCATGGGGGGCGCTTAGCCCCCTCTCTTCGTCACTGAGGATGATTTCATTTTTCAGGGATTAGAGAGGGTGGTCCTTATGGTGGACTGCAGGTATGGAGAGCTGTTGTCATCGTATTAGATAGATAAGAATGATTATATGTATTGTAGAAATGTCTCCTATCATGTTCCCTAATTTTTTATTATGTCCACATCCTGGTCCCCATCTTGGACATCATAACAAACGTGCACTTGTTTGTTTAATTTACACATTGGACCATAGGAAAAATGACACTACAGCTACAGAGGTGACCGTCTGATAGCCCAGCTCGACTATCCATCTCTACTGAAGACACTTTCAGCTTTTTGAGAGTTGGGTGGAGGACATCATCTCTGAAAATAGGGTCCCACAGCTGGACCCCATCAGTGGGAGCAGGACTCTTTTAACTCTTAGAATAGTCAATGCTCTGAGACCATGGGGGGCGCTTAGCCCCCTCTCTTCGTCACTGAGGATGATTTCATTTTTCAGGGATTAGAGAGGGTGGTCCTTATGGTGGACTGCAGGTATGGAGAGCTGTTGTCATTGTATTAGATAGATAAGAATGATTATATGTATTGTAGAAATGTCTCCTATCATGTTCCCTAATTTTTTATTATGTCCACATCCTGGTCCCCATCTTGGACATCATAACAAACGTGCACTTTTTTGTTTAATTTACACATTGGACCATAGGAAAAATGACACTACAGCTACAGAGGTGACCGTCTGATAGCCCAGCTCGACTATCCATCTCTACTGAAGACCCTTTCAGCTTTTTGAGAGTTGGGTGGAGGACATCATCTCTGAAAATAGGGTCCCACAGCTGCACCCCATCAGTGGGAGCAGGACTCTTTTAACTCTTAGAAGAGTCAATGCTCTGAGACCATGGGGGGCGCTTAGCCCCCTCTCTTCGTCACTGAGGATGATTTCATTTTTCAGGGATTAGAGAGGGTGGTCCTTATGGTGGACTGCAGGTATGGAGAGCTGTTGTCATCGTATTAGATAGATAAGAATGATTATATGTATTGTAGAAATGTCTCCTATCATGTTCCCTCATTTTTTATTATGTCCACATCCTGGTCCCCATCTTGGACATCATAACAAACGTGCACTTTTTTGTTTAATTTACACATTGGACCATAGGAAAAATGACACTACAACTACAGAGGTGACCGTCTGATAGCCCAGCTCGACTATCAATCTCTACTGAAGACCCTTTCAGCTTTTTGAGCGTTGGGTGGAGGACATCATCTCTGAAAATAGGGTCCCACAGCTGCACCCCATCAGTGGGAGCAGGACTCTTTTAACTCTTAGAAGAGTCAATGCTCTGAGACCATGGGGGGCGCTTAGCCCCCTCTCTTCGTCACTGAGGATGATTTCATTTTTCAGGGTTTAGAGAGGGTGGTCCTTATGGTGGACTGCAGGTATGGAGAGCTGTTGTCATCATATTAGATAGATAAGAATGATTATATGTATTGTAGAAATGTCTCCTATCATGTTCCCTAATTTTTTATTATGTCCACATCCTGGTCCCCATCTTGGACATCATAACAAACGTGCACTTTTTTGTTTAATTTACACATTGGACCATAGGAAAAATGACACTACAGCTACAGAGGTGACCGTCTGATAGCCCAGCTCGACTATCCATCTCTTCTGAAGACCCTTTCAGCTTTTTGAGAGTTGGGTGGAGGACATCATCTCTGAAAATAGGGTCCCACAGCTGCACCCCATCAGTGGGAGCAGGACTCTTTTAACTCTTAGAAGAGTCAATGCTCTGAGACCATGGGGGGCGCTTAGCCCCCTCTCTTCGTCACTGAGGATGATTTCATTTTTCAGGGATTAGACAGGGTGGTCCTTATGGTGGACTGCAGGTATGGAGAGCTGTTGTCATCGTATTAGATAGATAAGAATGATTATATGTATTGTAGAAATGTCTCCTATCATGTTCTCTAATTTTTTATTATGTCCACATCCTGGTCCCCATCTTGGACATCATAACAAACGTGCACTTTTTTGTTTAATTTACACATTGGACCATAGGAAAAATGACACTACAGCTACAGAGGTGACCCTCTGATAGCCCAGCTCGACTATCCATCTCTACTGAAGACCCTTTCAGCTTTTTGAGAGTTGGGTGGAGGACATCATCTCTGAAAATAGGGTCCCACAGCTGCACCTCATCAGTGGGAGCAGGACTCATTTAACTCTTAGAAGAGTCAATGCTCTGAGACCATGGGGGGCGCTTAGCCCCCTCTCTTCGTCACTGAGGATGATTTCATTTTTCAGGGATTAGAGAGGGTGGTCCTTATGGTGGACTGCAGGTATGGAGAGCTGTTGTCATCGTATTAGATAGATAAGAATGATTATATGTATTGTAGAAATGTCTCCTATCATGTTCCCTAATTTTTTATTATGTCCACATCCTGGTCCCCATCTTGGACATCATAACAAACGTGCACTTTTTTGTTTAATTTACACATTGGACCATAGGAAAAATGACACTACAGCTACAGAGGTGACCGTCTGATAGCCCAGCTCGACTATCCATCTCTACTGAAGACCCTTTCAGCTTTTTGAGAGTTGGGTGGAGGACATCATCTCTGAAAATAGGGTCCCACAGCTGCACCCCATCAGTGGGAGCAGGACTCTTAGGACTCTTAGAAGAGTCAATGCTCTGAGACCATGGGGGGCGCTTAGCCCCCTCTCTTCGTCACTGAGGATGATTTCATTTTTCAGGGATTAGAGAGGGTGGTCCTTATGGTGGACTGCAGGTATGGAGAGCTGTTGTCATCGTATTAGATAGATAACAATGATTATATGTATTGTAGAAATGTCTCCTATCATGTTCCCTAATTTTTTATTATGTCCACATCCTGGTCCCCATCTTGGACATCATAACAAACGTGCACTTTTTTGTTTAATTTACACATTGGACCATAGGAAAAATGACACTACAGCTACAGAGGTGACCGTCTGATAGCCCAGCTCGACTATCCATCTCTACTGAAGACCCTTTCAACTTTTTGAGAGTTGGGTGGAGGACATCATCTCTGAAAATAGGGTCCCACAGCTGCACCCCATTAGTGGGAGCAGAACTCTTTTAACTCTTAGAAGAGTCAATGCTCTGAGACCATGGGGGGCGCTTAGCCCCCTCTCTTCGTCACTGAGGATGATTTCATTTTTCAGGGATTAGAGAGGGTGGTCCTTATGGTGGACTGCAGGTATGGAGAGCTGTTGTCATCGTATTAGATAGATAAGAATGATTATATGTATTGTAGAAATGTCTCCTATCATGTTCCCTAATTTTTTATTATGTCCACATCCTGGTCCCCATCTTGGACATCATAACAAACGTGCACTTTTTTGTTTAATTTACACATTGGACCATAGGAAAAATGACACTACAGCTACAGAGGTGACCGTCTGATAGCCCAGCTCGACTATCCATCTCTACTGAAGACCCTTTCAGCTTTTTGAGAGTTGGGTGGAGGACATCATCTCTGAAAATAGGGTCCCACAGCTGCACCCCATCAGTGGGAGCAGGACTCTTAGGACTCTTAGAAGAGTCAATGCTCTGAGACCATGGGGGGCGCTTAGCCCCCTCTCTTCGTCACTGAGGATGATTTCATTTTTCAGGGATTAGAGAGGGTGGTCCTTATGGTGGACTGCAGGTATGGAGAGCTGTTGTCATCGTATTGGATAGATAAGAATGATTATATGTATTGTAGAAATGTCTCCTATCATGTTCCCTAATTTTTTATTATGTCCACATCCTGGTCCCCATCTTGGACATCAAAACAAACGGCACTTTTTTGTTTAATTTACACATTGGACAATAGGAAAAATGACACTACAGCTACAGAGGTGACCGTCTGATAGCCCAGCTCGACTATCCATCTCTACTGAAGACCCTTTCAGCTTTTTGAGAGTTGGGTGGAGGACATCATCTCTGAAAAAAGGGTCCCACAGCTGCACCCCATCAGTGGGAGCAGGACTCTTTTAACTCTTAGAAGAGTCAATGCTCTGAGACCATGGGGGGCGCTTAGCCCCCTCTCTTCGTCACTGAGGATGATTTCATTTTTCAGGGATTAGAGAGGGTGGTCCTTATGGTGGACTGCAGGTATGGAGAGCTGTTGTCATCGTATTAGATAGATAAGAATGATTATATGTATTGTAGAAATGTCTCCTATCATGTTCCCTAATTTTTTATTATGTCCACATCCTGGTCCCCATCTTGGACATCATAACAAACGTGCACTTTTTTGTTTAATTTACACATTGGACCATAGGAAAAATGACACTACAGCTACAGAGGTGACCGTCTGATAGCCCAGCTCGACTATCCATCTCTTCTGAAGACCCTTTCAGCTTTTTGAGAGTTGGGTGGAGGACATCATCTCTGAAAATAGGGTCCCACAGCTGCACCCCATCAGTGGGAGCAGGACTCTTTTAACTCTTAGAAGAGTCAATGCTCTGAGACCATGGGGGGCGATTAGCCCCCTCTCTTCGTCACTGAGGATGATTTCATTTTTCAGGGATTAGAGAGGGTGGTCCTTATGGTGGACTGCAGGTATGGAGAGCTGTTGTCATCGTATTAGATAGATAAGAATGATTATATGTATTGTAGAAATGTCTCCTATCATGTTCCCTCATTTTTTATTATGTCCACATCCTGGTCCCCATCTTGGACATCATAACAAACGTGCACTTTTTTGTTTAATTTACACATTGGACCATAGGAAAAATGACACTACAGCTACAGAGGTGACCGTCTGTTAGCCCAGCTCGACTATCCATCTCTACTGAAGACCCTTTCAGCTTTTTGAGAGTTGGGTGGAGGACATCATCTCTGAAAATAGGGTCCCACAGCTGCACCTCATCAGTGGGAGCAGGACTCATTTAACTCTTAGAAGAGTCAATGCTCTGAGACCATGGGGGGCGCTTAGCCCCCTCTCTTCGTCACTGAGGATGATTTCATTTTTCAGGGATTAGAGAGGGTGGTCCTTATGGTGGACTGCAGGTATGGAGAGCTGTTGTCATCGTATTAGATAGATAAGAATGATTATATGTATTGTAGAAATGTCTCCTATCATGTTCCCTAATTTTTTATTATGTCCACATCCTGGTCCCCATCTTGGACATCATAACAAACGTGCACTTTTTTGTTTAATTTACACATTGGACCATAGGAAAAATGACACTACAGCTACAGAGGTGACCGTCTGATAGCCCAGCTCGACTATCCATCTCTACTGAAGACACTTTCAGCTTTTTGAGAGTTGGGTGGAGGACATCATCTCTGAAAATAGGGTCCCACAGCTGCACCCCATCAGTGGGAGAAGGACTCTTAGGACTCTTAGAAGAGTCAATGCTCTGAGACCATGGGGGCGCTTAGCCCCCTCTCTTCGTCACTGAGGATGATTTCATTTTTCAGGGATTAGAGAGGGTGGTCCTTATGGTGGACTGCAGGTATGGAGAGCTGTTGTCATCGTATTAGATAGATAAGAATGATTATATGTATTGTAGAAATGTCTCCTATCATGTTCCCTAATTTTTTATTATGTCCACATCCTGGTCCCCATCTTGGACATCATAACAAACGTGCACTTTTTTGTTTAATTTACACATTGGACCATAGGAAAAATGACACTACAGCTACAGAGGTGACCGTCTGATAGCCCAGCTCGACTATCCATCTCTACTGAAGACCCTTTCAGCTTTTTGAGAGTTGGGTGGAGGACATCATCTCTGAAAATAGGGTCCCACAGCTGCACCCCATCAGTGGGAGCAGGACTCTTTTAACTCTTAGAAGAGTCAATGCTCTGAGACCATGGGGGGCGCTTAGCCCCCTCTCTTCGTCACTGAGGATGATTTCATTTTTCAGGGATTAGAGAGGGTGGTCCTTATGGTGGACTGCAGGTATGGAGAGCTGTTGTCATCGTATTAGATAGATAAGTATGATTATATGTATTGTAGAAATGTCTCCTATCATGTTCCCTAATTTTTTATTATGTCCACATCCTGGTCCCCATCTTGGACATCATAACAAACGTGCACTTTTTTGTTTAATTTACACATTGGACCATAGGAAAAATGACACTAAATGACACTACAGCTACAGAGGTGACCGTCTGATAGCCCAGCTCGACTATCCATCTCTACTGAAGACCCTTTCAGCTTTTTGAGAGTTGGGTGGAGGACATCATCTCTGAAAATAGGGTCCCACAGCTGCACCCCATCAGTGGGAGCAGGACTCTTAGGACTCTTAGAAGAGTCAATGCTCAGAGACCATGGGGGGTGCTTAGCCCCCTCTCTTCGTCACTGAGGATGATTTCATTTTTCAGGGATTAGACAGGGTGGTCCTTATGGTGGACTGCAGGTATGGAGAGCTGTTGTCATCGTATTAGATAGATAAGAATGATTATATGTATTGTAGAAATGTCTCCTATCATGTTCCCTAATTTTTTATTATGTCCACATCCTGGTCCCCATCTTGGACATCATAACAAACGTGCACTTTTTTGTTTAATTTACACATTGGACCATAGGAAAAATGACACTACAGCTACAGAGGTGACCGTCTGATAGCCCAGCTCGACTATCCATCTCTACTGAAGACCCTTTCAGCTTTTTGAGAGTTGGGTGGAGGACATCATCTCTGAAAATAGGGTCCCACAGCTGCACCCCATCAGTGGGAGCAGGACTCTTTTAACTCTTAGAAGAGTCAATGCTCTGAGACCATGGGGGGCGCTTAGCCCCCTCTCTTCGTCACTGAGCATGATTTCATTTTTCAGTGATTAGAGAGGGTGGTCCTTATGGTGGACTGCAGGTATGGAGAGCAGTTGTCATCGTATTAGATAAATAAGAATGATTATATGTATTGTAGAAATGTCTCCTATCATGTTCCCTAATTTTTTATTATGTCCACATCCTGGTCCCCATCTTGGACATCATAACAAACGTGCACTTTTTTGTTTAATTTACACATTGGACCATAGGAAAAATGACACTACAGCTACAGAGGTGACCGTCTGATAGCCCAGCTCGACTATCCATCTCTACTGAAGACCCTTTCAGCTTTTTGAGAGTTGGGTGGAGGACATCATCTCTGAAAATAGGGTCCCACAGCTGCACCCCATCAGTGGGAGCAGGACTCTTTTAACTCTTAGAAGAGTCAATGCTCTGAGACCATGGGGGGCGCTTAGCCCCCTCTCTTCGTCACTGAGGATGATTTCATTTTTCAGGGATTAGAGAGGGTGGTCCTTATGGTGGACTGCAGGTATGGAGAGCTGTTGTCATCGTATTAGATAAATAAGAATGATTATATGTATTGTAGAAATGTCTCCTATCATGTTCCCTAATTTTTTATTATGTCCACATCCTGGTCCCCATCTTGGACATCATAACAAACGTGCACTTTTTTGTTTAATTTACACATTGGACCATAGGAAAAATGACACTACAGCTACAGAGGTGACCGTCTGATAGCCCAGCTCGACTATCCATCTCTACTGAAGACCCTTTCAGCTTTTTGAGAGTTGGGTGGAGGACATCATCTCTAAAAATAGGGTCCCACAGCTGCACCCCATCAGTGGGAGCAAGACTCTTTTAACTCTTAGAAGAGTCAATGCTCTGAGACCATGGGGGGCGCTTAGCCCCCTCTCTTCGTCACTGAGGATGATTTCATTTTTCAGGGATTAGAGAGGGTGGTCCTTATGGTGGACTGCAGGTATGGAGAGCTGTTGTCATCGTATTAGATAGATAAGAATGATTATATGTATTGTAGAAATGTCTCCTATCATGTTCCCTAATTTTTTATTATGTCCACATCCTGGTCCCCATCTTGGACATCATAACAAACGTGCACTTTTTTGTTTAATTTACACATTGGACCATAGGAAAAATGACACTACAGCTACAGAGGTGACCGTCTGATAGCCCAGCTCGACTATCCATCTCTACTGAAGACCCTTTCAGCTTTTTGAGAGTTGGGTGGAGGACATCATCTCTGAAAATAGGGTCCCACAGCTGCACCCCATCAGTGGGAGCAGGACTCTTTTAACTCTTAGAAGAGTCAATGCTCTGAGACCATGGGGGGCGCTTTTCCCCCTCTCTTCGTCACTGAGGATGATTTCATTTTTCAGGGATTAGAGAGGGTGGTCCTTATGGTGGACTGCAGGTATGGAGAGCTGTTGTCATCTTATTAGATAGATAAGAATGATTATATGTATTGTAGAAATGTCTCCTATCATGTTCCCTAATTTTTTATTATGTCCACATCCTGGTCCCCATCTTGGACATCATAACAAACGTGCACTTTTTTGTTTAATTTACACATTGGACCATAGGAAAAATGACACTACAGCTACAGAGGTGACCGTCTGATAGCCCAGCTCGACTATCCATCTCTACTGAAGACCCTTTCAGCTTTTTGAGAGTTGGGTGGAGGACATCATCTCTGAAAATAGGGTCCCACAGCTGCACCCCATCAGTGGGAGCAGGACTCTTTTAACTCTTAGAAGAGTCAATGCTCTGAGACCATGGGGGGCGCTTAGACCCCTCTCTTCATCACTGAGATTGATTTCATTTTTCAGGGATTAGACAGGGTGGTCCTTATGGTGGACTGCAGGTATGGAGAGCTGTTGTCATCGTATTAGATAGATAAGAATGATTATATGTATTGTAGAAATGTCTCCTATCATGTTCCCTAATTTTTTATTATGTCCACATCCTGGTCCCCATCTTGGACATCATAACAAACGTGCACTTTTTTGTTTAATTTACACATTGGACCATAGGAAAAATGACACTACAGCTACAGAGGTGACCGTCTGATAGCCCAGCTCGACTATCCATCTCTACTGAAGACCCTTTCAGCTTTTTGAGAGTTGGGTGGAGGACATCATCTCTGAAAATAGGGTCCCACAGCTGCACCCCATCAGTGGGAGCAGGACTCTTTTAACTCTTAGAAGAGTCAATGCTCTGAGACCATGGGGGGCGCTTAGCCCCCTCTCTTCGTCACTGAGCATGATTTCATTTTTCAGTGATTAGAGAGGGTGGTCCTTATGGTGGACTGCAGGTATGGAGAGCTGTTGTCATCGTATTAGATAAATAAGAATGATTATATGTATTGTAGAAATGTCTCCTATCATGTTCCCTAATTTTTTATTATGTCCACATCCTGGTCCCCATCTTGGACATCATAACAAACGTGCACTTTTTTGTTTAATTTACACATTGGACCATAGGAAAAATGACACTACAGCTACAGAGGTGACCGTCTGATAGCCCAGCTCGACTATCCATCTCTACTGAAGACCCTTTCAGCTTTTTGAGAGTTGGGTGGAGGACATCATCTCTAAAAATAGGGTCCCACAGCTGCACCCCATCAGTGGGAGCAAGACTCTTTTAACTCTTAGAAGAGTCAATGCTCTGAGACCATGGGGGGCGCTTAGCCCCCTCTCTTCGTCACTGAGGATGATTTCATTTTTCAGGGATTAGAGAGGGTGGTCCTTATGGTGGACTGCAGGTATGGAGAGCTGTTGTCATCGTATTAGATAGATAAGAATGATTATATGTATTGTAGAAATGTCTCCTATCATGTTCCCTAATTTTTTATTATGTCCACATCCTGGTCCCCATCTTGGACATCATAACAAACGTGCACTTTTTTGTTTAATTTACACATTGGACCATAGGAAAAATGACACTACAGCTACAGAGGTGACCGTCTGATAGCCCAGCTCGACTATCCATCTCTACTGAAGACCCTTTCAGCTTTTTGAGAGTTGGGTGGAGGACATCATCTCTGAAAATAGGGTCCCACAGCTGCACCCCATCAGTGGGAGCAGGACTCTTTTAACTCTTAGAAGAGTCAATGCTCTGAGACCATGGGGGGCGCTTTTCCCCCTCTCTTCGTCACTGAGGATGATTTCATTTTTCAGGGATTAGAGAGGGTGGTCCTTATGGTGGACTGCAGGTATGGAGAGCTGTTGTCATCGTATTAGATAGATAAGAATGATTATATGTATTGTAGAAATGTCTCCTATCATGTTCCCTAATTTTTTATTATGTCCACATCCTGGTCCCCATCTTGGACATCATAACAAACGTGCACTTTTTTGTTTAATTTACACATTGGACCATAGGAAAAATGACACTACAGCTACAGAGGTGACCGTCTGATAGCCCAGCTCGACTATCCATCTCTACTGAAGACCCTTTCAGCTTTTTGAGAGTTGGGTGGAGGACATCATCTCTGAAAATAGGGTCCCACAGCTGCACCCCATCAGTGGGAGCAGGACTCTTTTAACTCTTAGAAGAGTCAATGCTCTGAGACCATGGGGGGCGCTTAGACCCCTCTCTTCATCACTGAGATTGATTTCATTTTTCAGGGATTAGAGAGGGTGGTCCTTATGGTGGACTGCAGGTATGGAGAGCTGTTGTCATCGTATTAGATAGATAAGAATGATTATATGTATTGTAGAAATGTCTCCTATCATGTTCCCTAATTTTTTATTATGTCCACATCCTGGTCCCCATCTTGGACATCATAATAAACGTGCACTTTTTTGTTTAATTTACACATTGGACCATAGGAAAAATGACACTACAGCTACAGAGGTGACCGTCTGATAGCCCAGCTCGACTATCCATCTCTACTGAAGACCCTTTCAGCTTTTTGAGAGTTGGGTGGAGGACATCATCTCTGAAAATAGGGTCCCACAGCTGCACCCCATCAGTGGGAGCAGGACTCTTTTAACTCTTAGAAGAGTCAATGCTCTGAGACCATGGGGGGCGCTTAGCCCCCTCTCTTCGTCACTGAGGATGATTTCATTTTTCAGGGATTAGAGAGGGTGGTCCTTATGGTGGACTGCAGGTATGGAGAGCTGTTGTCATCGTATTAGATAGATAAGAATGATTATATGTACTGTAGAAATGTCTCCTATCATGTTCCCTAATATTTTATTATGTCCACATCCTGGTCCCCATCTTGGACATCATAACAAACGTGCACTTTTTTGTTTAATTTACACATTGGACCATAGGAAAAATGACACTACAACTACAGAGGTGACCGTCTGATAGCCCAGCTCGACTATCAATCTCTACTGAAGACCCTTTCAGCTTTTTGAGAGTTGGGTGGAGGACATCATCTCTGAAAATAGGGTCCCACAGCTGCACCCCATCAGTGGGAGCAGGACTCTTTTAACTCTTACAAGAGTCAATGCTCTGAGACCATGGGGGGCGCTTAGCCCCCTCTCTTCGTCACTGAGGATGATTTCATTTTTCAGGGATTAGAGAGGGTGGTCCTTATGGTGGACTGCAGGTATGGAGAGCTGTTGTCATCGTATTAGATAGATAAGAATGATTATATGTATTGTAGAAATGTCTCCTATCATGTTCCCTAATTTTTTATTATGTCCACATCCTGGTCCCCATCTTGGACATCATAACAAACGTGCACTTTTTTGTTTAATTTACACATTGGACCATAGGAAAAATGACACTACAGCTACAGCAGTGACCGTCTGATAGCCCAGCTCGACTATCCATCTCTTCTGAAGACCCTTTCAGCTTTTTGAGAGTTGGGTGGAGGACATCATCTCTGAAAATAGGGTCCCACAGCTGCACCCCATCAGTGGGAGCAGGACTCTTTTAACTCTTAGAAGAGTCAATGCTCTGAGACCATGGGGGGCGCTTAGCCCCCTCTCTTCGTCACTGAGGATGATTTCATTTTTCAGGGATTAGAGAGGGTGGTCCTTATGGTGGACTGCAGGTATGGAGAGCTGTTGTCATCGTATTAGATAGATAAGAATGATTATATGTATTGTAGAAATGTCTCCTATCATGTTCCCTAATTTTTTATTATGTCCACATCCTGGTCCCCATCTTGGACATCATAACAAACGTGCACTTTTTTGTTTAATTTACACATTGGACCATAGGAAAAATGACACTACAGCTACAGCAGTGACCGTCTGATAGCCCAGCTCGACTATCCATCTCTTCTGAAGACCCTTTCAGCTTTTTGAGAGTTGGGTGGAGGACATCATCTCTGAAAATAGGGTCCCACAGCTGCACCCCATCAGTGGGAGCAGGACTCTTTTAACTCTTAGAAGAGTCAATGCTCTGAGACCATGGGGGGCGCTTAGCCCCCTCTCTTCGTCACTGAGGATGATTTCATTTTTCAGGGATTAGAGAGGGTGGTCCTTATGGTGGACTGCAGGTATGGAGAGCTGTTGTCATCGTATTAGATAGATAAGAATGATTATATGTATTGTAGAAATGTCTCCTATCATGTTCTCTAATTTTTTATTATGTCCACATCCTGGTCCCCATCTTGGACATCATAACAAACGTGCACTTTTTTGTTTAATTTACACATTGGACCATAGGAAAAATGACACTACAGCTACAGAGGTGACCCTCTGATAGCCCAGCTCGACTATCCATCTCTACTGAAGACCCTTTCAGCTTTTTGAGAGTTGGGTGGAGGACATCATCTCTGAAAATAGGGTCCCACAGCTGCACCTCATCAGTGGGAGCAGGACTCATTTAACTCTTAGAAGAGTCAATGCTCTGAGACCATGGGGGGCGCTTAGCCCCCTCTCTTCGTCACTGAGGATGATTTCATTTTTCAGGGATTAGAGAGGGTGGTCCTTATGGTGGACTGCAGGTATGGAGAGCTGTTGTCATCGTATTAGATAGATAAGAATGATTATATGTATTGTAGAAATGTCTCCTATCATGTTCCCTAATTTTTTATTATGTCCACATCCTGGTCCCCATCTTGGACATCATAACAAACGTGCACTTTTTTGTTTAATTTACACATTGGACCATAGGAAAAATGACACTACAGCTACAGAGGTGACCGTCTGATAGCCTAGCTCGACTATCCATCTCTACTGAAGACCCTTTCAGCTTTTTGAGAGTTGGGTGGAGGACATCATCTCTGAAAATAGGGTCCCACAGCTGCACCCCATCAGTGGGAGCAGGACTCTTTTAACTCTTAGAAGAGTCAGTGCTCTGAGACCATGGGGGGCGCTTAGACCCCTCTCTTCATCACTGAGATTGATTTCATTTTTCAGGGATTAGAGAGGGTGGTCCTTATGGTGGACTGCAGGTATGGAGAGCTGTTGTCATCGTATTAGATAGATAAGAATGATTATATGTATTGTAGAAATGTCTCCTATCATGTTCCCTAATTTTTTATTATGTCCACATCCTGGTCCCCATCTTGGACATCATAATAAACGTGCACTTTTTTGTTTAATTTACACATTGGACCATAGGAAAAATGACACTACAGCTACAGAGGTGACCGTCTGATAGCCCAGCTCGACTATCCATCTCTACTGAAGACCCTTTCAGCTTTTTGAGAGTTGGGTGGAGGACATCATCTCTGAAAATAGGGTCCCACAGCTGCACCCCATCAGTGGGAGCAGGACTCTTTTAACTCTTACAAGAGTCAATGCTCTGAGACCATGGGGGGCGCTTAGCCCCCTCTCTTCGTCACTGAGGATGATTTCATTTTTCAGGGATTAGAGAGGGTGGTCCTTATGGTGGACTGCAGGTATGGAGAGCTGTTGTCATCGTATTAGATAGATAAGAATGATTATATGTATTGTAGAAATGTCTCCTATCATGTTCCCTAATTTTTTATTATGTCCACATCCTGGTCCCCATCTTGGACATCATAACAAACGTGCACTTTTTTGTTTAATTTACACATTGGACCATAGGAAAAATGACACTACAACTACAGAGGTGACCGTCTGATAGCCCAGCTCGACTATCAATCTCTACTGAAGACCCTTTCAGCTTTTTGAGAGTTGGGTGGAGGACATCATCTCTGAAAATAGGGTCCCACAGCTGCACCCCATCAGTGGGAGCAGGACTCTTTTAACTCTTAGAAGAGTCAATGCTCTGAGACCATGGGGGGCGCTTAGCCCCCTCTCTTCGTCACTGAGGATGATTTCATTTTTCAGGGATTAGAGAGGGTGGTCCTTATGGTGGACTGCAGGTATGGAGAGCTGTTGTCATCGTATTAGATAGATAAGAATGATTATATGTATTGTAGAAATGTCTCCTATCATGTTCCCTAATTTTTTATTATGTCCACATCCTGGTCCCCATCTTGGACATCATAACAAACGTGCACTTTTTTGTTTAATTTACACATTGGACCATAGGAAAAATGACACTACAGCTACAGCAGTGACCGTCTGATAGCCCAGCTCGACTATCCATCTCTTCTGAAGACACTTTCAGCTTTTTGAGAGTTGGGTGGAGGACATCATCTCTGAAAATAGGGTCCCACAGCTGCACCCCATCAGTGGGAGCAGGACTCTTTTAACTCTTAGAAGAGTCAATGCTCTGAGACCATGGGGGGCGCTTAGCCCCCTCTCTTCGTCACTGAGGATGATTTCATTTTTCAGGGATTAGAGAGGGTGGTCCTTATGGTGGACTGCAGGTATGGAGAGCTGTTGTCATCGTATTAGATAGATAAGAATGATTATATGTATTGTAGAAATGTCTCCTATCATGTTCTCTAATTTTTTATTATGTCCACATCCTGGTCCCCATCTTGGACATCATAACAAACGTGCACTTTTTTGTTTAATTTACACATTGGACCATAGGAAAAATGACACTACAGCTACAGAGGTGACCCTCTGATAGCCCAGCTCGACTATCCATCTCTACTGAAGACCCTTTCAGCTTTTTGAGAGTTGGGTGGAGGACATCATCTCTGAAAATAGGGTCCCACAGCTGCACCTCATCAGTGGGAGCAGGACTCATTTAACTCTTAGAAGAGTCAATGCTCTGAGACCATGGGGGGCGCTTAGCCCCCTCTCTTCGTCACTGAGGATGATTTCATTTTTCAGGGATTAGAGAGGGTGGTCCATATGGTGGACTGCAGATATGGAGAGCTGTTGTCATCGTATTAGATAGATAAGAATGATTATATGTATTGTAGAAATGTCTCCTATCATGTTCCCTAATTTTTTATTATGTCCACATCCTGGTCCCCATCTTGGACATCATAACAAACGTGCACTTTTTTGTTTAATTTACACATTGGACCATAGGAAAAATGACACTACAGCTACAGAGGTGACCGTCTGATAGCCCAGCTCGACTATCCATCTCTACTGAAGACCCTTTCAGCTTTTTGAGAGTTGGGTGGAGGACATCATCTCTGAAAATAGGGTCCCACAGCTGCACCCCATTAGTGGGAGCAGAACTCTTTTAACTCTTAGAAGAGTCAATGCTCTGAGACCATGGGGGGCGCTTAGCCCCCTCTCTTCGTCACTGAGGATGATTTCATTTTTCAGGGATTAGAGAGGGTGGTCCTTATGGTGGACTGCAGGTATGGAGAGCTGTTGTCATCGTATTAGATAGATAAGAATGATTATATGTATTGTAGAAATGTCTCCTATCATGTTCCCTAATTTTTTATTATGTCCACATCCTGGTCCCCATCTTGGACATCATAACAAACGTGCACTTTTTTGTTTAATTTACACATTGGACCATAGGAAAAATGACACTACAGCTACAGAGGTGACCGTCTGATAGCCCAGCTCGACTATCCATCTCTACTGAAGACCCTTTCAGCTTTTTGAGAGTTGGGTGGAGGACATCATCTCTGAAAATAGGGTCCCACAGCTGCACCCCATTAGTGGGAGCAGAACTCATTTAACTCTTAGAAGAGTCAATGCTCTGAGACCATGGGGGGCGCTTAGCCCCCTCTCTTCGTCACTGAGGATGATTTCATTTTTCAGGGATTAGAGAGGGTGGTCCTTATGGTGGACTGCAGGTATGGAGAGCTGTTGTCATCGTATTAGATAGATAAGAATGATGATATGTATTGTAGAAATGTCTCCTATCATGTTCCCTAATTTTTTATTATGTCCACATCCTGGTCCCCATCTTGGACATCATAACAAATGTGCACTTTTTTGTTTAATTTACACATTGGACCATAGGAAAAATGACACTACAGCTACAGAGGTGACCGTCTGATAGCCCAGCTCGACTATCCATCTCTACTGAAGACCCTTTCAGCTTTTTGAGAGTTGGGTGGAGGACATCATCTCTGAAAATAGGGTCCCACAGCTGCACCCCATCAGTGGGAGCAGGACTCTTAGGACTCTTAGAAGAGTCAATGCTCTGAGACCATGGGGGGCGCTTAGCCCCCTCTCTTCGTCACTGAGGAAGATTTCATTTTTCAGGGATTAGAGAGGGTGGTCCTTATGGTGGACTGCAGGTATGGAGAGCTGTTGTCATCGTATTAGATAGATAAGAATGATTATATGTATTGTAGAAATGTCTCCTATCATGTTCCCTAATTTTTTATTATGTCCACATCCTGGTCCCCATCTTGGACATCATAACAACAAACGTGCACTTTTTTGTTTAATTTACACATTGGACCATAGGGAAAATGACACTACAGCTACAGAGGTGACCGTCTGATAGCCCAGCTCGACTATCCATCTCTACTGAAGACCCTTTCAGCTTTTTGAGAGTTGGGTGGAGGACATCATCTCTGAAAATAGGGTCCCACAGCTGCACCCCATCAGTGGGAGCAGGACTCTTTTAACTCTTAGAAGAGTCAATGCTCTGAGACCATGGGGGGCGCTTAGCCCCCTCTCTTCGTCACTGAGGATGATTTCATTTTTCAGGGATTAGAGAGGGTGGTCCTTATGGTGGACTGCAGGTATGGAGAGCTGTTGTCATCGTATTGGATAGATAAGAATGATTATATGTATTGTAGAAATGTCTCCTATCATGTTCCCTAATTTTTTATTATGTCCACATCCTGGTACCCATCTTGGACATCAAAACAAACGGCACTTTTTTGTTTAATTTACACATTGGACAATAGGAAAAATGACACTACAGCTACAGAGGTGACCGTCTGATAGCACAGCTCGACTATCCATCTCTACTGAAGACCCTTTCAGCTTTTTGAGAGTTGGGTGGAGGACATCATCTCTGAAAATAGGGTCCCACAGCTGCACCCCATCAGTGGGAGCAGGACTCTTTTAACTCTTAGAAGAGTCAATGCTCTGAGACCATGGGGGGCGCTTAGCCCCCTCTCTTCGTCACTGAGGATGATTTCATTTTTCAGGGATTAGAGAGGGTGGTCCTTATGGTGGACTGCAGGTATGGAGAGCTGTTGTCATCGTATTAGATAGATAAGAATGATTATATGTATTGTAGAAATGTCTCCTATCATGTTCCCTAATTTTTTATTATGTCCACATCCTGGTCCCCATCTTGGACATCATAACAAACGTGCACTTTTTTGTTTAATTTACACATTGGACCATAGGAAAAATGACACTACAGCTACAGAGGTGACCGTCTGATAGCCCAGCTCGACTATCCATCTCTTCTGAAGACCCTTTCAGCTTTTTGAGAGTTGGGTGGAGGACATCATCTCTGAAAATAGGGTCCCACAGCTGCACCCCATCAGTGGGAGCAGGACTCTTTTAACTCTTAGAAGAGTCAATGCTCTGAGACCATGGGGGGCACTTAGCCCCCTCTCTTCGTCACTGAGGATGATTTCATTTTTCAGGGATTAGAGAGGGTGGTCCTTATGGTGGACTGCAGGTATGGAGAGCTGTTGTCATCGTATTAGATAGATAAGAATGATTATATGTATTGTAGAAATGTCTCCTATCATGTTCCCTAATTTTTTATTATGTCCACATCCTGGTCCCCATCTTGGACATCATAACAAACGTGCACTTTTTTGTTTAATTTACACATTGGACCATAGGAAAAATGACACTACAGCTACAGAGGTGACCGTCTGATAGCCCAGCTCAACTATCCATCTCTTCTGAAGACCCTTTCAGCTTTTTGAGAGTTGGGTGGAGGACATCATCTCTGAAAATAGGGTCCCACAGCTGCACCCCATCAGTGGGAGCAGGACTCTTTTAACTCTTAGAAGAGTCAATGCCCTGAGACCATGGGGGGCGCTTAGCCCCCTCTCTTCGTCACTGAGGATGATTTCATTTTTCAGGGATTAGAGAGGGTGGTCCTTATGGTGGACTGCAGGTATGGAGAGCTGTTGTCATCGTATTAGATAGATAAGAATGATTATATGTATTGTAGAAATGTCTCCTATCATGTTCCCTAATTTTTTATTATGTCCACATCCTGGTCCCCATCTTGGACATCATAACAAACGTGCACTTTTTTGTTTAATTTACACATTGGACCATAGGAAAAATGACACTACAGCTACAGAGGTGACCGTCTGTTAGCCCAGCTCGACTATCCATCTCTACTGAAGACCCTTTCAGCTTTTTGAGAGTTGGGTGGAGGACATCATCTCTGAAAATAGGGTCCCACAGCTGCACCTCATCAGTGGGAGCAGGACTCATTTAACTCTTAGAAGAGTCAATGCTCTGAGACCATGGGGGGCGCTTAGACCCCTCTCTTCGTCACTGAGGATGATTTCATTTTTCAGGGATTAGAGAGGGTGGTCCTTATGGTGGACTGCAGGTATGGAGAGCTGTTGTCATCGTATTAGATAGATAAGAATGATTATATGTATTGTAGAAATGTCTCCTATCATGTTCCCTAATTTTTTATTATGTCCACATCCTGGTCCCCATCTTGGACATCATAACAAACGTGCACTTTTTTGTTTAATTTACACATTGGACCATAGGAAAAATGACACTACAGCTACAGAGGTGACCGTCTGATAGCCCAGCTCGACTATCCATCTCTACTGAAGACCCTTTCAGCTTTTTGAGAGTTGGGTGGAGGACATCATCTCTGAAAATAGGGTCCCACAGCTGCACCCCATCAGTGGGAGCAGGACTCTTTTAACTCTTAGAAGAGTCAATGCTCTGAGACCATGGGGGGCGCTTAGCCCCCTCTCTTCGTCACTGAGGATGATTTCATTTTTCAGGGATTAGAGAGGGTGGTCCTTATGGTGGACTGCAGGTATGGAGAGCTGTTGTCATCGTATTAGATAGATAAGAATGATTATATGTATTGTAGAAATGTCTCCTATCATGTTCCCTAATTTTTTATTATGTCCACATCCTGGTCCCCATCTTGGACATCATAACAAACGTGCACTTTTTTGTTTAATTTACACATTGGACCATAGGAAAAATGACACTACAGCTACAGAGGTGACCATCTGATAGCCCAGCTCGACTATCCATCTCTACTGAAGACCCTTTCAGCTTTTTGAGAGTTGGGTGGAGGACATCATCTCTGAAAATAGGGTCCCACAGCTGCACCCCATCAGTGGGAGCAGGACTCTTTTAACTCTTAGAAGAGTCAATGCTCTGAGACCATGGGGGGCGCTTAGCCCCCTCTCTTCGTCACTGAGGATGATTTCATTTTTCAGGGATTAGAGAGGGTGGTCCTTATGGTGGACTGCAGGTATGGAGAGCTGTTGTCATCGTATTAGATAGATAAGAATGATTATATGTATTGTAGAAATGTCTCCAATCATGTTCCCTAATTTTTTATTATGTCCACATCCTGGTCCCCATCTTGGACATCATAACAAACGTGCACTTTTTTGTTTAATTTACACATTGGACCATAGGAAAAATGACACTACAACTACAGAGGTGACCGTCTGATAGCCCAGCTCGACTATCAATCTCTACTGAAGACCCTTTCAGCTTTTTGAGAGTTGGGTGGAGGACATCATCTCTGAAAATAGGGTCCCACAGCTGCACCCCATCAGTGGGAGCAGGACTCTTTTAACTCTTAGAAGAGTCAATGCTCTGAGACCATGGGGGGCGCTTAGCCCCCTCTCTTCATCACTGAGGATGATTTCATTTTTCAGGGATTAGAGAGGGTGGTCCTTATGGTGGACTGCAGGTATGGAGAGCTGTTGTCATCATATTAGATAGATAAGAATGATTATATGTATTGTAGAAATGTCTCCTATCATGTTCCCTAATTTTTTATTATGTCCACATCCTGGTCCCCATCTTGGACATCATAACAAACGTGCACTTTTTTGTTTAATTTACACATTGGACCATAGGAAAAATGACACTACAGCTACAGAGGTGACCGTCTGATAGCCCAGCTCGACTATCCATCTCTTCTGAAGACCCTTTCAGCTTTTTGAGAGTTGGGTGGAGGACATCATCTCTGAAAATAGGGTCCCACAGCTGCACCCCATCAGTGGGAGCAGGACTCTTTTAACTCTTAGAAGAGTCAATGCTCTGAGACCATGGGGGGCGCTTAGCCCCCTCTCTTCGTCACTGAGGATGATTTCATTTTTCAGGGATTAGAGAGGGTGGTCCTTATGGTGGACTTCAGGTATGGAGAGCTGTTGTCATCGTATTAGATAGATAAGAATGATTATATGTATTGTAGAAATGTCTCCTATCATGTTCTCTAATTTTTTATTATGTCCACATCCTGGTCCCCATCTTGGACATCATAACAAACGTGCACTTTTTTGTTTAATTTACACATTGGACCATAGGAAAAATGACACTACAGCTACAGAGGTGACCCTCTGATAGCCCAGCTCGACTATCCATCTCTACTGAAGACCCTTTCAGCTTTTTGAGAGTTGGGTGGAGGACATCATCTCTGAAAATAGGGTCCCACAGCTGCACCTCATCAGTGGGAGCAGGACTCATTTAACTCTTAGAAGAGTCAATGCTCTGAGACCATGGGGGGCGCTTAGCCCCCTCTCTTCGTCACTGAGGATGATTTCATTTTTCAGGGATTAGAGAGGGTGGTCCTTATGGTGGACTGCAGGTATGGAGAGCTGTTGTCATCGTATTAGATAGATAAGAATGATTATATGTATTGTAGAAATGTCTCCTATCATGTTCCCTAATTTTTTATTATGTCCACATCCTGGTCCCCATCTTGGACATCATAACAAACGTGCACTTTTTTGTTTAATTTACACATTGGACCATAGGAAAAATGACACTACAGCTACAGAGGTGACCGTCTGATAGCCCAGCTCGACTATCCATCTCTACTGAAGACCCTTTCAGCTTTTTGAGAGTTGGATGGAGGACATCATCTCTGAAAATAGGGTCCCACAGCTGCACCCCATCAGTGGGAGCAGGACTCTTTTAACTCTTAGAAGAGTCAATGCTCTGAGACCATGGGAGGCGCTTAGCCCCCTCTCTTCGTCACTGAGGATGATTTCATTTTTCAGGGATTAGAGAGGGTGGTCCATATGGTGGACTGCAGGTATGGAGAGCTGTTGTCATCGTATTAGATAGATAAGAATGATTATATGTATTGTAGAAATGTCTCCTATCATGTTCCCTAATTTTTTATTATGTCCACATCCTGGTCCCCATCTTGGACATCATAACAACAAACGTGCACTTTTTTGTTTAATTTACACATTGGACCATAGGGAAAATGACACTACAGCTACAGAGATGACCGTCTGATAGCCCAGCTCGACTATCCATCTCTACTGAAGACCCTTTCAGCTTTTTGAGAGTTGGGTGGAAGACATCATCTCTGAAAATAGGGTCCCACAGCTGCACCCCATCAGTGGGAGCAGGACTCTTTTAACTCTTAGAAGAGTCAATGCTCTGAGACCATGGGGGGTGCTTAGCCCCCTCTCTTCGTCACTGAGGATGATTTCATTTTTCAGGGATTAGAGAGGGTGGTCCTTATGGTGGACTGCAGGTATGGAGAGCTGTTGTCATCGTATTAGATAGATAAGAATGATTATATGTATTGTAGAAATGTCTCCTATCATGTTCCCTAATTTTTTATTATGTCCACATCCTGGTCCCCATCTTGGACATCATAACAAACGTGCACTTTTTTGTTTAATTTACACATTGGACCATAGGAAAAATGACACTACAGCTACAGAGGTGACCGTCTGATAGCCCAGCTCGACTATCCATCTCTTCTGAAGACCCTTTCAGCTTTTTGAGAGTTGGGTGGAGGACATCATCTCTGAAAATAGGGTCCCACAGCTGCACCCCATCAGTGGGAGCAGGACTCTTTTAACTCTTAGAAGAGTCAATGCTCTGAGACCATGGGGGGCGCTTAGCCCCCTCTCTTCGTCACTGAGGATGATTTCATTTTTCAGGGATTAGAGAGGGTGGTCCTTATGGTGGACTGCAGGTATGGAGAGCTGTTGTCATCGTATTAGATAGATAAGAATGATTATATGTATTGTAGAAATGTCTCCTATCATGTTCCCTAATTTTTTATTATGTCCACATCCTGGTCCCCATCTTGGACATCATAACAAACGTGCACTTTTTTGTTTAATTTACACATTGGACCATAGGAAAAATGACACTACAGCTACAGAGGTGACCGTCTGATAGCCCAGCTCGACTATCCATCTCTACTGAAGACCCTTTCAGCTTTTTGAGAGTTGGGTGGAGGACATCATCTCTGAAAATAGGGTCCCACAGCTGCACCTCATCAGTGGGAGCAGGACTTATTTAACTCTTAGAAGAGTCAATGCTCTGAGACCATGGGGGGCGCTTAGCCCCCTCTCTTCGTCACTGAGGATGATTTCATTTTTCAGGGATTCGAGAGGGTGGTCCTTATGGTGGACTGCAGGTATGGAGAGCTGTTGTCATCGTATTAGATAGATAAGAATGATTATATGTATTGTAGAAATGTCTCCTATCATGTTCCCTAATTTTTTATTATGTCCACATCCTGGTCCCCATCTTGGACATCATAACAAACGTGCACTTTTTTGTTTAATTTACACATTGGACCATAGGAAAAATGACACTACAGCTACAGAGGTGACCGTCTGATAGCCCAGCTCGACTATCCATCTCTACTGAAGACCCTTTCAGCTTTTTGAGAGTTGGGTGGAGGACATCATCTCTGAAAATAGGGTCCCACAGCTGCACCCCATCAGTGGGAGCAGGACTCTTTTAACTCTTAGAAGAGTCAATGCTCTGAGACCATGGGGGGCGCTTAGCCCCCTCTCTTCGTCACTGAGGATGATTTCATTTTTCAGGGATTAGAGAGGGTGGTCCATATGGTGGACTGCAGGTATGGAGAGCTGTTGTCATCGTATTAGATAGATAAGAATGATTATATGTATTGTAGAAATGTCTCCTATCATGTTCCCTAATTTTTTATTATGTCCACATCCTGGTCCCCATCTTGGATATCATAACAAACGTGCACTTTTTTGTTTAATTTACACATTGGACCATAGGAAAAATGACACTACAGCTACAGAGGTGACCGTCTGATAGCCCAGCTCGACTATCCATCTCTACTGAAGACCCTTTCAGCTTTTTGAGAGTTGGGTGGAGGACATCATCTCTGAAAATAGGGTCCCACAGCTGCACCCCATCAGTGGGAGCAGGACTCTTTTAACTCTTAGAAGAGTCAAAGCTCTGAGACCATGGGGGGCGCTTAGCCCCCTCTCTTCGTCACTGAGGATGATTTCATTTTTCAGGGATTAGAGAGGGTGGTCCTTATGGTGGACTGCAGGTATGGAGAGCTGTTGTCATCGTATTAGATAGATAAGAATGATTATATGTATTGTAGAAATGTCTCCTATCATGTTCCCTAATTTTTTATTATGTCCACATCCTGGTCCCCATCTTGGACATCATAACAAACGTGCACTTTTTTGTTTAATTTACACATTGGACCATAGGAAAAATGACACTACAGCTACAGAGGTGACCGTCTGATAGCCCAGCTCGACTATCCATCTCTACTGAAGACCCTTTCAGCTTTTTGAGAGTTGGATGGAGGACATCATCTCTGAAAATAGGGTCCCACAGCTGCACCCCATCAGTGGGAGCAGGACTCTTTTAACTCTTAGAAGAGTCAATGCTCTGAGACCATGGGAGGCGCTTAGCCCCCTCTCTTCGTCACTGAGGATGATTTCATTTTTCAGGGATTAGAGAGGGTGGTCCATATGGTGGACTGCAGGTATGGAGAGCTGTTGTCATCGTATTAGATAGATAAGAATGATTATATGTATTGTAGAAATGTCTCCTATCATGTTCCCTAATTTTTTATTATGTCCACATCCTGGTCCCCATCTTGGACATCATAACAACAAACGTGCACTTTTTTGTTTAATTTACACATTGGACCATAGGGAAAATGACACTACAGCTACAGAGATGACCGTCTGATAGCCCAGCTCGACTATCCATCTCTACTGAAGACCCTTTCAGCTTTTTGAGAGTTGGGTGGAAGACATCATCTCTGAAAATAGGGTCCCACAGCTGCACCCCATCAGTGGGAGCAGGACTCTTTTAACTCTTAGAAGAGTCAATGCTCTGAGACCATGGGGGGTGCTTAGCCCCCTCTCTTCGTCACTGAGGATGATTTCATTTTTCAGGGATTAGAGAGGGTGGTCCTTATGGTGGACTGCAGGTATGGAGAGCTGTTGTCATCGTATTAGATAGATAAGAATGATTATATGTATTGTAGAAATGTCTCCTATCATGTTCCCTAATTTTTTATTATGTCCACATCCTGGTCCCCATCTTGGACATCATAACAAACGTGCACTTTTTTGTTTAATTTACACATTGGACCATAGGAAAAATGACACTACAGCTACAGAGGTGACCGTCTGATAGCCCAGCTCGACTATCCATCTCTTCTGAAGACCCTTTCAGCTTTTTGAGAGTTGGGTGGAGGACATCATCTCTGAAAATAGGGTCCCACAGCTGCACCCCATCAGTGGGAGCAGGACTCTTTTAACTCTTAGAAGAGTCAATGCTCTGAGACCATGGGGGGCGCTTAGCCCCCTCTCTTCGTCACTGAGGATGATTTCATTTTTCAGGGATTAGAGAGGGTGGTCCTTATGGTGGACTGCAGGTATGGAGAGCTGTTGTCATCGTATTAGATAGATAAGAATGATTATATGTATTGTAGAAATGTCTCCTATCATGTTCCCTAATTTTTTATTATGTCCACATCCTGGTCCCCATCTTGGACATCATAACAAACGTGCACTTTTTTGTTTAATTTACACATTGGACCATAGGAAAAATGACACTACAGCTACAGAGGTGACCGTCTGATAGCCCAGCTCGACTATCCATCTCTACTGAAGACCCTTTCAGCTTTTTGAGAGTTGGGTGGAGGACATCATCTCTGAAAATAGGGTCCCACAGCTGCACCTCATCAGTGGGAGCAGGACTTATTTAACTCTTAGAAGAGTCAATGCTCTGAGACCATGGGGGGCGCTTAGCCCCCTCTCTTCGTCACTGAGGATGATTTCATTTTTCAGGGATTCGAGAGGGTGGTCCTTATGGTGGACTGCAGGTATGGAGAGCTGTTGTCATCGTATTAGATAGATAAGAATGATTATATGTATTGTAGAAATGTCTCCTATCATGTTCCCTAATTTTTTATTATGTCCACATCCTGGTCCCCATCTTGGACATCATAACAAACGTGCACTTTTTTGTTTAATTTACACATTGGACCATAGGAAAAATGACACTACAGCTACAGAGGTGACCGTCTGATAGCCCAGCTCGACTATCCATCTCTACTGAAGACCCTTTCAGCTTTTTGAGAGTTGGGTGGAGGACATCATCTCTGAAAATAGGGTCCCACAGCTGCACCCCATCAGTGGGAGCAGGACTCTTTTAACTCTTAGAAGAGTCAATGCTCTGAGACCATGGGGGGCGCTTAGCCCCCTCTCTTCGTCACTGAGGATGATTTCATTTTTCAGGGATTAGAGAGGGTGGTCCATATGGTGGACTGCAGGTATGGAGAGCTGTTGTCATCGTATTAGATAGATAAGAATGATTATATGTATTGTAGAAATGTCTCCTATCATGTTCCCTAATTTTTTATTATGTCCACATCCTGGTCCCCATCTTGGATATCATAACAAACGTGCACTTTTTTGTTTAATTTACACATTGGACCATAGGAAAAATGACACTACAGCTACAGAGGTGACCGTCTGATAGCCCAGCTCGACTATCCATCTCTACTGAAGACCCTTTCAGCTTTTTGAGAGTTGGGTGGAGGACATCATCTCTGAAAATAGGGTCCCACAGCTGCACCCCATCAGTGGGAGCAGGACTCTTTAAACTCTTAGAAGAGTCAATGCTCTGAGACCATGGGGGGCGCTTAGCCCCCTCTCTTCGTCACTGAGGATGATTTCATTTTTCAGGGATTAGAGAGGGTGGTCCTTATGGTGGACTGCAGGTATGGAGAGCTGTTGTCATCGTATTAGATAGATAAGAATGATTATATGTATTGTAGATATGTCTCCTATCATGGTCCCTAATTTTTTATTATGTCCACATCCTGGTCCCCATCTTGGACATCAAAACAAACGGCACTTTTCTGTTTAATTTACACATTGGACCATAGGAAAAATGACACTACAGCTACAGAGGTGACCGTCTGATAGCCCAGCTCGACTATCCATCTCTACTGAAGACCCTTTCAGCTTTTTGAGAGTTGGGTGGAGGACATCATCTCTGAAAATAGGGTCCCACAGCTGCAACCCATCAGTGGGAGCAGTACTCTTAGGACTCTTAGAAGAGTCAATGCTCTGAGACCATGGGGGGCGCTTAGCCCCCTCTCTTCGTCACTGAGGATGATTTCATTTTTCAGGGATTAGAGAGGGTGGTCCTTATGGTGGACTGCAGGTATGGAGAGCTGTTGTCATCGTATTAGATAGATAAGAATGATTATATGTATTGTAGAAATGTCTCCTATCATGTTCCCTAATTTTTTATTATGTCCACATCCTTGTCCCCATCTTGGACATCATAACAAACGTGCACTTTTTTGTTTAATTTACACATTGGACCATAGGAAAAATGACACTACAGCTACAGAGGTGACCGTCTGATAGCCCAGCTCGACTATCCATCTCTTCTGAAGACCCTTTCAGCTTTTTGAGAGTTGGGTGGAGGACATCATCTCTGAAAATAGGGTCCCACAGCTGCACCCCATCAGTGGGAGCAGGACTCTTTTAACTCTTAGAAGAGTCAATGCTCTGAGACCATGGGGGGCGCTTAGCCCCCTCTCTTCGTCACTGAGGATGATTTCATTTTTCAGGGATTAGAGAGGGTGGTCCTTATGGTGGACTGCAGGTATGGAGAGCTGTTGTCATCGTATTAGATAGATAAGAATGATTATATGTATTGTAGAAATGTCTCCTATCATGTTCCCTAATTTTTTATTATGTCCACATCCTGGTCCCCATCTTGGACATCATAACAAACGTGCACTTTTTTGTTTAATTTACACATTGGACCATAGGAAAAATGACACTACAGCTACAGAGGTGACCGTCTGATAGCCCAGCTCGACTATCCATCTCTTCTGAAGACCCTTTCAGCTTTTTGAGAGTTGGGTGGAGGACATCATCTCTGAAAATAGGGTCCCACAGCTGCACCCCATCAGTGGGAGCAGGACTCTTTTAACTCTTAGAAGAGTCAATGCTCTGAGACCATGGGGGGCGCTTAGCCCCCTCTCTTCGTCACTGAGGATGATTTCATTTTTCAGGGATTAGAGAGGGTGGTCCTTATGGTGGACTGCAGGTATGGAGAGCTGTTGTCATCGTATTAGATAGATAAGAATGATTATATGTATTGTAGAAATGTCTCCTATCATGTTCCCTAATTTTTTATTATGTCCACATCCTGGTCCCCATCTTGGACATCATAACAAACGTGCACTTTTTTGTTTAATTTACACATTGGACCATAGGAAAAATGACACTACAGCTACAGAGGTGACCGTCTGATAGCCCAGCTCGACTATCCATCTCTACTGAAGACCCTTTTAGCTTTTTGAGAGTTGGGTGGAGGACATCATCTCTGAAAATAGGGTCCCACAGCTGCACCTCATCAGTGGGAGCAGGACTCATTTAACTCTTAGAAGAGTCAATGCTCTGAGACCATGGGGGGCGCTTAGCCCCCTCTCTTCGTCACTGAGGATGATTTCATTTTTCAGGGATTAGAGAGGGTGGTCCTTATGGTGGACTGCAGGTATGGAGAGCTGTTGTCATCGTATTAGATAGATAAGAATGATTATATGTATTGTAGAAATGTCTCCTATCATGTTCCCTAATTTTTTATTATGTCCACATCCTGGTCCCCATCTTGGACATCATAACAAACGTGCACTTTTTTGTTTAATTTACACATTGGACCATAGGAAAAATGACACTACAGCTACAGAGGTGACCGTCTGATAGCCCAGCTCGACTATCCATCTCTACTGAAGACCCTTTCAGCTTTTTGAGAGTTGGGTGGAGGACATCATCTCTGAAAATAGGGTCCCATAGCTGCACCCCATCAGTGGGAGCAGGACTCTTTTAACTCTTAGAAGAGTCAATGCTCTGAGACCATGGGGGGCGCTTAGCCCCCTCTCTTCGTCACTGAGGATGATTTCATTTTTCAGGGATTAGAGAGGGTGGTCCTTATGGTGGACTGCAGGTATGGAGAGCTGTTGTCATCGTATTAGATAGATAAGAATGATTATATGTATTGTAGAAATGTCTCCTATCATGTTCCCTAATTTTTTATTATGTCCACATCCTGGTCCCCATCTTGGACATCATAACAAACGTGCACTTTTTTGTTTAATTTACACATTTTTCCATAGGAAAAATGACACTACAGCTACAGAGGTGACCGTCTGATAGCCCAGCTCGACTATCCATCTCTACTGAAGACCCTTTCAGCTTTTTGAGAGTTGGGTGGAGGACATCATCTCTGAAAATAGTGTCCCACAGCTGCACCCCATCAGTGGGAGCAGGACTCTTTTAACTCTTAGAAGAGTCAATGCTCTGAGACCATGGGGGGCGCTTAGCCCCCTCTCTTCGTCACTGAGGATGATTTCATTTTTCAGGGATTAGAGAGGGTGGTCCTTATGGTGGACTGCAGGTATGGAGAGCTGTTGTCATCGTATTAGATAGATAAGAATGATTATATGTATTGTAGAAATGTCTCCTATCATGTTCCCTAATTTTTTATTATGTCCACATCCTGGTCCCCATCTTGGACATCATAACAAACGTGCACTTTTTTGTTTAATTTACACATTGGACCATAGGAAAAATGACACTACAACTACAGAGGTGACCGTCTGATAGCCCAGCTCGACTATCAATCTCTACTGAAGACCCTTTCAGCTTTTTGAGAGTTGGGTGGAGGACATCATCTCTGAAAATAGGGTCCCACAGCTGCACCCCATCAGTGGGAGCAGGACTCTTTTAACTCTTAGAAGAGTCAATGCTCTGAGACCATGGGGGGCGCTTAGCCCCCTCTCTTCGTCACTGAGGATGATTTCATTTTTCAGGGATTAGAGAGGGTGGTCCTTATGGTGGACTGCAGGTATGGAGAGCTGTTGTCATCATATTAGATAGATAAGAATGATTATATGTATTGTAGAAATGTCTCCTATCATGTTCCCTAATTTTTTATTATGTCCACATCCTGGTCCCCATCTTGGACATCATAACAAACGTGCACTTTTTTGTTTAATTTACACATTGGACCATAGGAAAAATGACACTACAGCTACAGAGGTGACCGTCTGATAGCCCAGCTCGACTATCCATCTCTTCTGAAGACCCTTTCAGCTTTTTGAGAGTTGGGTGGAGGACATCATCTCTGAAAATAGGGTCCCACAGCTGCACCCCATCAGTGGGAGCAGGACTCTTTTAACTCTTAGAAGAGTCAAAGCTCTGAGACCATGGGGAGCGCTTAGCCCCCTCTCTTCGTCACTGAGGATGATTTCATTTTTCAGGGATTAGAGAGGGTGGTCCTTATGGTGGACTGCAGGTATGGAGAGCTGTTGTCATCGTATTAGATAGATAAGAATGATTATATGTATTGTAGAAATGTCTCCTATCATGTTCCCTAATTTTTTATTATGTCCACATCCTGGTCCCCATCTTGGACATCATAACAAACGTGCACTTTTTTGTTTAATTTACACATTTTTCCATAGGAAAAATGACACTACAGCTACAGAGGTGACCGTCTGATAGCCCAGCTCGACTATCCATCTCTACTGAAGACCCTTTCAGCTTTTTGAGAGTTGGGTGGAGGACATCATCTCTGAAAATAGTGTCCCACAGCTGCACCCCATCAGTGGGAGCAGGACTCTTTTAACTCTTAGAAGAGTCAATGCTCTGAGACCATGGGGGGCGCTTAGCCCCCTCTCTTCGTCACTGAGGATGATTTCATTTTTCAGGGATTAGAGAGGGTGGTCCTTATGGTGGACTGCAGGTATGGAGAGCTGTTGTCATCGTATTAGATAGATAAGAATGATTATATGTATTGTAGAAATGTCTCCTATCATGTTCCCTAATTTTTTATTATGTCCACATCCTGGTCCCCATCTTGGACATCATAACAAACGTGCACTTTTTTGTTTAATTTACACATTGGACCATAGGAAAAATGACACTACAACTACAGAGGTGACCGTCTGATAGCCCAGCTCGACTATCAATCTCTACTGAAGACCCTTTCAGCTTTTTGAGAGTTGGGTGGAGGACATCATCTCTGAAAATAGGGTCCCACAGCTGCACCCCATCAGTGGGAGCAGGACTCTTTTAACTCTTAGAAGAGTCAATGCTCTGAGACCATGGGGGGCGCTTAGCCCCCTCTCTTCGTCACTGAGGATGATTTCATTTTTCAGGGATTAGAGAGGGTGGTCCTTATGGTGGACTGCAGGTATGGAGAGCTGTTGTCATCATATTAGATAGATAAGAATGATTATATGTATTGTAGAAATGTCTCCTATCATGTTCCCTAATTTTTTATTATGTCCACATCCTGGTCCCCATCTTGGACATCATAACAAACGTGCACTTTTTTGTTTAATTTACACATTGGACCATAGGAAAAATGACACTACAGCTACAGAGGTGACCGTCTGATAGCCCAGCTCGACTATCCATCTCTTCTGAAGACCCTTTCAGCTTTTTGAGAGTTGGGTGGAGGACATCATCTCTGAAAATAGGGTCCCACAGCTGCACCCCATCAGTGGGAGCAGGACTCTTTTAACTCTTAGAAGAGTCAAAGCTCTGAGACCATGGGGGGCGCTTAGCCCCCTCTCTTCGTCACTGAGGATGATTTCATTTTTCAGGGATTAGAGAGGGTGGTCCTTATGGTGGACTGCAGGTATGGAGAGCTGTTGTCATCGTATTAGATAGATAAGAATGATTATATGTATTGTAGAAATGTCTCCTATCATGTTCTCTAATTTTTTATTATGTCCACATCCTGGTCCCCATCTTGGACATCATAACAAACGTGCACTTTTTTGTTTAATTTACACATTGGACCATAGGAAAAATGACACTACAGCTACAGAGGTGACCCTCTGATAGCCCAGCTCGACTATCCATCTCTACTGAAGACCCTTTCAGCTTTTTGAGAGTTGGGTGGAGGACATCATCTCTGAAAATAGGGTCCCACAGCTGCACCTCATCAGTGGGAGCAGGACTCATTTAACTCTTAGAAGAGTCAATGCTCTGAGACCATGGGGGGCGCTTAGCCCCCTCTCTTCGTCACTGAGGATGATTTCATTTTTCAGGGATTAGAGAGGGTGGTCCATATGGTGGACTGCAGGTATGGAGAGCTGTTGTCATCGTATTAGATAGATAAGAATGATTATATGTATTGTAGAAATGTCTCCTATCATGTTCCCTAATTTTTTATTATGTCCACATCCTGGTCCCCATCTTGGACATCATAACAAACGTGCACTTTTTTGTTTAATTTACACATTGGACCATAGGAAAAATGACACTACAGCTACAGAGGTGACCGTCTGATAGCCCAGCTCGACTATCCATCTCTACTGAAGACCCTTTCAGCTTTTTGAGAGTTGGGTGGAGGACATCATCTCTGAAAATAGGGTCCCACAGCTGCACCCCATCAGTGGGAGCAGGACTCTTTTAACTCTTAGAAGAGTCAATGCTCTGAGACCATGGGGGGCGCTTAGCCCCCTCTCTTCGTCACTGAGGATGATTTCATTTTTCAGGGATTAGAGAGGGTGGTCCATATGGTGGACTGCAGGTATGGAGAGCTGTTGTCATCGTATTAGATAGATAAGAATGATTATATGTATTGTAGAAATGTCTCCTATCATGTTCCCTAATTTTTTATTATGTCCACATCCTGGTCCCCATCTTGGACATCATAACAAACGTGCACTTTTTTGTTTAATTTACACATTGGACCATAGGAAAAATGACACTACAGCTACAGAGGTGACCGTCTGATAGCCCAGCTCGACTATCTGTGGCGCCCCTGACCTGGTCAGGCACCACAGAGTATTGCACCCATGCGGGGACAATGCTTCCAGGTAATTTCCAAAGGCCAGGATGAGGTGCACACACAAACATATAGTGACCAGGCTTCCCACATTACCAGAGGGGACCCTTGAGTAGCCAGAAGGAGTTAACTTTCAATTCCCAGCTGGGGGTGTGTTCAGGGGCTGGTTGCTAGGAAGCAGGGCAGAGAGAGAGAGGAAGAGGGGAGTCGAGAGGAAGAAGTTGAAGTGTGAGGAAGCAGGGCAGAGGAGCTCTAGAGTGTGAGACAGGTCCTGAGGAGTGCAGTAGCTGAAAGCGGGGGAGAAAGGAGTACCGTGGGTCGGCCTGAAAATCATCCAGAGAGAGGGGTGGCTGAGTACGGAGATCCCGGTATCCGAGCACACAAGGGGAACTAGATCCCCAGTTCATGCAGCAAATCATTCGGAGCTGCTCAACTCACAGGTGGGGGTACTCCATGCCCTCACCACTACTACGCAGAGCTCGGGCCAAGCAGCAATCATCGGGCCCATAAGGGGACAGGGCCAGAAGCCATCCCACCAAGGCCACGCTGCCGGCAGACGAGCCAGAGAGAGGGGAGCAGGGTGGTAACAGCTTCCCTGGAGGGGTCCTACCACGCTTCAAGCAAAGGATCCTCCTAAAACAGAAAGAGTGCAAGGAAGGCGAGTGGACAGCTACCCTCAGAACGGCCTCCTGGAATTCCTGGTTCAACCTGGTTATCACAGTGTCGCCCGGGCATCTCACCGTGACCTCCAAACAGTGAGTAAACACGTTGAAAGACTTCTTGGACTGTGTTTTAGTCATTCTGCGACCTGTGGTCCCACACACATACACCGGGGCCTGGGGCTTGCCTCACTCTCAGGGGGCTAATATACTGACTGCACCCACCATCAGCCCCAGGCATCCCTTAATCTGCAGTGGCGGTCCCCACTGACCGCAATTCTGAGAGTGGCGTCACGACAATCAAAGAAAGAAGGTTCCCTACCTGTGACCAGACTGTCCCATCCACGTGGAGTCCCTGCAGGTAACGCACCGACACCACACTTGCGGGGCTTCACAACTTCTGGCGTCACGAACAGGATTTGGACTAGACCTGTTCAGACAGGTGACCGTGCGCCTCAGAGGTCCGACCGCAAAAATTGAACCGCCGCCATATTGCCATCTTCAGAAGCGCGCGCTGCAGCCCGCGCGAGGGAGAAGAGCACCGCCCACGAAGAGGTGTGGCCGCCCCAGAATCCCCACAATTCAGAGAGCGTACTGACCCAGGAAGTGGAAAGGGAGCGCGCAGATTTTTTGAAGAAAAATGGACGCTGCAGGAGGTAATGCCCCTGGTCAGGGCGACGCAGCCCAAGCGAGGCCAGCCCCCGTCGCGCTAGACGCAGCAACGCCTGGTGCCGGTGCCGCGGTCGCAGCTGCGCCGGCCGAAGTCTCCCCCATAATGCCAATTTCCTTGCTGTATGTCCCAGGAGCGCAATGGCTGCCCCAATACGCCGGTAAAATAGACACGCTGACCGGGTTTAAGAAGAAGATCAACACCCTGCTAGACATGCACGCGATGACTGGTAAGCAGAGGGCCGCTGTGGTGCTGGGACAATTGACTGAAGCAGCAGAGTTGGAGGCTGAGTCCTGGACCAATGATGACCGGGGCTCTGTTGAGACCATCTTTGCCAAACTAGCAGCTGCTTTTGAACACCGCACCGAGGGAGAGTTGAGGACGGACTTCTATAACTGCCGGCAGAAGCCCCAAGATAGCATAAGAGCCTATGCCCTCAGGCTGCAGGCTGCACTACGGGCTCTCAAGCTGGTGGACCCTGTCAGTGATCAGGAAGGAAACCGGATGATGAAGGAACAATTCTTGCGGGGCCTGCGCTCTCCTGAGGATGGGAAGCAGATGAAGCTGTGGTCCCTGGAACACCCTGACGTGGACTTTGCCATTCTGAAAGACAGGGCAGTGAAAGCACTCCAACCTCCTGTGGACACAGACCCCGTCGCACCAGCATGGCCTGCCAGTTCCACGGCTGCAGGAGCGGAATCCTCCTCGCAGGCCCTGGTAACTGCAAAAGGACTCAACACGCCAGCAGAGACCATAAATACACTATCCTCCCAGGTGCAACAGCTCACTAAGGACGTCGCACAAATCCTGAAAGCAATGCAGTTGCCCTCAGAGACCAAAGTCCCTCATCGGATCCTGCTAGCTGACAACCCAGAGGACGTCCCTTGGATGCGGAGGAGAAGAGGTCCCCCAACCCGAGGCAGGAGCAGTGATCGCTATGACTCATCTGGACAACCCATCTGTCGTCGTTGCCAGGAGGCAGGACACTATGCAAGGGCCTGTCCTTTAAACGAGCCAAACCTGGGGCCGGGGGCCAGTCCTCAGGATTAAGAAGATCAGGCCCAAGTCGCTGCCTTGATCAGTACGTGGGTGGACGTCCTGTCCTGTCCATCGTCCTGGACGGGATCCCTACCCCGGCGTTATTGGACACCGGCTCTCAGGTCACCACGATCCCGTATGTCCTTTATCGGAGGTTTTGGTCGGACGACGATCTCCGACCACCGGACCCCTCCCTCACCATCTATGCTGCCAACGGACAACCTATAGACCAGATCGGGGTCAAAGAGGTAACCATAAAGGTGGGAAGGCAGGAAATGAAGGGACAAGGACTGATTGTTGTGGACACTGATATTAGAGAAAGGAACCCGCAAATGATTTTAGGCACTAATGTCATAGAAAATTGCCTAGGGGAAGTGTTGTTGTTGCTTCACCAGATTGTTGAAGGTGCTGAGGGCAGGTCGCAAAGAGCCTTGCAAAAGGAGATCCGAATCATTCTGAGGAAGCAACAGGTAAAACAGACTGGCGGTGAGATTGGTAGTGTACGGGTGATGGATGCAAACCCCATTGTGATACCCCCACGGAGTGAAGTGATGATGTGGTGTAGAGCAGCGGTAGGTCTCAGAGGACAAGATTACCAGGCTGTACTAGAGCCCACTCATTCAGACCACTGGCCCACGATTCTGACAGCCAGGGGGGTAGTTGATGTACACAAGGGACGAGTGCCTGTACGAGTGTTGAACTGTGGGGAGGAGGAAGCCAGACTACCAAGGTACGCTACCATAGCCAAACTGTTTACATGCTCAGATGACGCCATAACACCTGTAGGTCCCCTGACACAAGCTGACTCAAAAGAGGGCGAGACCTCCCAAAAGCAGTTAGAGGATTGGTGCCAGAAACTACACGTGGGGACTGTCTCTACACCCGACTACCAGAAACATGGGGTTTACAGGGTCGTGCAGGAATACGAGCAGGTCTTTAGTAAGAACCCACTAGACTTTGGTAGGATCAAAGGGGTGCAACATCACATACCCACAGGCAGTCATCCTCCCATTAAGGAAAGACATAGGCCTATTCCACCAGCCCATTACCAGCGCACAAAGGACATGCTGAAGGACATGAAGGAGGCAGGCGTCATAAGGGACAGTTGTAGCCCCTGGGCGGCTCCCCTGGTCCTGGTAAGAAAGAAGGATGGCACGATGAGGATGTGTGTGGATTACAGACGGATAAATCAGATAACACACAAGGATGCCTACCCTTTGCCAAGGATAGAGGAATCCCTCGCTGCCTTGAAAGCCTCTAACTACTTTTCTACCCTAGATCTTACTAGTGGCTACTGGCAAGTATCTGTAGCAGAAGAAGATCGGGAGAAGACGGCCTTCACCACCCCAATGGGCCTCTGTGAGTTCAACAGCATGCCATTTGGACTCTGCAATGCCCCCGGGACCTTCCAGAGGCTTATGGAATGCTGCCTAGGGCACCTCAACTTTGAAACCGTCCTGCTCTACCTGGATGATGTCATCGTGTACTCCAAGACCTACGAGGACCACCTGAAACACCTGGCTGAAGTCTTTGAAGCACTATCCCGATATGGAATGAAGCAGAAGACCATGCACTGGTATCAATACCTAGTACACCTATTATTCACATTGAGACACATACATCGGGTGGGAGGACACAACCTCAGACAGATGACAGTATAGTACTGCGTAGGTCAACCCGCAGCAACTTTGGTCAGCTCCCATTACGCTATAGAGAAAGTACAGTTTAGTTCAAAGTGACGGTATGAAAGGTAATGTTTAACCTGTTTATAGTTAAGTAACGTTTAAGCGAAATGTGCCCACAAGGACTATTGTGAGACCTCCTTAAAATGTTAGACCACTGGTTATGAACTGGCTTTAACCACAAACTTTGCATTGTAAAAAGTTGCCTTCTTGGTATCAACCACAGAGTCTGCCTGTTGAGGGGCATGGCTCTGCACCAACAAGGGGGCACGCCTGTTTATGGGGCCTGCCCTCCAACACTCGGAAGCGGGTACGCCTGTTTATGGGGCCTACCTTACACCACTCCCCTCAGGAGAGGAAGATTGGAGGAAAGGTCTGGGGAATGTGATGGCCCAGCCCTGGTCACCAAAAGGACCGGCGACCTACCTCCTGGAGGTTTTTGGGTGGGGTTCGGACATGTGGGTGGTTGGTGGTGGAATGGTACCTGGCATGTTTAAATGTAAATAATTGCCCCTGTGTGGGAAAAGTTTGTAATTACCTTTTTTCTTTCTCTTGTCTTTGCAGCCCGAGGACGTGCTGATGATAACTAAGGGGGAATGTGGCGCCCCTGACCTGGTCAGGCACCACAGAGTATTGCACCCATGCGGGGACAATGCTTCCAGGTAATTTCCAAAGGCCAGGATGAGGTGCACACACAAACATATAGTGACCAGGCTTCCCACATTACCAGAGGGGACCCTTGAGTAGCCAGAAGGAGTTAACTTTCAATTCCCAGCTGGGGGTGTGTTCAGGGGCTGGTTGCTAGGAAGCAGGGCAGAGAGAGAGAGGAAGAGGGGAGTCGAGAGGAAGAAGTTGAAGTGTGAGGAAGCAGGGCAGAGGAGCTCTAGAGTGTGAGACAGGTCCTGAGGAGTGCAGTAGCTGAAAGCGGGGGAGAAAGGAGTACCGTGGGTCGGCCTGAAAATCATCCAGAGAGAGGGGTGGCTGAGTACGGAGATCCCGGTATCCGAGCACACAAGGGGAACTAGATCCCCAGTTCATGCAGCAAATCATTCGGAGCTGCTCAACTCACAGGTGGGGGTACTTCATGCCCTCACCACTACTACGCAGAGCTCGGGCCAAGCAGCAATCATCGGGCCCATAAGGGGACAGGGCCAGAAGCCATCCCACCAAGGCCACGCTGCCGGCAGACGAGCCAGAGAGAGGGGAGCAGGGTGGTAACAGCTTCCCTGGAGGGGTCCTACCACGCTTCAAGCAAAGGATCCTCCTAAAACAGAAAGAGTGCAAGGAAGGCGAGTGGACAGCTACCCTCAGAACGGCCTCCTGGAATTCCTGGTTCAACCTGGTTATCACAGTGTCGCCCGGGCATCTCACCGTGACCTCCAAACAGTGAGTAAACACGTTGAAAGACTTCTTGGACTGTGTTTGAGTCATTCTGCGACCTGTGGTCCCACACACATACACCGGGGCCTGGGGCTTGCCTCACTCTCAGGGGGCTAATATACTGACTGCACCCACCATCAGCCCCAGGCATCCCTTAATCTACAGTGGCGGTCCCCACTGACCGCAATTCTGAGAGTGGCGTCACGACAATCAAAGAAAGAAGGTTCCCTACCTGTGACCAGACTGTCCCATCCACGTGGAGTCCCTGCAGGTAACGCACCGACACCACACTTGCGGGGCTTCACATATCCATCTCTACTGAAGACCCTTTCAGCTTTTTGAGAGTTGGGTGGAGGACATCATCTCTGAAAATAGGGTCCCACAGCTGCACCCCATTAGTGGGAGCAGAACTCTTTTAACTCTTAGAAGAGTCAATGCTCTGAGACCATGGGGGGCGCTTAGCCCCCTCTCTTCGTCACTGAGGATGATTTCATTTTTCAGGGATTAGAGAGGGTTGTCCTTATGGTGGACTGCAGGTATGGAGAGCTGTTGTCATCGTATTAGATAGATAAGAATGATTATATGTATTGTAGAAATGTCTCCTATCATGTTCCCTAATTTTTTATTATGTCCACATCCTGGTCCCCATCTTGGACATCATAACAAACGTGCACTTTTTTGTTTAATTTACACATTGGACCATAGGAAAAATGACACTACAGCTACAGAGGTGACCGTCTGATAGCCCAGCTCGACTATCCATCTCTACTGAAGACCCTTTCAGCTTTTTGAGAGTTGGGTGGAGGACATCATCTCTGAAAATAGGGTCCCACAGCTGCACCCCATCAGTGGGAGCAGGACTCTTAGGACTCTTAGAAGAGTCAATGCTCTGAGACCATGGGGGGCGCTTAGCCCCCTCTCTTCATCACTGAGGATGATTTCATTTTTCAGGGATTAGAGAGGGTGGTCCTTATGGTGGACTGCAGGTATGGAGAGCTGTTGTCATCGTATTGGATAGATAAGAATGATTATATGTATTGTAGAAATGTCTCCTATCATGTTCCCTAATTTTTTATTATGTCCACATCCTGGTCCCCATCTTGGACATCAAAACAAACGGCACTTTTTTGTTTAATTTACACATTGAACAATAGGAAAAATGACACTACAGCTACAGAGGTGACCGTCTGATAGCCCAGCTCGACTATCCATCTCTACTGAAGACCCTTTCAGCTTTTTGAGAGTTGGGTGGAGGACATCATCTCTGAAAAAAGGGTCCCACAGCTGCACCCCATCAGTGGGAGCAGGACTCTTTTAACTCTTAGAAGAGTCAATGCTCTGAGACCATGGGGGGCGCTTAGCCCCCTCTCTTCGTCACTGAGGATGATTTCATTTTTCAGGGATTAGAGAGGGTGGTCCTTATGGTGGACTGCAGGTATGGAGAGCTGTTGTCATCGTATTAGATAGATAAGAATGATTATATGTATTGTAGAAATGTCTCCTATCATGTTCCCTAATTTTTTATTATGTCCACATCCTGGTCCCCATCTTGGACATCATAACAAACGTGCACTTTTTTGTTTAATTTACACATTGGACCATAGGAAAAATGACACTACAGCTACAGAGGTGACCGTCTGATAGCCCAGCTCGACTATCCATCTCTTCTGAAGACCCTTTCAGCTTTTTGAGAGTTGGGTGGAGGACATCATCTCTGAAAATAGGGTCCCACAGCTGCACCCCATCAGTGGGAGCAGGACTCTTTTAACTCTTAGAAGAGTCAATGCTCTGAGACCATGGGGGGCGCTTAGCCCCCTCTCTTCGTCACTGAGGATGATTTCATTTTTCAGGGATTAGAGAGGGTGGTCCTGATGGTGGACTGCAGGTATGGAGAGCTGTTGTCATCGTATTAGATAGATAAGAATGATTATATGTATTGTAGAAATGTCTCCTATCATGTTCCCTAATTTTTTATTATGTCCACATCCTGGTCCCCATCTTGGACATCATAACAAACGTGCACTTTTTTGTTTAATTTACACATTGGACCATAGGAAAAATGACACTACAGCTACAGAGGTGACCGTCTGTTAGCCCAGCTCGACTATCCATCTCTACTGAAGACCCTTTCAGCTTTTTGAGAGTTGGGTGGAGGACATCATCTCTGAAAATAGGGTCCCACAGCTGCACCTCATCAGTGGGAGCAGGACTCATTTAACTCTTAGAAGAGTCAATGCTCTGAGACCATGGGGGGCGCTTAGCCCCCTCTCTTCGTCACTGAGGATGATTTCATTTTTCAGGGATTAGAGAGGGTGGTCCTTATGGTGGACTGCAGGTATGGAGAGCTGTTGTCATCGTATTAGATAGATAAGAATGATTATATGTATTGTAGAAATGTCTCCTATCATGTTCCCTAATTTTTTATTATGTCCACATCCTGGTCCCCATCTTGGACATCATAACAAACGTGCACTTTTTTGTTTAATTTACACATTGGACCATAGGAAAAATGACACTACAGCTACAGAGGTGACCGTCTGATAGCCCAGCTCGACTATCCATCTCTACTGAAGACACTTTCAGCTTTTTGAGAGTTGGGTGGAGGACATCATCTCTGAAAATAGGGTCCCAAAGCTGGACCCCATCAGTGGGAGCAGGACTCTTTTAACTCTTAGAATAGTCAATGCTCTGAGACCATGGGGGGCGCTTAGCCCCCTCTCTTCGTCACTGAGGATGATTTCATTTTTCAGGGATTAGAGAGGGTGGTCCTTATGGTGGACTGCAGGTATGGAGAGTAGAGTTGAGCGCGGTTCGTGGTTCGTGGTTCTCCAGTTCGCGGCTCGAGTGATTTTGGGGCATGTTCTAGATCGAACTAGAACTCGAGCTTTTTGCAAAAGCTCGATAGTTCTAGAAACGTTCGAGAACGGTTCTAGCAGCCAAAAAACAGCTAAATCCTAGCTTGGTTTCTGCTGTAATAGTGTAAGTCACTCTGTGAATCAAACTATTATCACATTTCAGTGTATAGTGTGCGTGAACAGCGCCTTCAGATCACTGCTGTTTCTATAATGGCGATCGCCATTTTTTTTTTTTTTTTTCTTGTCTTCCTTCCCTAAGCGCGCGCGTCTTGTGGGGCGGGCCAGCATGTCAGCCAATCACAGACACACACACACCTAAGTGGACTTTGAGCCAGAGAAGCAACGGCATGTGTGATAGGATCTGCATGTCACATGTCCCTGCATTATAAAACCGGACATTTTCTTCACGAACGCCATTATCTGCCTTCTGCGTCTTTGGTGTCAGACATCAGTGTCGCAGCTCCGTCCTCCTGAGTCCTATAGCCGATACAGCTGTATGCGCTGCATACACAGCGTTAGACAGCTTAGGGAGAGCACATTCTAGCAGTCCTTTTAAGGGCTCAAAGCGGCAGGGTCAGAGAGCCATAAGTGACAGGTCCTGCAAACAGCAACAGCGTCTGTGTAGCCCAGGTCAGGGATTTCCTCCCTGCATTTCACCATTAGGAGGGAATAGAAAGGCAGGCTTCCATTCCTCTACCCAGAGCACCACAATCCTGCCACTGTACCCTCTTGTCCTCTGCACACTCCAACTCATTCTAAGTAAGCCATTATACTAGCAAACACTCAGTGTACCTAGTGGCATCCTAAACGTGGCTATTGGACTTTGCTATAGTCCCACTAGTGCAAAGACATTTGCAGAGCACGTCTGCCTGCATTGCACACTCCAAGTTTTTTAAACTAAGCAATTTTACTAGCAAACACTCAGTGTACCTAGTGGCATCCTATACGTGGCTATTGGACTTTGCTATAGTCCCACTAGTGCAAAGACATTTGCAGAGCACGTCTGCCTGCATTGCACACTACAACTTTTTTAAACTAAGCAATTTTACTAGCAAACACTCAGTGTACCTAGTGGCATCCTATACGTGGCTATTGGACTTTGCTATAGTCCCACTAGTGCAAAGACATTTGCAGAGCACGTCTGCCTGCATTGCACACTACAACTTTTTTAAACTAAGCAATTTTACTAGCAAACACTCAGTGTACCTAGTGGCATCCTATACGTGGCTATTGGACTTTGCTATAGTCCCACTAGTGCAAAGACATTTGCAGAGCACGTCTGCCTGCATTGCACACTACAACTTTTTTAAACTAAGCAATTTTACTAGCAAACACTCAGTGTACCTAGTGGCATCCTATACGTGGCTATTGGACTTTGCTATAGTCCCACTAGTGCAAAGACATTTGCAGAGCACGTCTGCCTGCATTGCACACTACAACTTTTTTAAACTAATCAATTTTACTAGCAAACACTCAGTGTACCTAGTGGCATCCTAAACGTGGCTATTGGACTTTGCTATAGTCCCACTAGTGCAAAGACATTAGCAGAGCACATCTGCCTGCATTGCACACTCCAAGTTTTTTAAACTAAGCAATTTTACTAGCAAACACTCAGTGTACCTAGTGGCATCCTATACGTGGCTATTGGACTTTGCTATAGTCCCACTAGTGCAAAGACATTTGCAGAGCACGTCTGCCTGCATTGCACACTACAACTTTTTTAAACTAAGCAATTTTACTAGCAAACACTCAGTGTACCTAGTGGCATCCTATACGTGGCTATTGGACTTTGCTATAGTCCCACTAGTGCAAAGACATTTGCAGAGCACGTCTGCCTGCATTGCACACTACAACTTTTTTAAACTAAGCAATTTTACTAGCAAACACTCAGTGTACCTAGTGGCATCCTATACGTGGCTATTGGACTTTGCTATAGTCCCACTAGTGCAAAGACATTTGCAGAGCACGTCTGCCTGCATTGCACACTACAACTTTTTTAAACTAATCAATTTTACTAGCAAACACTCAGTGTACCTAGTGGCATCCTAAACGTGGCTATTGGACTTTGCTATAGTCCCACTAGTGCAAAGACATTAGCAGAGCACATCTGCCTGCATTGCACACTCCAAGTTTTGTAAACTAAGCAATTTTACTAGCAAACACTCAGTGTACCTAGTGGCATCCTATACGTGGCTATTGGACTTTGCTATAGTCCCACTAGTGCAAAGACATTTGCAGAGCACGTCTGCCTGCATTGCACACTACAACTTTTTTAAACTAAGCAATTTTACTAGCAAACACTCAGTGTACCTAGTGGTATCCTATACGTGGCTATTGGACTTTGCTATAGTCCCACTAGTGCAAAGTCATTTGCAGAGCACGTCTGCCTGCATTGCACACTACAACTTTTTTAAACTAAGCAATTTTACTAGCAAACACTCAGTGTACCTAGTGGCATCCTATACGTGGCTATTGGACTTTGCTATAGTCCCACTAGTGCAAAGACATTTGCAGAGCACGTCTGCCTGCATTGCACACTACAACTTTTTTAAACTAAGCAATTTTACTAGCAAACACTCAGTGTACCTAGTGGCATCCTATACGTGGCTATTGGACTTTGCTATAGTCCCACTAGTGCAAAGACATTTGCAGAGCACGTCTGCCTGCATTGCACACTACAACTTTTTTAAACTAAGCAATTTTACTAGCAAACACTCAGTGTACCTAGTGGCATCCTATACGTGGCTATTGGAATTTGCTATAGTCCCACTAGTGCCAAGACATTTGCAGAGCGCATCTGCCTGCGTTGCACACTCCAACTAATTATAACGAAGCCATTATACTAGCAAACACTCAGTGTACCTAGTGGCATCCTATACGTGGCTATTGGACTTTTGTCAATTCACAGTATTGGAACGTTATTTGCAGCACGTCTGCCTGCATTGCACACTCAAACTTTTTTAAACTCAGCCATTATACTAGCAAACACTCACTGTACCTAGTTGTATCCTAAACGTGGCTATTGTACTTTTGTCAATTCACAGTATTGGAACGTTATTTGCAGGACGTCTGCCTGCCTTGCACACTCAAACTTTTTTAAACTCAGCCATTATACTAGCAAACACTCACTGTACCTAGTTGTATCCTAAACGTGGCTATTGTACTTTTGTCAATTCACAGTATTGGAACGTTATTTGCAGGACGTCTGCCTGCATTGCACACTCAAACTTTTTTAAACTCAGCCATTATACTAGCAAACACTCACTGTACCTAGTTGTATCCTAAACGTGGCTATTGTACTTTTGTCAATTCACAGTATTGGAACGTTATTTGCAGGACGTCTGCCTGCATTGCACACTCAAACTTTTTTAAACTCAGCCATTATACTAGCAAACACTCACTGTACCTAGTTGTATCCTAAACGTGGCTATTGTACTTTTGTCAATTCACAGTATTGGAACGTTGTTTGCAGCACGTCTGCCTGCATTGCACACTCAAACTTTTTTAAACTCAGCCATTATACTAGCAAACACTCACTGTACCTAGTTGTATCCTAAACGTGGCTATTGTACTTTTGTCAATTCACAGTATTGGAACGTTATTTGCAGGACGTCTGCCTGCCTTGCACACTCAAACTTTTTTAAACTCAGCCATTATACTAGCAAACACTCACTGTACCTAGTTGTATCCTAAACGTGGCTATTGTACTTTTGTCAATTCACACTACTGCAAATCTATGTGCAGCACCTCTGCATGACAACCTCGTGCTCTGTTTTTAATAAGCTATAATGATAGCACAAAATACTGCCATTTAGTGGCATCATAGTGTGGCGCCCCTGACCTGGTCAGGCACCACAGAGTATTGCACCCATGCGGGAGCAATGCTTCCAGGTAATCTCCAAAGGCCAGGATGAGGTGCACACACAAACATATAGTGACCAGGCCTCCCACATTACCAGAGGGGACCCTTGGGTAGCCAGAAGGGGTTAACTTTCAATTCCCAGCTGGGGGTGTGTTCAGGGGCTGGTTGCTAGGAAGCAGGGCAGAGAGAGAGAGGAAGAAGGAGGTCGAGAGAAGAGGGTTGAAGTGTGAGGAAGCAGGGCAGAGGAGCTCTAGAGTGTGAGACAGGTCCTGAGGAGTGCAGTAGCTGAAAGCGGGGGAGAAAGGAGTACCGTGGGTCGGCCTGAAAATCATCCAGAGAGAGAAGGGTGGCTGAGTACGGAGATCCCGGTATCCGAGCACACAAGGGGAACTAGATCCCCAGTTCATGCAGCAAATCATTCGGAGCTGCTCAACTCACAGGTGGGGGTACTTCATGCCCTCACCACTACTACGCAGAGCTCGGGCCAAGCAGCAATCATCGGGCCCATAAGGGGACAGGGCCAGAAGCCATCCCACCAAGGCCACGCTGCCGGCAGACGAGCCAGAGAGAGGGGAGCAGGGTGGTAACAGCTTCCCTGGAGGGGTCCTAGCACGCTTCAAGCAAAGGATCCTCCTAAAACAGAAAGAGTGCAAGGAAGGCGAGTGGACAGCTACCCTCAGAACGGCCTCCTGGAATTCCTGGTTCAACCTGGTTATCACAGTGTCGCCCGGGCATCTCACCGTGACCTCCAAACAGTGAGTAAACACGTTGAAAGACTTCTTGGACTGTGTTTGAGTCATTCTGCGACCTGTGGTCCCACACACATACACCGGGGCCTGGGGCTTGCCTCACTCTCAGGGGGCTAATATACTGACTGCACCCACCATCAGCCCCAGGCATCCCTTAATCTGCAGTGGCGGTCCCCACTGACCGCAATTCTGAGAGTGGCGTCACGACAATCCTAAAAGAAGGTTCCCTACCTGTGACCAGACTGTTCCATCCACGTGGAGTCCCTGAAGGTACTGCACCGACACATACTAGCGGGGCTTCACAACTTCTGGCGTCACGAACAGGATAAGGACTAGACCTGTTCAGACAGGTGACCGTGTGCCTCAGAGGTCCGACCGCAAAAATTGAACCGCCGCCATATTGCCATCTTCAAAAGCGCGCGCTGCAGAAGAGGTGTGGCCGCCCCAGAACCCCCACAATTCGGAGAGCGTTCTGACCCAGGAAGTGGAAAGGGGGCGCGGAGATTTTTGAAGAAAAATGGACGCTGCAGGAGGTAATGCCCCTGGTCAGGGCGACGCAGCCCAAGCGATGCCAGCCCCCGTCGCGCTGGACGCAGCAGCGCCTGGTGCCGGTGCCGCGGTCGCAGCCGCGCAGGCTGAAATCTCCCCCAAAATGCCAGTTTCCTTGCTGTATGTCCCAGGAGCGCAATGGCTGCCCCAATACGCCGGTAAAATAGACAACGCTGACCGGGTTTAAGAAGAAGATCAGCACCCTGCTAGACATGCACGCGATGACTGGTAAGCAGAGGGCCGCTGTGGTGCTGGGACAATTGACTGAGGCAGCAGAATTGGAAGCTGAGTCCTGGACCAATGATGACCGGAGCTCTGTTGAGACCATCTTTGCCAAACTAGCAGCTGCTTTTGAACACCGCACCGAGGGAGAGCTGAGGACGGACTTCTATAACTGCCGGCAGAAGCCCCAAGATAGCATAAGAGCCTATGCCCTCAGGCTGCAGGCTGCACTACGGGCTCTCAAGCTGGTGGACCCTGTCAGTGATCAGGAAGGAAACCGGATGATGAAGGAACAATTCTTGCGGGGCCTGCGCTCTCCTGAGGATGGGAAGCAGATGAAGCTGTGGTCCCTGGAACACCCTGACGTGGACTTTGCCATTCTGAAAGACAGGGCAGTGAAAGCACTCCAACCTCCTGTGGACACAGACCCCGTCGCACCAGCATGGCCTGCCAGTTCCACGGCTGCAGGAGCGGAATCCTCCTCGCAGGCCCTGGTAACTGCAAAAGGACTCAACACGCCAGCAGAGACCATAAATACACTATCCTCCCAGGTGCAACAGCTCACTAAGGACGTCGCACAAATCCTGAAAGCAATGCAGTTGCCCTCAGAGACCAAAGTCCCTCATCGGATCCTGCTAGCTGACAACCCAGAGGACGTCCCTTGGATGCGGAGGAGAAGAGGTCCCCCAACCCGAGGCAGGAGCAGTGATCGCTATGACTCATCTGGACAACCCATCTGTCGTCGTTGCCAGGAGGCAGGACACTATGCAAGGGCCTGTCCTTTAAACGAGCCAAACCTGGGGCCGGGGGCCAGTCCTCAGGATTAAGAAGATCAGGCCCAAGTCGCTGCTGTGATCAGTACGTGGGTGGACGTCCTGTCCTGTCCATCGTCCTGGACGGGATCCCTACCCCGGCGTTATTGGACACCGGCTCTCAGGTCACCACGATCCCGTATGTCCTTTATCGGAGGTTTTGGTCGGACGACGATCTCCGACCACCGGACCCCTCCCTCACCATCTATGCTGCCAACGGACAACCTATAGACCAGATCGGGGTCAAAGAGGTAACCATAAAGGTGGGAAGGCAGGAAATGAAGGGACAAGGACTGATTGTTGTGGACACTGATATTAGAGAAAGGAACCCGCAAATGATTTTAGGCACTAATGTCATAGAAAATTGCCTAGGGGAAGTGTTGTTGTTGCTTCACCAGATTGTTGAAGGTGCTGAGGGCAGGTCGCAAAGAGCCTTGCAAAACGAGATCCGAATCATTCTGAGGAAGCAACAGGTAAAACAGACTGGCGGTGAGATTGGTAGTGTACGGGTGATGGATGCAAACCCCATTGTGATACCCCCACGGAGTGAAATGATGATGTGGTGTAGAGCAGCGGTAGGTCTCAGAGGACAAGATTACCAGGCTGTACTAGAGCCCACTCATTCAGACCACTGGCCCACGATTCTGACAGCCAGGGGGGTAGTTGATGTACACAAGGGACGAGTGCCTGTACGAGTGTTGAACTGTGGGGAGGAGGAAGCCAGACTACCAAGGTACGCTACCATAGCCAAACTGTTTACATGCTCAGATGACGCCATAACACCTGTAGGTCCCCTGACACAAGCTGACTCAACAGAGGACGAGACCTCCCAAAAGCAGTTAGAGGACTGGTGCCAGAAACTACACGTGGGGACTGACTCTACACCCGACTACCAGAAACATGGGGTTTACAGGGTCGTGCAGGAATACGAGCAGGTCTTTAGTAAGAACCCACTAGACTTTGGTAGGATCAAAGGGGTGCAACATCACATACCCACAGGCAGTCATCCTCCCATTAAGGAAAGACATAGGCCTATTCCACCAGCCCATTACCAGCGCACAAAGGACATGCTGAAGGACATGAAGGAGGCAGGCGTCATAAGGGACAGTTGTAGCCCCTGGGCGGCTCCCCTGGTCCTGGTAAGAAAGAAGGATGGCACGATGAGGATGTGTGTGGATTACAGACGGATAAATCAGATAACACACAAGGATGCCTACCCTTTGCCAAGGATAGAGGAATCCCTCGCTGCCTTGAAAGCCTCTAACTACTTTTCTACCCTAGATCTTACTAGTGGCTACTGGCAAGTATCTGTAGCAGAAGAAGATCGGGAGAAGACGGCCTTCACCACCCCAATGGGCCTCTGTGAGTTCAACAGCATGCCATTTGGACTCTGCAATGCCCCCGGGACCTTCCAGAGGCTTATGGAATGCTGCCTAGGGCACCTCAACTTTGAAACCGTCCTGCTATACCTGGATGATGTCATCGTGTACTCCAAGACCTACGAGGACCACCTGAAACACCTGGCTGAAGTCTTTGAAGCGCTATCCCGATATGGAATGAAGCTGAAACCATCCAAGTGCCATTTACTGAAGCCAAAGGTCCAGTACCTAGGTCACGTGGTCAGTGCAGAAGGAGTAGCACCGGACCCAGAGAAGGTCACAGTCATCCAGGAATGGCCCACACCTACTACCGTCCGGGAGGTACGTCAGTTCCTTGGCTTGGTAGGCTACTACAGAAGGTTCATCAAGGGCTACACGAAAATGGCAGCGCCTTTGCAAGAGCTCCTGGTAGGCCACCCAAAGAAGAGAGGAAAGATCTCCGGCCCGCCATTTCACTGGGGAGAAGCAGAAGAACACTCCTTCAGACAAATGAAAGGGGCCTTGACGGGTGAAGAGATCCTAGCCTACCCTGACTACGGTCTGCCATTCGTACTGTACACAGATGCCAGTAATGTGGGACTGGGAGCAGTGCTTTCACAGGTGCAGGGAGGCAAAGAGCGTGTGATTGCTTACGCCAGCAGGAAGCTCAGGCCTACTGAAAGAAACCCAGAGAATTATAGCTCATTCAAGCTAGAGTTCCTGGCCATGGTATGGGCTATCACAGAGCGGTTCAAGCACTACCTGGCAGCCACCAAATTCACTGTCTTCACGGACAACAACCCCCTGACCCACTTGGATACTGCTAAATTGGGTGCCATGGAGCAGCGTTGGGTAGCCCGACTGGCGAATTATGACTTTACTGTCAAGTATCGAGCTGGCCGCAAGAACGGCAACGCAGATGCTCTGTCCAGGATGCCTCACCTAGCAGACGAGGGTGAAGATGTAGATGATCTTGAAGAGATTGAGCTGCCAGCGTTCCATCGCCATGGAGCAAAACAGTGTCGGCAGTCGCGTGCCAACCGCCAAGAGGTGACCCTGAACCCACTACCTCACTACAACTGGAAGGAGACCCAGGAAAATGATCCAGCGGTAGGCTTGGTAAAGAAACTGATCAGCCAGCCGGGCGCCAGCCTTGACAAAGGAGCCCCACCTGAGGCACAGTACCTATGGAAGGAGAGGGGTCGATTATTCATCTATCAAGACAAACTTTACAGGAGCATCATTGACCCGAGGACGCATGAGAAGGTGTGGCAAGTGATTGTACCACAGAAGGATACGAGGATGGTGCTAGAAGCCTATCACAATGGTGCAGGCCACTTTGGTTGGAAGAAACTGGAGGCCCTACTTAAAGTAAGATTCTACTGGGTGGGCATGAGATCTGCCCTAGAGAAGTGGTGTCGAAACTGCGGGCCCTGCAATCTTAGAAGAAAACACCAGCCCAGCCAGAGAGCACCACTCCAGCCAATCCAAACTAAACGGCCCCTGGAGATCGTGGCCCTGGACCATGTAAAGTTGGCACCCAGCAGACAAGGCTACAACTACGCTCTCACTATGGTTGACCACTACTCCAGATTCCTGGTGGTAGTACCAGTCAAGGACTTGACAGGTCAAACTGCAGCCAAAGCTTTCCAGACACACTTCTGTCGACCACATGGCTATCCAGATCAAGTGCTCACTGACCAAGGACCAGCCTTTGAAGCTGAAGTGTTTAAGGAGTTTTGTAACCTATACGGCTGCCAGAAGATCCGTACTACGCCTTACCATCCTCAGACCAATGGCATGTGTGAGAAGATGAACCACATCATTCTCGACCTTCTGAAGACGCTCCCACTAGAAGAACGAAGTCAGTGGCCGGAAAAACTGCCTGATCTAGTGGACATGTATAACAACATCCCTGTGAGTTCCACGAACTGCACACCGGCATACCTGATGAGGGCCAGACCAGGGAGATTGCCAGTAGATCTGGAAATGGGAGTTGAGACCCCTGAAGACCATCTACAAGGTGCTGATTGGGATTCCAACCGCCAAGCCCAATACAAGAAAGTACAAGAGTGTGTGGAGCGAAGCCTGACTCAGCAGCGTGAGAAACAAGAAAAGGCCTACAATCGAAAAGCACCTGCTGTTCCTTTGATGCCAGGAGATATAGTTCTCAAAAGAAAGAGAAGACGTCATAAACTTGACAATCACTGGGAAGAAGAACCCTATACTGTGTTACCATCGACGCTTAGCAATGAAAAGACATGCCTTATCAGCAAAGATGGAGGAAAAACAACAGCTGTCGTTTCTAGAGATCGCTTAAAGAAATGTCCTGAACAACTAAGAATCCCTGAAGAAATTCCCAACCCTTTGCTAGTTCAAGAACCAAAAGAAAAGATGATCCATACTGTACTTGGAGATTTTCCAGCAAGTTGGCCTCAATACAATGGAGCAGTAGTTATTCCGGTTATTACATTCCCTCAATCTGGAGAAGTAAGAGACCCAGAAGAACCTGTTCAGAACCTGGAAGAGCCAAATGTAGCTGAAGCAGAAGACCATGCACTGGTATCAATACCTAGCACACCTATTATTCACATTGAGACACATACATCGGGTGGGAGGACACAACCTCAGACAGATGACAGTATAGTACTGCGTAGATCAACCCGCAGCAACTTTGGTCAGCTCCCATTACGCTATAGAGAAAGTACAGTTTAGTTCAAAGTGACTGTATGAAATGTAATGTTTAACCTGTTTACAGTTAGGTAACGTTTAAGCGAAATGTGCCCACAAGGACTATTGTGAGACCTCCTTAAAATGTTAGACCACTGGTTATGAACTGGATTTAACCACAAACTTTTGCATTGTAAAAAGTTACCTCCTTGGTATCAACCACAGAGTCTGCCTGTTGAGGGGCATGGCTCTGCACCAACAAGGGGGCACGCCTGTTTATGGGGCCTGCCCTCCAACACTCGGAAGCGGGTACGCCTGTTTATGGGGCCTACCTTACACCACTCTCCTCAGGAGAGGAAGATTGGAGGAAAGGTCTGGGGAATGTGATGGCCCAGCCCTGGTCACCAAAAGGACCGGCGACCTACCTCCTGGAGGTTTTTGGGTGGGGTTCGGACATGTGGGTGGTTGGTGGTGGAATGGTACCTGGTATGTTTAAATGTAAATAATTGCCCCTGTGTGGGAAAAGTTTGTATTTACCTTTTCTCTTGTCTTTGCAGCCCGAGGACGTGCTGATGATAACTAAGGGGGAATGTGGCGCCCCTGACCTGGTCAGGCACCACAGAGTATTGCACCCATGCGGGAGCAATGCTTCCAGGTAATCTCCAAAGGCCAGGATGAGGTGCACACACAAACATATAGTGACCAGGCCTCCCACATTACCAGAGGGGACCCTTGGGTAGCCAGAAGGGGTTAACTTTCAATTCCCAGCTGGGGGTGTGTTCAGGGGCTGGTTGCTAGGAAGCAGGGCAGAGAGAGAGAGGAAGAAGGAGGTCGAGAGAAGAGGGTTGAAGTGTGAGGAAGCAGGGCAGAGGAGCTCTAGAGTGTGAGACAGGTCCTGAGGAGTGCAGTAGCTGAAAGCGGGGGAGAAAGGAGTACCGTGGGTCGGCCTGAAAATCATCCAGAGAGAGAAGGGTGGCTGAGTACGGAGATCCCGGTATCCGAGCACACAAGGGGAACTAGATCCCCAGTTCATGCAGCAAATCATTCGGAGCTGCTCAACTCACAGGTGGGGATACTTCATGCCCTCACCACTACTACGCAGAGCTCGGGCCAAGCAGCAATCATCGGGGCCATAAGGGGACAGGGCCAGAAGCCATCCCACCAAGGCCACGCTGCCGGCAGACGAGCCAGAGAGAGGGGAGCAGGGTGGTAACAGCTTCCCTGGAGGGGTCCTAGCACGCTTCAAGCAAAGGATCCTCCTAAAACAGAAAGAGTGCAAGGAAGGCGAGTGGACAGCTACCCTCAGAACAGCCTCCTGGAATTCCTGGTTCAACCTGGTTATCACAGTGTCGCCCGGGCATCTCACCGTGACCTCCAAACAGTGAGTAAACACGTTGAAAGACTTCTTGGACTGTGTTTGAGTCATTCTGCGACCTGTGGTCCCACACACATACACCGGGGCCTGGGGCTTGCCTCACTCTCAGGGGGCTAATATACTGACTGCACCCACCATCAGCCCCAGGCATCCCTTAATCTGCAGTGGCGGTCCCCACTGACCGCAATTCTGAGAGTGGCGTCACGACAATCCTAAAAGAAGGTTCCCTACCTGTGACCAGACTGTTCCATCCACGTGGAGTCCCTGAAGGTACTGCACCGACACATACTAGCGGGGCTTCACAATAGAACTGGCTGTTGTATTCCATTAGTGCCCCACTGGTGACAAGCTATTTATAGCACCTCTACATCACACCCTCATGCACATTTTGCTACGCTAATGTTATAGCAAACTCATGGAATTCATTGCTGCATTTCATAATTCGGAGGGATAGAAAGTCAGGCTTCCTTTAGCTTTTCCTTCTGTTCATAGACAGCATCTCCAAGACAAATTTCCCCTCCACGTCTAAGTGTGGAGAGGCAGCTAGTGCGCATGCGTGTGCCGATGTACCCCAGCTGCAGCATAATTACAGTGTTTCGCTTAGTGAGTATGCTCAGCCTGACTGTGCCATTCCTGACGCTAAGTTTTCATTTCGGGATACAGCGCATGCTCCCACACTAAGTGTGAAAAGCCTCTTTGCACAGGTGCTTGCATTCCGTGCCGGGTATAAGTCCTGTTTTGGGCATAGACACCATGCTAAAGCTGATAGTCTTTTTTCAGAGACTGTATTTCATGCTACTGAGCATGCTCAGGCACTTCCTGCATCAGAGACTAGGTCCGGTAATGAACTCTTTGGCCCTGGCCCTGATGTGGGGGTCCCATATAGACCACAGGGCATCAGGTGTCCTCCCAAATGGCTTGCAGAGGCCCACACCTATGACTTGTCACCGCATTATTGATGCTCAGACGATGACTGGTGAGGTGTTTGGGTCATGGCAGCCATGAGGTCATCATTGAAGTTGCGTTTCCAAATAGGACGCTAGTTATGCCACTCATGACGTGTCACTCTACTTTTGTCTCCAGGAGGTGCATTGTGGTTCACCCTGGTTTGGGGCGGACCCAGGTTATAAAAGGGGCTGGAGCCAACAAGGAGGTGCGCAGTCTTCTATTATGCTCCGAAAGAGCACACCTCCATGTGTTGAACCCATTGCGGCTTTAGGCCAGAGGTAGGCAGGGATCGGGTGGTGGATGCAGGCCACCACCACAGTTGGTAACGCAGAACGGTTAAGACCAGCTCCTGTCCTAACAGTCCTGCTTGTGCAGCCCAGTGGCATTAACAGGCCTGCTGCTGCTGATGCGCCTGCTGTCCACAGGTGTGGCCCCTACGCACACGGTCAGCGTACTCAATGGCCCCTGTGTTGTTAACAGGGAGTTCCTGGGCTGGGTGGGCATGTGGACCCTGTGACGCTAACAGGGCTCACAGTCTCCAGATCCGAATGGCGTCTAACTCGGTTCAGGCTACTATTAGTTTCATAGCCACACAGCTCTGTATCCTCCACCAAACCTTCAAGTTGCCAACCTCTCCTTTTCCAACTGGGAGCACGGTGGACACTGACTGCTGATGGGGATATATACCTTTCTCTTTCTTTTCTTATTAATTTTCGTTATATAGCGGTCACAGATTATATACCACTTTATCCAAATCTGCCAGTCCCACTGTAACAGATGTTGTTTCTTCAGCAAATGTTACAGTTGCTTAACCACCAAATCCACGGACCAAAACTTTTTTCCCCTTTCCAACACACCTGTTCCCCTTTCCAACAGCATCTGTCCTTTTTCAACTCATTTTGGGATATGACCAAAAGTGCAACTGTGCAGGGACACCGTACTCAACGCCATCTCAGCACAGCAGCCATCCCTCCGTCCCTCCGATGTGGACAAGTAAAAGACCATTTACTCCTATCCATGACAAAGCGTTGAGATTCACTCTGTGCAGCACTGGTGTTTAGTGGACAAGTAGATCTAAGATTGCGTACCACATTCTGCAGATACTCCTGTATACGTGCGTCTATTTCTATGGCAGGAATTAGTTCGCCAAATTTTGTCTTGTACCGGGGATCTAACAGTGTGGCAACCCAGTATTCAGGATTAGTTCAAATTCATACAATCCGAGGGTCATGTAGGTAGTGCAGCAAGAAGGCGCTCATGTGTCTTGTGCATCCAGGAGGACCAAGTCCTTGGTGTGTTGGTGGCAGAGAGGTGAGAATCGTGCATCCTTCCTCTGCCCTCTCCCCCCAACCTCGCACAACCGAAATGTGAGCAAGCTCTCACTCATCTGCTGAGTCTTCCATGCCCATCGCCAGTTCGTCCTCTTCATGGGCTCCTGCACTTTCATCAACACTTTTTGCTGATACTATGCGCCCTTGTTAATCCCTCTCCCTCACCATGACTGCCGCATAGGTGCCGCTGACCATCTGGACCTCGTAGATCTTGTTATCCCTTCCGCATATGACTCCTCCTGTACTTCCTCCCCTTCCTCTTGTCCCAACACCTGACTCCGAATAATAATTACAGTGTGCTCCATCATGTAGATGACCAGAATTGTCACGCTGAGAATGACATTGCCAGTGCTAAACATCTTCGTCGACATTTCAAAACTGTGTAGCAGGGTGCATAGGTCCTTGATCTGACACCACTCCAGCAGCGTGATCTGCACCACCTCTGGATCAAGTTATCCCAGGCTATATGTCTTACCGTATTTCAGCAGGGCTCTGCGGTGCTGCCACACACGCTGCAACATGTGCAGATTCCAATTCCTGCGTGTCGAAACATCGCATTTACGGCGTTTAACTGCCAGACCCTAAGACTTCCAGAGTGATGAAAGTTGTTGAGCTGCTGTGTGCGCACGATGGAAGTGAGCACATAGCGAGCGTGCCCACTGCACAAGGCCATGTAGGCCGTGATGGTGTTTTAAAAATTGCTGGCGAATTCGGTTCAACACGTGAGCCCTAAAAGGCACGTGTGTCACATTGCCCTGAGGATGGCCCGCAGCCAGGTTTGCATCATTGCCGCACACGGCTGTTAAGTCACCAACGGAGTCCGCTCCGTCAATTTGTACTCCGGTCGCCAGGTGACAACGTGTTCCTTTCATGAATAGTGCTGATGATGGGAGAGTAGTCGATGCCAGCGGCGCAGGTGGACGCAGGTTATGCTCACCCACTGGGCTGCATTACCTTGACAGATGCAGAATCTCTGGCTGAATGTAGCTGGTGGGTATCTCACAGATGAAATACCATCATTCAGCTACAACCAATGGGAAGACACCACACCCTTTTTTATGCCCATCCTGTCTGCAGACCACTGCCAGACATAGCTATGAACCTCTGGTTAATTTTACCCCCAGTTCAGTTTTATGATTTTGTGTGCTTGTTACCTGACTACTTTTCCTGCTTGCTGTTTATGTACCTTGTTGGCCGATACGCATTTCACCTCCGCTTGTTTTCTGATTCTTTCCTGGCCGTCCCATTCTGTTCCTGTTCCTCAATTAATGTTTTGACCCTGCCTGACTACTATTCTCTGTAATAGCGGTGTGACTCACATTTCCCATACATTTCAAAGTAAAACTTTGACCGCCTGATGGCATTGAGCTCTGCTGCCAGCATAGTAAGGAGGTGTGTGGTAGTCCTTGTGCGCAGTTGCAAGGAAGGGTGGCCTGACCACACAGGGTTTGCGCCAAGGTAGAGGACCCACACGAGGTTGAAGAGGCAGAAGCAGTGTATTAACTTCTACATACAGAACAAGGATTGAAACAACTCGTGGGGACGGCAAGACTTGTACAGCAGACCCTTCTCCATCTCTCACCATAGTTTGCCAGTGCCCAGTCAGTGACATGTAATGACCCTGTCTATGCTTACTGGTCCAAGTATCTGTGTTGAAATGCACCCTGTCGCACACAGATTTTCTCAAGGAAGTGGTGATGTTGTGTGCGACATGCTGGTGTAGCGCGGGCATGCTTTTCTTGGAGAAGCAGTGGTGATTGGGCATCTGGTACTGGGGCACAGCGACAGACATAAGGTCTGTAAAATCCTGTGTGTCCACTACGCGTAAAGGCAGCATTTCGGTAGCCAACAGCTTACAGAGGGATAGAGTCAACCACTTAGCTTTGTCATGGGTCGCAGTAAGTGGCCTTTTATTTGACCACATCTGAGGGACAGAGATCTGGCTGCTGTCTGTAGACGGTGTTGAGTAGGGTGTCCCTGGAAAAATGCAGGTTTGTGAGAAAAGTGCAGGCGGAGACATGATGTTGCCTTCATCTTGCCTTCAGATCTGTTCATCTTGTATCATTTTTAAAAAACACAGCAAGCAAGGGTTACTCCAAGCGGAGTCTACCTTTTTTCCCCAAATTGGGCACACAGACACCCCATCAGTGGCAGGACTTGTGCCCTAGTTGCAAACAGGATGTTTTGATTTGCATCAAGCACATTCCAAATCCACAAGCATTTACTCTCCCCAGGATGACACAGGGGTAGTAAATTCCTTCTGGATCCATGACTTGTTCATTTTGATGAACGTCAGTCTGTCCACATTGTCACTGGACAGACGCGTGCGCTTATCTGTCAGCACACACCCAGCAGCACTGAAGACACGTTCAGAGACAACGCTGGCAGCTGGACACGACAAAATCTTCAAGGCGTAACTGGAGAGCTCTTGACATTTTTCTAGATTTGAAGCACAAAAGGAGCAAGGCTCCATTTGCAAAGTCATTGCATCGATGTTCATTTGGAGATACTCCTGTATCATCCTCTCCATCCGTTGACTATGTGACACACTTGATGTCTCTGGTGGCCTTGCAAAGGAGGGTCTAAAAAATTATGAAAAGATTCCATAAAATTGCTGTTACCAGCACCAGATACGGTCCTACTGGTACGGGTAGACTGTTGAAGATGACGAGGCCGTCCCATGTTTGTCAAGTTACAACTGGGAGAATCACTCCCTTCACCTGCACGGTTGTTTGGTGGAAAAGCCGAGCTAAGATCGAGTAACAGCTTCTGCTGATACTCCTGCATACGTGCGTCCCTTTCTATGGGTGGAATTATGTCACAAAATTTGGACTTGTCCCGGGGATCTAATAGTGTGGCAAGCCAGTAGTCATCATCACTTCTAATTTTGACAATACGAGGGTCATGTTGGAGGTAGTGCAACAAGAAGGCACTCATGTGTCTTGCGCAGCCATGCGGACCAAGTCCACGCTGTTTGTGGCATAGAGGTGCTAACCGTTCTTTCTTCCTCTGTCATCTCCCCCCAACCTCTTTCAACTTAAATTTGACCAAGGTCCCCCTCATCAGCTGAGTCTTCCATGTCCATGGACAGTTCGTCCTCCATATCTTCATGTCCTCCTGCACCTTCCTCAACATCTCGCCTGCTACCATGCGCCCTTGTTGATCCCTGTCCCCCATGGTCCCATGCCTGCCGCGTTGGTGATGATGAACGTCTGGACCTTGGTGATGTTGTTGTGTCTTGCGCATATGAATCCTCCTGTAGTTCCTCCCCTTCCTGTTGTCCCACCCCCTGACTCCGAATAGTGTTTAGCGTGTGCTCCAGCATGTAAATGACTGTAATCGTCATGCTGATAATGGCATTGTCAGCGCTAAACATATTCGTCGCCATGTCGAAACTGTGCAGAAGGGTGCATAGGTCCGTGATCTGAGATCACTCCATCAGGGTGATCTGCCCCACCTCTGCATCTCGTTGGCCCAGGCTATACGTCATGACGTATTGCACCAGGGCTCTGCGGTGCTGCCACAGTCGCTGTAACATGTGGAGAGTTGAATTCCAGCGTGTCGCCACATCGCATTTCAGGCGATGAACCGGCAGGCCGAAAGACTTCTGGAGCGATGCAAGTCGCTCAGCTGCGGCGCTTGAACGGCGGAAGTGAGCACTGCAGACAGTTTCCGTGCCCTGGTCAGAAGGCCATCTAGGCCGGGATAGTGTGTTAAAAATTGCTGGACAACAAGGTTCAACACGTGAGCCATACAAGGCACGTGTGTCACCTTGCCCAGGCGAAGGGCCGCACCCAGGTTTGCAGCATTGTCGCACACGGCCTTACCAGGCTGCAGGTTGAGTGGAGACAACCATTTATTAAACTCGGACCGCAGAGCTGACCACAACTCCTCAGCTGTGTGACTCTTATTCCCAAGACATGTCAAGCTAAAGACCGCCTGATGCCGTTGCGCTCTGCTGCCAGCATAGTAATGAGGGGTGCGTGATTCCTTCTGCGCAGTGAGAACGCTGGTGGCCTGACCAGGCAGGTTTGGGGCGGAGGTGGAGGACCCAGATGAGGTGGAGGATGCAGAAGCAGTGGCGGAACTTGGACAGACAGAGGATTGACACACAAGTCGTGGGGACGGCAAGACTTGTGCAGCAGACCCTTCACCATCTATCACCATAGTTACCCAGTGCCCAGTCAGCGACATGTAACGTCCCTGTCCATGCTTACTGGTCCAAGTATCGGTGCTGAAATTCACCCGTTCACACACAGAGTTTCTCAAGGAAACGGTGATATTGTGTGCGACATGCTGGTGTAGCGCGGGCACACCTTTCTTAGAGAAGTAGTGGCGACTAGGCATCTGGTACTGGGGCACAGCGACAGATATAAGGTCTCTAAAATCCTGTGTGTCCACTAGGCGGAAAGGCAGCATTTCTGTAGCCAACAGCTTACAGAGGGATAGAGTCAACCTCTTCGCTTTGTCATGGGTCGAAGGAAGTGGCCTTTTATTTGAGCACATCTGAGGGACAGAGATCTGGCTGCTGTGTGTAGACGGTGTTGAGTAGGGTGTCCCTGGAAAAATGCAGCTTTGGGAGGAAAGTGCAGGCGGAGACATGATGTTGCCTTCATCCAAAGTTGGTGCTATCGATGTCTGAGAGAGCTGTACACACTCACTTGTTTCCCCTTCCAAACCAACTGACGACCTACCAAGCAAACTGCCTGTTGCGGTTACAGTGGTGGAAGTTGTGGGTGGAAAAACAGGTGTGACAGCTGTCCCCACAGTCCTAGAAGATGACGAGCGCGTGGATGCCCTGGAAGGGGCAGGCGGTGGATGGTTGGCTCCACTAGGCCGCATTGCAGCACGGTGAGCTTCCCACCAGGCCATATGATATTTATTCATGTGACGATTCATGGAAGAAGTTGTCAAACTGCTGAGGTTTTGACCTCTACTAAGATAACCATGGCAAATGTTACAGATCACATAATTTGGCCGATCTTTTTTTATGTCAAAAAAGGACCAGGCTAGGCAAGGCTTAGAGGCCATGCGACCTGTTGATCCACCCCGAATAATGCTCAGAGGCAGAGTGGTGGCTGAGGATGCAGTTGTAGACGTGCTACCAGTGCTCCGACTGTGTCCAGGAAGGCGCCAGGTTACTTCGACGTCGGTTGCATCCTCCTCCACCGCCTCTATTGACCTCCTCGAGTGTCTGACTGTGGGTTGACAGTAGGTGGGATCTAGAACTTCATCATCAATTGTTGTGTTTGCACTCCCCTCCCCCTCAGACCGAGTTTCTTCTTGCCCTGACCGAATATTTAAGTTGTCATCCCAATCGGGTATCTGCGTCTCATCTTCATCAGTATGTTCCTCATTGCCTATAACCACAGTTGTTGGAAAGGCAGCATTTTGGTAGCCAACAGTTTGCATTTTATGAAAGTCAACCTCCAAGCCATGTCATGCCCTTCTAAAAGCATGTATAACACAGCGAGGGGACTCCAACCACAGTCTCCCTCGTTGCCACTCACTGGGCCACACACACCCCACTTGACTGGCATCGGTTGAGCCCCCTTTTGAAAAAGAAAAAGATGCTTTGCATGAAGCACTCTCAAAAATACGCGTGCCTTTCCCGTCCCCTGGCTGACCCCGGGGAAGAAAAGTCCTCTGAGAGCCATGACTTGTTCATCTTGGTTCTTTTAGAAACACAGCGAGGGGACTCCAACCACAGTCTCCCTCGTTGCCACTCACTGGGCCACACACACCCCACTTGACTGGCATCGGTTGAGCCCCCTTTTGAAAAAGAAAAAGATGCTTTGCATGAAGCACTCTCAAAAATACGCGTGCCTTTCCCGTCCCCTGGCTGACCCCGGGGAAGAAAAGTCCTCTGAGAGCCATGACTTGTTCATCTTGGTTCTTTTAGAAACACAGCGAGGGGACTCCAACCACAGTCTCCCTCGTTGCCACTCACTGGGCCACACATACCCCACTTGACTGGCATCGGTTGAGCCCCCTTTTGAAAAAGAAAAAGATGCTTTGCATGAAGCACTCTCAAAAATACGCGTGCCTTTCCCGTCCCCTGGCTGACCCCGGGGAAGAAAAGTCCTCTGAGAGCCATGACTTGTTCATCTTGGTTCTTTTAGAAACACAGCGAGGGGACTCCAACCACAGTCTCCCTCGTTGCCACTCACTGGGCCACACACACCCCACTTGACTGGCATCGGTTGAGCCCCCTTTTGAAAAAGAAAAAGATGCTTTGCATGAAGCACTCTCAAAAATACGCGTGCCTTTCCCGTCCCCTGGCTGACCCCGGGGAAGAAAAGTCCTCTGAGAGCCATGACTTGTTCATCTTGGTTCTTTTAGAAACACAGCGAGGGGACTCCAACCACAGTCTCCCTCGTTGCCACTCACTGGGCCACACACACCCCACTTGACTGGCATCGGTTGAGCCCCCTTTTGAAAAAGAAAAAGATGCTTTGCATGAAGCACTCTCAAAAATACGCGTGCCTTTCCCGTCCCCTGGCTGACCCCGGGGAAGAAAAGTCCTCTGAGAGCCATGACTTGTTCATCTTGGTTCTTTTAGAAACACAGCGAGGGGACTCCAACCACAGTCTCCCTCGTTGCCACTCACTGGGCCACACACACCCCACTTGACTGGCATCGGTTGAGCCCCCTTTTGAAAAAGAAAAAGATGCTTTGCATGAAGCACTCTCAAAAATACGCGTGCCTTTCCCGTCCCCTGGCTGACCCCGGGGAAGAAAAGTCCTCTGAGAGCCATGTCCACATTGTCAGTGGACAGACACGTGTGCTTATCTGCCAGCAGACCCACAGCAGCACTGAAGACAGGTTCCGAGAGAACGCTGGCTGCAGGACACGACAAGATCCCCAAGACGTACGTGGCGAGCTCAGGCAATTTATCAAGATTGGAAGCCAAGAATGAGCAGGGCTCAAGTTGCACAATAATGGCATGTTTCCTTGCATATACTCATATATCTGTGTGTCCTCCTCTTTTTCCTTGTCCAGCTCTTTTGTTTTCGCATGAGTATATGTCCTTGTCACTTTCCCATGTGTTGTGAGTTGTTTGTGACCTTTTGGACACCTTTGAGGGTGTTTTCTAGGTGTTTTTCTGTGTTTGTGATTGCCTGCCATTGTTTCCTATGCAGTTCGAGTTCGGTTCGTCGAACGTTCGACGAACCGAACTCGAACGGGAGGTCCGTTCGGCGAACCAACCTCGAGCCGAACCGCGACCGGTTCGCTCATCTCTAATGGAGAGCTGTTGTCATTGTATTAGATAGATAAGAATGATTATATGTATTGTAGAAATGTCTCCTATCATGTTCCCTAATTTTTTATTATGTCCACATCCTGGTCCCCATCTTGGACATCATAACAAACGTGCACTTTTTTGTTTAATTTACACATTGGACCATAGGAAAAATGACACTACAGCTACAGAGGTGACCGTCTGATAGCCCAGCTCGACTATCCATCTCTACTGAAGACCCTTTCAGCTTTTTGAGAGTTGGGTGGAGGACATCATCTCTGAAAATAGGGTCCCACAGCTGCACCCCATCAGTGGGAGCAGGACTCTTTTAACTCTTAGAAGAGTCAATGCTCTGAGACCATGGGGGGCGCTTAGCCCCCTCTCTTCGTCACTGAGGATGATTTCATTTTTCAGGGATTAGAGAGGGTGGTCCTTATGGTGGACTGCAGGTATGGAGAGCTGTTGTCATCGTATTAGATAGATAAGAATGATTATATGTATTGTAGAAATGTCTCCTATCATGTTCCCTCATTTTTTATTATGTCCACATCCTGGTCCCCATCTTGGACATCATAACAAACGTGCACTTTTTTGTTTAATTTACACATTGGACCATAGATAAAATGACACTACAACTACAGAGGTGACCGTCTGATAGCCCAGCTCGACTATCAATCTCTACTGAAGACCCTTTCAGCTTTTTGAGAGTTGGGTGGAGGACATCATCTCTGAAAATAGGGTCCCACAGCTGCACCCCATCAGTGGGAGCAGGACTCTTTTAACTCTTAGAAGAGTCAATGCTCTGAGACCATGGGGGGCGCTTAGCCCCCTCTCTTCGTCACTGAGGATGATTTCATTTTTCAGGGATTAGAGAGGGTGGTCCTTATGGTGGACTGCAGGTATGGAGAGCTGTTGTCATCATATTAGATAGATAAGAATGATTATATGTATTGTAGAAATGTCTCCTATCATGTTCCCTAATTTTTTATTATGTCCACATCCTGGTCCCCATCTTGGACATCATAACAAACGTGCACTTTTTTGTTTAATTTACACATTGGACCATAGGAAAAATGACACTACAGCTACAGAGGTGACCGTCTGATAGCCCAGCTCGACTATCCATCTCTTCTGAAGACCCTTTCAGCTTTTTGAGAGTTGGGTGGAGGACATCATCTCTGAAAATAGGGTCCCACAGCTGCACCCCATCAGTGGGAGCAGGACTCTTTTAACTCTTAGAAGAGTCAATGCTCTGAGACCATGGGGGGCGCTTAGCCCCCTCTCTTCGTCACTGAGGATGATTTCATTTTTCAGGGATTAGAGAGGGTGGTCCTTATGGTGGACTGCAGGTATGGAGAGCTGTTGTCATCGTATTAGATAGATAAGAATGATTATATGTATTGTAGAAATGTCTCCTATCATGTTCTCTAATTTTTTATTATGTCCACATCCTGGTCCCCATCTTGGACATCATAACAAACGTGCACTTTTTTGTTTAATTTACAAATTGGACCATAGGAAAAATGACACTACAGCTACAGAGGTGACCCTCTGATAGCCCAGCTCGACTATCCATCTCTACTGAAGACCCTTTCAGCTTTTTGAGAGTTGGGTGGAGGACATCATCTCTGAAAATAGGGTCCCACAGCTGCACCCCATCAGTGCGAGCAGGACTCTTTTAACTCTTAGAAGAGTCAATGCTCTGAGACCATGGGGGGCGCTTAGCCCCCTCTCTTCGTCACTGAGGATGATTTCATTTTTCAGGGATTAGAGAGGGTGGTCCTTATGGTGGACTGCAGGTATGGAGAGCTGTTGTCATCGTATTAGATAGATAAGAATGATTATATGTATTGTAGAAATGTCTCCTATCATGTTCTCTAATTTTTTATTATGTCCACATCCTGGTCCCCATCTTGGACATCATAACAAACGTGCACTTTTTTGTTTAATTTACACATTGGACCATAGGAAAAATGACACTACAGCTACAGAGGTGACCCTCTGATAGCCCAGCTCGACTATCCATCTCTACTGAAGACCCTTTCAGCTTTTTGAGAGTTGGGTGGAGGACATCATCTCTGAAAATAGGGTCCCACAGCTGCACCTCATCAGTGGGAGCAGGACTCATTTAACTCTTAGAAGAGTCAATGCTCTGAGACCATGGGGGGCGCTTAGCCCCCTCTCTTCGTCACTGAGGATGATTTCATTTTTCAGGGATTAGAGAGGGTGGTCCTTATGGTGGACTGCAGGTATGGAGAGCTGTTGTCATCGTATTAGATAGATAAGAATGATTATATGTATTGTAGAAATGTCTCCTATCATGTTCCCTAATTTTTTATTATGTCCACATCCTGGTCCCCATCTTGGACATCATAACAAACGTGCACTTTTTTGTTTAATTTACACATTGGACCATAGGAAAAATGACACTACAGCTACAGAGGTCACCGTCTGATAGCCCAGCTCGACTATCCATCTCTACTGAAGACCCTTTCAGCTTTTTGAGAGTTGGGTGGAGGACATCATCTCTGAAAATAGGGTCCCACAGCTGCACCCCATCAGTGGGAGCAGGACTCTTTTAACTCTTAGAAGAGTCAATGCTCTGAGACCATGGGGGGCGCTTAGCCCCCTCTCTTCGTCACTGAGGATGATTTCATTTTTCAGGGATTAGAGAGGGTGGTCCATATGGTGGACTGCAGGTATGGAGAGCTGTTGTCATCGTATTAGATAGATAAGAATGATTATATGTATTGTAGAAATGTCTCCTATCATGTTCCCTAATTTTTTATTATGTCCACATCCTGGTCCCCATCTTGGACATCATAACAAACGTGCACTTTTTTGTTTAATTTACACATTGGACCATAGGAAAAATGACACTACAGCTACAGAGGTGACCGTCTGATAGCCCAGCTCGACTATCCATCTCTACTGAAGACCCTTTCAGCTTTTTGAGAGTTGGGTGGAGGACATCATCTCTGAAAATAGGGTCCCACAGCTGCACCCCATTAGTGGGAGCAGAACTCTTTTAACTCTTAGAAGAGTCAATGCTCTGAGACCATGGGGGGCGCTTAGCCCCCTCTCTTCGTCACTGAGGATGATTTCATTTTTCAGGGATTAGAGAGGGTGGTCCTTATGGTGGACTGCAGGTATGGAGAGCTGTTGTCATCGTATTAGATAGATAAGAATGATTATATGTATTGTAGAAATGTCTCCTATCATGTTCCCTAATTTTTTATTATGTCCACATCCTGGTCCCCATCTTGGACATCATAACAAACGTGCACTTTTTTGTTTAATTTACACATTGGACCATAGGAAAAATGACACTACAGCTACAGAGGTGACCGTCTGATAGCCCAGCTCGACTATCCATCTCTACTGAAGACCCTTTCAGCTTTTTGAGAGTTGGGTGGAGGACATCATCTCTGAAAATAGGGTCCCACAGCTGCACCCCATCAGTGGGAGCAGGACTCTTAGGACTCTTAGAAGAGTCAATGCTCTGAGACCATGGGGGGCGCTTAGCCCCCTCTCTTCGTCACTGAGGATGATTTCATTTTTCAGGGATTAGAGAGGGTGGTCCTTATGGTGGACTGCAGGTATGGAGAGCTGTTGTCATCGTATTGGATAGATAAGAATGATTATATGTATTGTAGAAATGTCTCCTATCATGTTCCCTAATTTTTTATTATGTCCACATCCTGGTCCCCATCTTGGACATCAAAACAAACGGCACTTTTTTGTTTAATTTACACATTGGACAATAGGAAAAATGACACTACAGCTACAGAGGTGACCCTCTGATAGCCCAGCTCGACTATCCATCTCTACTGAAGACCCTTTCAGCTTTTTGAGAGTTGGGTGGAGGACATCATCTCTGAAAATAGGGTCCCACAGCTGCACCCCATCAGTGCGAGCAGGACTCTTTTAACTCTTAGAAGAGTCAATGCTCTGAGACCATGGGGGGCGCTTAGCCCCCTCTCTTCGTCACTGAGGATGATTTCATTTTTCAGGGATTAGAGAGGGTGGTCCTTATGGTGGACTGCAGGTATGGAGAGCTGTTGTCATCGTATTAGATAGATAAGAATGATTATATGTATTGTAGAAATGTCTCCTATCATGTTCTCTAATTTTTTATTATGTCCACATCCTGGTCCCCATCTTGGACATCATAACAAACGTGCACTTTTTTGTTTAATTTACACATTGGACCATAGGAAAAATGACACTACAGCTACAGAGGTGACCCTCTGATAGCCCAGCTCGACTATCCATCTCTACTGAAGACCCTTTCAGCTTTTTGAGAGTTGGGTGGAGGACATCATCTCTGAAAATAGGGTCCCACAGCTGCACCTCATCAGTGGGAGCAGGACTCATTTAACTCTTAGAAGAGTCAATGCTCTGAGACCATGGGGGGCGCTTAGCCCCCTCTCTTCGTCACTGAGGATGATTTCATTTTTCAGGGATTAGAGAGGGTGGTCCTTATGGTGGACTGCAGGTATGGAGAGCTGTTGTCATCGTATTAGATAGATAAGAATGATTATATGTATTGTAGAAATGTCTCCTATCATGTTCCCTAATTTTTTATTATGTCCACATCCTGGTCCCCATCTTGGACATCATAACAAACGTGCACTTTTTTGTTTAATTTACACATTGGACCATAGGAAAAATGACACTACAGCTACAGAGGTGACCGTCTGATAGCCCAGCTCGACTATCCATCTCTACTGAAGACCCTTTCAGCTTTTTGAGAGTTGGGTGGAGGACATCATCTCTGAAAATAGGGTCCCACAGCTGCACCCCATCAGTGGGAGCAGGACTCTTTTAACTCTTAGAAGAGTCAATGCTCTGAGACCATGGGGGGCGCTTAGCCCCCTCTCTTCGTCACTGAGGATGATTTCATTTTTCAGGGATTAGAGAGGGTGGTCCATATGGTGGACTGCAGGTATGGAGAGCTGTTGTCATCGTATTAGATAGATAAGAATGATTATATGTATTGTAGAAATGTCTCCTATCATGTTCCCTAATTTTTTATTATGTCCACATCCTGGTCCCCATCTTGGACATCATAACAAACGTGCACTTTTTTGTTTAATTTACACATTGGACCATAGGAAAAATGACACTACAGCTACAGAGGTGACCGTCTGATAGCCCAGCTCGACTATCCATCTCTACTGAAGACCCTTTCAGCTTTTTGAGAGTTGGGTGGAGGACATCATCTCTGAAAATAGGGTCCCACAGCTGCACCCCATTAGTGGGAGCAGAACTCTTTTAACTCTTAGAAGAGTCAATGCTCTGAGACCATGGGGGGCGCTTAGCCCCCTCTCTTCGTCACTGAGGATGATTTCATTTTTCAGGGATTAGAGAGGGTGGTCCTTATGGTGGACTGCAGGTATGGAGAGCTGTTGTCATCGTATTAGATAGATAAGAATGATTATATGTATTGTAGAAATGTCTCCTATCATGTTCCCTAATTTTTTATTATGTCCACATCCTGGTCCCCATCTTGGACATCATAACAAACGTGCACTTTTTTGTTTAATTTACACATTGGACCATAGGAAAAATGACACTACAGCTACAGAGGTGACCGTCTGATAGCCCAGCTCGACTATCCATCTCTACTGAAGACCCTTTCAGCTTTTTGAGAGTTGGGTGGAGGACATCATCTCTGAAAATAGGGTCCCACAGCTGCACCCCATCAGTGGGAGCAGGACTCTTAGGACTCTTAGAAGAGTCAATGCTCTGAGACCATGGGGGGCGCTTAGCCCCCTCTCTTCGTCACTGAGGATGATTTCATTTTTCAGGGATTAGAGAGGGTGGTCCTTATGGTGGACTGCAGGTATGGAGAGCTGTTGTCATCGTATTGGATAGATAAGAATGATTATATGTATTGTAGAAATGTCTCCTATCATGTTCCCTAATTTTTTATTATGTCCACATCCTGGTCCCCATCTTGGACATCAAAACAAACGGCACTTTTTTGTTTAATTTACACATTGGACAATAGGAAAAATGACACTACAGCTACAGAGGTGACCGTCTGATAGCCCAGCTCGACTATCCATCTCTTCTGAAGACCCTTTCAGCTTTTTGAGAATTGGGTGGAGGACATCATCTCTGAAAATAGGGTCCCACAGCTGCACCCCATCAGTGGGAGCAGGACTCTTTTAACTCTTAGAAGAGTCAATGCTCTGAGACCATGGGGGGCGCTTAGCCCCCTCTCTTCGTCACTGAGGATGATTTCATTTTTCAGGGATTAGAGAGTGTGGTCCTGATGGTGGACTGCAGGTATGGAGAGCTGTTGTCATCGTATTAGATAGATAAGAATGATTATATGTATTGTAGAAATGTCTCCTATCATGTTCCCTAATTTTTTATTATGTCCACATCCTGGTCCCCATCTTGGACATCATAACAAACGTGCACTTTTTTGTTTAATTTACACATTGGACCATAGGAAAAATGACACTACAGCTACAGAGGTGACCGTCTGTTAGCCCAGCTCGACTATCAATCTCTACTGAAGACCCTTTCAGCTTTTTGAGAGTTGGGTGGAGGACATCATCTCTGAAAATAGGGTCCCACAGCTGCACCCCATCAGTGGGAGCAGGACTCTTTTAACTCTTAGAAGAGTCAATGCTCTGAGACCATGGGGGGCGCTTAGCCCCCTCTCTTCGTCACTGAGGATGATTTCATTTTTCAGGGATTAGAGAGGGTGGTCCTTATGGTGGACTGCAGGTATGGAGAGCTGTTGTCATCGTATTAGATAGATAAGAATGATTATATGTATTGTAGAAATGTCTCCTATCATGTTCTCTAATTTTTTATTATGTCCACATCCTGGTCCCCATCTTGGACATCATAACAAACGTGCACTTTTTTGTTTAATTTACACATTGGACCATAGGAAAAATGACACTACAGCTACAGAGGTGACCGTCTGATAGCCCAGTACGACTATCCATCTCTACTGAAGACCCTTTCAGCTTTTTGAGAGTTGGGTGGAGGACATCATCTCTGAAAATAGGGTCCCACAGCTGCACCTCATCAGTGGGAGCAGGACTCATTTAACTCTTAGAAGAGTCAATGCTCTGAGACCATGGGGGGCGCTTAGCCCCCTCTCTTCGTCACTGAGGATGATTTCATTTTTCAGGGATTAGAGAGGGTGGTCCTTATGGTGGACTGCAGGTATGGAGAGCTGTTGTCATCGTATTAGATAGATAAGAATGATTATATGTATTGTAGAAATGTCTCCTATCATGTTCCCTAATTTTTTATTATGTCCACATCCTGGTCCCCATCTTGGACATCATAACAAACGTGCACTTTTTTGTTTAATTTACACATTGGACCATAGGAAAAATGACACTACAGCTACAGAGGTGACCGTCTGATAGCCCAGCTCGACTATCCATCTCTACTGAAGACCCTTTCAGCTTTTTGAGAGTTGGGTGGAGGACATCATCTCTGAAAATAGGGTCCCACAGCTGCACCTCATCAGTGGGAGCAGGACTCATTTAACTCTTAGAAGAGTCAATGCTCTGAGACCATGGGGGGCGCTTAGCCCCCTCTCTTCGTCACTGAGGATGATTTCATTTTTCAGGGATTAGAGAGGGTGGTCCTTATGGTGGACTGCAGGTATGGAGAGCTGTTGTCATCGTATTAGATAGATAAGAATGATTATATGTATTGTAGAAATGTCTCCTATCATGTTCCCTAATTTTTTATTATGTCCACATCCTGGTCCCCATCTTGGACATCATAACAAACGTGCACTTTTTTGTTTAATTTACACATTGGACCATAGGAAAAATGACACTACAGCTACAGAGGTGACCGTCTGATAGCCCAGCTCGACTATCCATCTCTACTGAAGACCCTTTCAGCTTTATGAGAGTTGGGTGGAGGACATCATCTCTGAAAATAGGGTCCCACAGCTGCACCCCATCAGTGGGAGCAGGACTCTTTTAACTCTTAGAAGAGTCAATGCTCTGAGACCATGGGGGGCGCTTAGCCCCCTCTCTTCGTCACTGAGGATGATTTCATTTTTCAGGGATTAGAGAGGGTGGTCCATATGGTGGACTGCAGGTATGGAGAGCTGTTGTCATCGTATTAGATAGATAAGAATGATTATATGTATTGTAGAAATGTCTCCTATCATGTTCCCTAATTTTTTATTATGTCCACATCCTGGTCCCCATCTTGGACATCATAACAAACGTGCACTTTTTTGTTTAATTTACACATTGGACCATAGGAAAAATGACACTACAGCTACAGAGGTGACCGTCTGATAGCCCAGCTCGACTATCCATCTCTACTGAAGACACTTTCAGCTTTTTGAGAGTTGGGTGGAGGACATCATCTCTGAAAATAGGGTCCCACAGCTGCACCCCATCAGTGGGAGCAGGACTCTTAGGACTCTTAGAAGAGTCAATGCTCTGAGACCATGGGGGGCGCTTAGCCCCCTCTCTTCGTCACTGAGGATGATTTCATTTTTCAGGGATTAGAGAGGGTGGTCCATATGGTGGACTGCAGGTATGGAGAGCTGTTGTCATCGTATTAGATAGATAAGAATGATTATATGTATTGTAGAAATGTCTCCTATCATGTTCCCTAATTTTTTATTATGTCCACATCCTGGTCCCCATCTTGGACATCATAACAAACGTGCACTTTTTTGTTTAATTTACACATTGGACCATAGGAAAAATGACACTACAGCTACAGAGGTGACCGTCTGATAGCCCAGCTCGACTATCCATCTCTACTGAAGACCCTTTCAGCTTTTTGAGAGTTGGGTGGAGGACATCATCTCTGAAAATAGGGTCCCACAGCTGCACCCCATTAGTGGGAGCAGAACTCTTTTAACTCTTAGAAGAGTCAATGCTCTGAGACCATGGGGGGCGCTTAGCCCCCTCTCTTCGTCACTGAGGATGATTTCATTTTTCAGGGATTAGAGAGGGTGGTCCTTATGGTGGACTGCAGGTATGGAGAGCTGTTGTCATCGTATTAGATAGATAAGAATGATTATATGTATTGTAGAAATGTCTCCTATCATGTTCCCTAATTTTTTATTATGTCCACATCCTGGTCCCCATCTTGGACATCATAACAAACGTGCACTTTTTTGTTTAATTTACACATTGGACCATAGGAAAAATGACACTACAGCTACAGAGGTGACCGTCTGATAGCCCAGCTCGACTATCCATCTCTACTGAAGACCCTTTCAGCTTTTTGAGAGTTGGGTGGAGGACATCATCTCTGAAAATAGGGTCCCACAGCTGCACCCCATCAGTGGGAGCAGGACTCTTAGGACTCTTAGAAGAGTCAATGCTCTGAGACCATGGGGGGCGCTTAGCCCCCTCTCTTCGTCACTGAGGATGATTTCATTTTTCAGGGATTAGAGAGGGTGGTCCTTATGGTGGACTGCAGGTATGGAGAGCTGTTGTCATCGTATTGGATAGATAAGAATGATTATATGTATTGTAGAAATGTCTCCTATCATGTTCCCTAATTTTTTATTATGTCCACATCCTGGTCCCCATCTTGGACATCAAAACAAACGGCACTTTTTTGTTTAATTTACACATTGGACAATAGGAAAAATGACACTACAGCTACAGAGGTGACCGTCTGATAGCCCAGCTCGACTATCCATCTCTTCTGAAGACCCTTTCAGCTTTTTGAGAGTTGGGTGGAGGACATCATCTCTGAAAATAGGGTCCCACAGCTGCACCCCATCAGTGGGAGCAGGACTCTTTTAACTCTTAGAAGAGTCAATGCTCTGAGACCATGGGGGGCGCTTAGCCCCCTCTCTTCGTCACTGAGGATGATTTCATTTTTCAGGGATTAGAGAGGGTGGTCCTGATGGTGGACTGCAGGTATGGAGAGCTGTTGTCATCGTATTAGATAGATAAGAATGATTATATGTATTGTAGAAATGTCTCCTATCATGTTCCCTAATTTTTTATTATGTCCACATCCTGGTCCCCATCTTGGACATCATAACAAACGTGCACTTTTTTGTTTAATTTACACATTGGACCATAGGAAAAATGACACTACAGCTACAGAGGTGACCGTCTGTTAGCCCAGCTCGACTATCAATCTCTACTGAAGACCCTTTCAGCTTTTTGAGAGTTGGGTGGAGGACATCATCTCTGAAAATAGGGTCCCACAGCTGCACCCCATCAGTGGGAGCAGGACTCTTTTAACTCTTAGAAGAGTCAATGCTCTGAGACCATGGGGGGCGCTTAGCCCCCTCTCTTCGTCACTGAGGATGATTTCATTTTTCAGGGATTAGAGAGGGTGGTCCTTATGGTGGACTGCAGGTATGGAGAGCTGTTGTCATCGTATTAGATAGATAAGAATGATTATATGTATTGTAGAAATGTCTCCTATCATGTTCTCTAATTTTTTATTATGTCCACATCCTGGTCCCCATCTTGGACATCATAACAAACGTGCACTTTTTTGTTTAATTTACACATTGGACCATAGGAAAAATGACACTACAGCTACAGAGGTGACCGTCTGATAGCCCAGCTCGACTATCCATCTCTACTGAAGACCCTTTCAGCTTTTTGAGAGTTGGGTGGAGGACATCATCTCTGAAAATAGGGTCCCACAGCTGCACCTCATCAGTGGGAGCAGGACTCATTTAACTCTTAGAAGAGTCAATGCTCTGAGACCATGGGGGGCGCTTAGCCCCCTCTCTTCGTCACTGAGGATGATTTCATTTTTCAGGGATTAGAGAGGGTGGTCCTTATGGTGGACTGCAGGTATGGAGAGCTGTTGTCATCGTATTAGATAGATAAGAATGATTATATGTATTGTAGAAATGTCTCCTATCATGTTCCCTAATTTTTTATTATGTCCACATCCTGGTCCCCATCTTGGACATCATAACAAACGTGCACTTTTTTGTTTAATTTACACATTGGACCATAGGAAAAATGACACTACAGCTACAGAGGTGACCGTCTGATAGCCCAGCTCGACTATCCATCTCTACTGAAGACCCTTTCAGCTTTTTGAGAGTTGGGTGGAGGACATCATCTCTGAAAATAGGGTCCCACAGCTGCACCCCATCAGTGGGAGCAGGACTCTTTTAACTCTTAGAAGAGTCAATGCTCTGAGACCATGGGGGGCGCTTAGCCCCCTCTCTTCGTCACTGAGGATGATTTCATTTTTCAGGGATTAGAGAGGGTGGTCCATATGGTGGACTGCAGGTATGGAGAGCTGTTGTCATCGTATTAGATAGATAAGAATGATTACATGTATTGTAGAAATGTCTCCTATCATGTTCCCTAATTTTTTATTATGTCCACATCCTGGTCCCCATCTTGGACATCATAACAAACGTGCACTTTTTTGTTTAATTTACACATTGGACCATAGGAAAAATGACACTACAGCTACAGAGGTGACCGTCTGATAGCCCAGCTCGACTATCCATCTCTACTGAAGACCCTTTCAGCTTTTTGAGAGTTGGGTGGAGGACATCATCTCTGAAAATAGGGTCCCACAGCTGCACCCCATTAGTGGGAGCAGAACTCTTTTAACTCTTAGAAGAGTCAATGCTCTGAGACAATGGGGGGCGCTTAGCCCCCTCTCTTCGTCACTGAGGATGATTTCATTTTTCAGGGATTAGAGAGGGTGGTCCTGATGGTGGACTGCAGGTATGGAGAGCTGTTGTCATCGTATTAGATAGATAAGAATGATTATATGTATTGTAGAAATGTCTCCTATCATGTTCCCTAATTTTTTATTATGTCCACATCCTGGTCCCCATCTTGGACATCATAACAAACGTGCACTTTTTTGTTTAATTTACACATTGGACCATAGGAAAAATGACACTACAGCTACAGAGGTGACCGTCTGTTAGCCCAGCTCGACTATCAATCTCTACTGAAGACCCTTTCAGCTTTTTGAGAGTTGGGTGGAGGACATCATCTCTGAAAATAGGGTCCCACAGCTGCACCCCATCAGTGGGAGCAGGACTCTTTTAACTCTTAGAAGAGTCAATGCTCTGAGACCATGGGGGGCGCTTAGCCCCCTCTCTTCGTCACTGAGGATGATTTCATTTTTCAGGGATTAGAGAGGGTGGTCCTTATGGTGGACTGCAGGTATGGAGAGCTGTTGTCATCGTATTAGATAGATAAGAATGATTATATGTATTGTAGAAATGTCTCCTATCATGTTCTCTAATTTTTTATTATGTCCACATCCTGGTCCCCATCTTGGACATCATAACAAACGTGCACTTTTTTGTTTAATTTACACATTGGACCATAGGAAAAATGACACTACAGCTACAGAGGTGACCGTCTGATAGCCCAGCTCGACTATCCATCTCTACTGAAGACCCTTTCAGCTTTTTGAGAGTTGGGTGGAGGACATCATCTCTGAAAATAGGGTCCCACAGCTGCACCTCATCAGTGGGAGCAGGACTCATTTAACTCTTAGAAGAGTCAATGCTCTGAGACCATGGGGGGCGCTTAGCCCCCTCTCTTCGTCACTGAGGATGATTTCATTTTTCAGGGATTAGAGAGGGTGGTCCTTATGGTGGACTGCAGGTATGGAGAGCTGTTGTCATCGTATTAGATAGATAAGAATGATTATATGTATTGTAGAAATGTCTCCTATCATGTTCCCTAATTTTTTATTATGTCCACATCCTGGTCCCCATCTTGGACATCATAACAAACGTGCACTTTTTTGTTTAATTTACACATTGGACCATAGGAAAAATGACACTACAGCTACAGAGGTGACCGTCTGATAGCCCAGCTCGACTATCCATCTCTACTGAAGACCCTTTCAGCTTTTTGAGAGTTGGGTGGAGGACATCATCTCTGAAAATAGGGTCCCACAGCTGCACCCCATCAGTGGGAGCAGGACTCTTTTAACTCTTAGAAGAGTCAATGCTCTGAGACCATGGGGGGCGCTTAGCCCCCTCTCTTCGTCACTGAGGATGATTTCATTTTTCAGGGATTAGAGAGGGTGGTCCATATGGTGGACTGCAGGTATGGAGAGCTGTTGTCATCGTATTAGATAGATAAGAATGATTACATGTATTGTAGAAATGTCTCCTATCATGTTCCCTAATTTTTTATTATGTCCACATCCTGGTCCCCATCTTGGACATCATAACAAACGTGCACTTTTTTGTTTAATTTACACATTGGACCATAGGAAAAATGACACTACAGCTACAGAGGTGACCGTCTGATAGCCCAGCTCGACTATCCATCTCTACTGAAGACCCTTTCAGCTTTTTGAGAGTTGGGTGGAGGACATCATCTCTGAAAATAGGGTCCCACAGCTGCACCCCATTAGTGGGAGCAGAACTCTTTTAACTCTTAGAAGAGTCAATGCTCTGAGACAATGGGGGGCGCTTAGCCCCCTCTCTTCGTCACTGAGGATGATTTCATTTTTCAGGGATTAGAGAGGGTGGTCCTTATGGTGGACTGCAGGTATGGAGAGCTGTTGTCATCGTATTAGATAGATAAGAATGATTATATGTATTGTAGAAATGTCTCCTATCATGTTCCCTAATTTTTTATTATGTCCACATCCTGGTCCCCATCTTGGACATCATAACAAACGTGCACTTTTTTGTTTAATTTACACATTGGACCATAGGAAAAATGACACTACAGCTACAGAGGTGACCGTCTGATAGCCCAGCTCGACTATCCATCTCTACTGAAGACCCTTTCAGCTTTTTGAGAGTTGGGTGGAGGACATCATCTCTGAATATAGGGTCCCACAGCTGCACCCCATCAGTGGGAGCAGGACTCTTAGGACTCTTAGAAGAGTCAATGCTCTGAGACCATGGGGGGCGCTTAGCCCCCTCTCTTCGTCACTGAGGATGATTTCATTTTTCAGGGATTAGAGAGGGTGGTCCTTATGGTGGACTGCAGGTATGGAGAGCTGTTGTCATCGTATTGGATAGATAAGAATGATTATATGTATTGTAGAAATGTCTCCTATCATGTTCCCTAATTTTTTATTATGTCCACATCCTGGTCCCCATCTTGGACATCAAAACAAACGGCACTTTTTTGTTTAATTTACACATTGGACAATAGGAAAAATGACACTACAGCTACAGAGGTGACCGTCTGATAGCCCAGCTCGACTATCCATCTCTACTGAAGACCCTTTCAGCTTTTTGAGAGTTGGATGGAGGACATCATCTCTGAAAAAAGGGTCCCACAGCTGCACCCCATCAGTGGGAGCAGGACTCTTTTAACTCTTAGAAGAGTCAATGCTCTGAGACCATGGGGGGCGCTTAGCCCCCTCTCTTCGTCACTGAGGATGATTTCATTTTTCAGGGATTAGAGAGGGTGGTCCTTATGGTGGACTGCAGGTATGGAGAGCTGTTGTCATCGTATTAGATAGATAAGAATGATTATATGTATTGTAGAAATGTCTCCTATCATGTTCCCTAATTTTTTATTATGTCCACATCCTGGTCCCCATCTTGGACATCATAACAAACGTGCACTTTCTTGTTTAATTTACACATTGGACCATAGGAAAAATGACACTACAGCTACAGAGGTGACCGTCTGATAGCCCAGCTCGACTATCCATCTCTTCTGAAGACCCTTTCAGCTTTTTGAAAGTTGGGTGGAGGACATCATCTCTGAAAATAGGGTCCCACAGCTGCACCCCATCAGTGGGAGCAGGACTCTTTTAACTCTTAGAAGAGTCAATGCTCTGAGACCATGGGGGGCGCTTAGCCCCCTCTCTTCGTCACTGAGGATGATTTCATTTTTCAGGGATTAGAGAGGGTGGTCCTTATGGTGGACTGCAGGTATGGAGAGCTGTTGTCATCGTATTAGATAGATAAGAATGATTATATGTATTGTAGAAATGTCTCCTATCATGTTCCCTCATTTTTTATTATGTCCACATCCTGGTCCCCATCTTGGACATCATAACAAACGTGCACTTTTTTGTTTAATTTACACATTGGACCATAGGAAAAATGACACTACAGCTACAGAGGTGACCGTCTGTTAGCCCAGCTCGACTATCCATCTCTACTGAAGACCCTTTCAGCTTTTTGAGAGTTGGGTGGAGGACATCATCTCTGAAAATAGGGTCCCACAGCTGCACCTCATCAGTGGGAGCAGGACTCATTTAACTCTTAGAAGAGTCAATGCTCTGAGACCATGGGGGGCGCTTAGCCCCCTCTCTTCGTCACTGAGGATGATTTCATTTTTCAGGGATTAGAGAGGGTGGTCCTTATGGTGGACTGCAGGTATGGAGAGCTGTTGTCATCGTATTAGATAGATAAGAATGATTATATGTATTGTAGAAATGTCTCCTATCATGTTCCCTAATTTTTTATTATGTCCACATCCTGGTCCCCATCTTGGACATCATAACAAACGTGCACATTTTTGTTTAATTTACACATTGGACCATAGGAAAAATGACACTACAGCTACAGAGGTGACCGTCTGATAGCCCAGCTCGACTATCCATCTCTACTGAAGACACTTTCAGCTTTTTGAGAGTTGGGTGGAGGACATCATCTCTGAAAATAGGGTCCCACAGCTGCACCCCATCAGTGGGAGCAGGACTCTTAGGACTCTTAGAAGAGTCAATGCTCTGAGACCATGGGGGGCGCTTAGCCCCCTCTCTTCATCACTGAGGATGATTTCATTTTTCAGGGATTAGAGAGGGTGGTCCTTATGGTGGACTGCAGGTATGGAGAGCTGTTGTCATCGTATTAGATAGATAAGAATGATTATATGTATTGTAGAAATGTCTCCTATCATGTTCCCTAATTTTTTATTATGTCCACATCCTGGTCCCCTTCTTGGACATCATAACAAACGTGCACTTTTTTGTTTAATTTACACATTGGACCATAGGAAAAATGACACTACAGCTACAGAGGTGACCGTCTGATAGCCCAGCTCGACTATCCATCTCTACTGAAGACCCTTTCAGCTTTTTGAGAGTTGGGTGGAGGACATCATCTCTGAAAATAGGGTCCCACAGCTGCACCCCATCAGTGGGAGCAGGACTCTTTTAACTCTTAGAAGAGTCAATGCTCCGAGACCATGGGGGGCGCTTAGCCCCCTCTCTTCGTCACTGAGGATGATTTCATTTTTCAGGGATTAGAGAGGGTGGTCCTTATGGTGGACTGCAGGTATGGAGAGCTGTTGTCATCGTATTAGATAGATAATAATGATTATATGTATTGTAGAAATGTCTCCTATCATGTTCCCTAATTTTTTATTATGTCCACATCCTGGTCCCCATCTTGGACATCATAACAAACGTGCACTTTTTTGTTTAATTTACACATTGGACCATAGGAAAAATGACACTAAATGACACTACAGCTACAGAGGTGACTGTTACGGGGGCTGTCTGATAATAACCGAAAGGAGTATCAGACAGTCAGGGTCCACCGTGCAAAGACTTTGCTGCAGACTATGGCAGAGTGCAATACCTCTGTTAACTCACAGAAGGATATAATAAGTAAGTAAAGCAATTCCTCCCTTACTTGGAGGGTGTGTGGAATGATCTCTGTTAATAATCACAGAGACAAAGGCAATGTGTGCGAAATGGCACCTACCTAGGTCCGCTCTTCTAGTGGTGCAAAAGAGACAAACAGCAGCGTAAGCCGCACAAAGCTCCTACCTGCGTTCGCTCCACTAGTGTGCGAGGACACGAACCACTACATATGGCACCTGCCTAGGTCCGCTCTTCTAGTGGTGCAAAAGAGACGAACAGCAGCGTAAGCCGCACAAAGCTCCTACCTCTGTTCGCTCCCCTAGTGTGCGAGGATACGAACAACTGCCAGACGCAGTATAAGGAACGTTACCCTAGCGGCAACGTCCACCTACGAGTAGAATCACAAGGCCCAGCCAGACCATGTGCCTCAGGCACCTGCCTATGTCCGCTCCCCTAAGAGGTAAGGATACGGACAGCAGCCGAAGCTGTAAGGTATAAGAACGCTACCCTGCCGGTAGCGCTCACCTAGCATAGACAGAGGAATGCCTAGAGGAACGCGCACAGAGCGTCTACTCATATGCATGAACCAAGAGGACTGAGCACCAAGCGGCGTGTGTCAGGGTCTTATATAGACTCTGTGCCTCATCCAAGATGGAGGACACCAGAGCCAATCCGCTGCCAGAATGACAGGAGTGACGTCATGCTGGCCTATCACCGAGCAAGACGTCACAAGCACATGACCAGCGACCAATCGGCATAGAAGGTGTCAGAGACATGTGACCTCATCATCATAGTCATAGTTTTTAAGGTTGAAGGGAGACTCTAAGTCCATCTAGTTCAACCCGTAGCCTAACATGTTGATCCAGAGGAAGGCAAAAAACCCCAATGTGGCAAACAAGTTCCAATGGGGAAAAAAATTTCCTTCCTGACTCCACATCCGGCAATCAGACTAGTTCCCTGGATCAATACCCTGTCATAAAATCTAATATACATAACTGGTTATATTAAATTTTTCAAGAAAGGCATCCAGGCTCTGCTTAAATGTTAGTAGTAAATCACTCATTACAACATCATGCGGCAGAGAGTTCCATAGTCTCACTGCTCGTACAGTAAAGAATCCTCGTCTGTGATTATTATTAAACCTTCTTTCCTCAAGACGTAGCGGATGCCCCCGTGTTCCAGTCGCAGGCCTAGGTGTAAATAGATCTTTGGAAAGGTCTCTGTACTGTCCCCTCATATATTTATACATTGTGATTAGATCTCCCCTAAGCCTTCGTTTTTCCAGACTAAATAACCCCAAGTTTAATAACCTGTCTTCGTATTGCAGCCCCCCCATTCCTCTAATAATCTTGGTCGCTCTTCTTTGCACCCTCTCCAGTTCAGCTATGTCCTTCTTATATATCGGTGACCAGAATTGTACACAGTATTCTAAGTGCGGTCGCACTAGTGACTTGTACAGAGGTAGAACTATATTTTTTTCATGAACACTTATACCTCTTTTAATACATCCCATTATTTTATTAGCCCTGGCAGCAGCTGCCTGACATTGTCCACTAAAGTGAAGTTTACCATCCACCCATACACCCAAGTCTTTTTCTGTGTCTGTTTTACCCAGTGTTCTACAATTAAGTACATAATCATAAATGTTATTTCCTCTACCCAAGTGCATGACCTTACATTTATCTACATTAAACTTCAATTGCCACTTCTCAGCCCAATCCTCCAATTTACATAAATCTCCCTGTAATATAAAATTATCCTCCTCTGTATTGATTACCCTGCAGAGTTTAGTATCATCTGCAAATATTGAAATTCTACTCCGCATGCCCCCAACAAGGTCATTTATAAATATGTTGAAAAGAAGCGGGCCCAATACTGACCCCTGTGGTACCCCACTATGAACTGAGACCCAGTCCGAGTACGTACCATTAATAACCACCCTTTGTTTCCTATCACTGAGCCAGTTTTTAACCCAGTTACACATATTTTCCCCTATCCCCATTATTCTCATTTTATGTACCAACCTTTTGTGTGGCACCGTATCAAAAGCTTTTGAAAAGTCCATATACACAACATCCACTGCATTTCCCTGGTCCAGGCTTGAACTTACCTCTTCATAGAAGCTGATCAAATTAGTTTGACAGGATCGATCCCTCATAAACCCATGTTGATACTCTGTCATAAGGTTATTTTTCTTGAGATACTCCAGTATAGCATCTCTCAAGAAACCCTCAAGGATTTTACCAACCATAGAGGTTAAACTTACCGGCCTATAATTTCCCGGCTCAGTTTTTGTCCCCTTTTTGAATATTGGCACCACATTTGCTATGCGCCAGTCCTGCGGTACCGACCCTGTTATTAAGGAATCTGAGAAGATTAAAAATAATGGTCTATCTATCACAGAACTCAATTCCTGTAGTACTCTGGGGTGTATGCCATCCGGGCCCGGAGATTTGTCAACCTTAGTGATTTCGAGGCGGCGGCGTACTTCCTGCTGGGTTAAGCAGGTAATATTCAAGGGTGAATTTATGGCATCACTGGTCATGTCATCTGCCATGGCATTTTCTTGTATAAAAACCGTAGAAAAAAAGTCATTCAGCAGGTTGGCTTTACCCTCATCCCCTTCCACCATTTCACCAAGACTATTTTTAAGGGGGCCAACACTATCGCTTTTCAGTTTTTTACTGTTTATGTAGTTAAAGAATATTTTAGGATTATTTTTACTTTCTCTCGCAATGAGTCTCTCTGTCTCAAACTTAGCTAACTTAATTTGCTTTTTACATATTTTATTTAATTTTCTATAATTATATAATGCCTCATCACTACCTACCCTCTTTAATTCTTTTAAGGCTTTCTGTTTTTCTTTTATTGCTTCCCTTACAGCTCTATTTAGCCATAGGGGTTTCCTCCTATTTCTAGCATGTTTGTTCCCATAGGGTATATTTTCTGCACAAGCCCTATTCAGGATGCTCATAAAAGTCTCCCATTTGCTTTGTGTACTTTTATTACTTAGTACATCATCCCAGTTTATTGCACTAAGATCATCTCTCAACCGTTTAAAATTTGCTTTCCTGAAGTTTAGTGTCCTTGTAGCCCCTCTACTATACATCTTACTAAAGAATACATGAAAACTTATTATTTTGTGATCACTATTCCCCAAGTAACCCCCAACTTGTATATTTGATATGCGGTCTGGCCTATTGGTTAGTACAAGGTCTAGTAGTGCTCCCCCTCTTGTGGGGTCCTGTACCATTTGTGAAAGGTAATTATCTTTCATTGTTATCAAAAATCTATTTCCTTTGCTGGAACTGCAAGTTTCTGTTCCCCAATTTATATCAGGATAGTTAAAGTCCCCCATAATAATTACCTCTCCGAGACTCGCTGCTTTATCAATTTGCTTTATGAGGAGATTCTCTACCTCTTCCATAATATTCGGCGTCTTATAACACACCCCTATCAGTATTTTATTATTCACTCTCCCCCCCCTTATCTCCACCCATAGGGACTCTACATTCTCAGTACCCTCACATATGTTGTCACGCAGGATGGGTTTTAAGGATGATTTTACATATAGACACACACCTCCCCCTCGCTTATTTGTACGGTCATTCCTGAATAGGCTATAACCCTGTAAATTAACAGCCCAGTCATAGCTCTCATCCAGCCATGTCTCTGATATCCCCACTATATCATAATTTTCTTCCAACAATATTAATTCTAATTCCTCCACCTTATTTGTGAGGCTTCGGGCATTAGTGTACATGCACGTTACGTATGACGTTACGTATGACTCTGTACCTATATTCCTGCTTACTGTATTGTCGTGTCAGCGATGATGTCACCCGCACATGTGCAATGGCTCCAAGATTGGACTTAGTCTCCGGCGCTCGCACATGTGCAGTAGCAAGAAATCTGGACTTAGTCTCCAGCGCTCGCACATGTGCAGTAGCAAGAAATCTGGACTTAGTCTCCAGCGCTCGCACATGTGCAGTAGCAAGAAATCTGGACTTAGTCTCCAGTGCTCGCAGCAACCGTAACAGTACCTCCCCCTCAAGGGCCCCCCTCCCGGCGACGCAGGTAATCGGCAACTAAGTCGGGAGCATGGACAGCCTCCTCAGGCTCCCAAGAGCGATGTTCCGGGCCATAGCCCTCCCAATCTATCAAGAAGAACCTGCGCCCTCTAACCATCTTAGAACCTACTATGGCTCGTACCTCATAGCTAGAGCGAGAGGAATCAGAGGCAGGAGAGTGCACTTCACGAGCGTGAGGTAAAATAGCCGGCTTTAGCAGTGAGACATGGAATTTGTCATGAATCCTAAGATGGACAGGTAACTTCAATTGATAGACTACAGGATTTACCTGTCGAAGAACCTCATAAGGACCCAGGAAGCGAGGAGCAAATTTGACAGAGCTCACTCTAAGTCTCACGTGTTTTGCAGAGAGCCACACAAAGTCCCCTGGAGAAAAGACAGGAGCCGGGCGACGAAACCGATCGGACACCGTCTTCATACGGTCCTTAGCTGCTTGGATCGACTCTTGAGTCCGATCCCAAACCTCTCTGGCATTAGTTGCCCAGTCGGCCACAAGAGGAGGAGGTGCAGCAGCGGGAAACGGTACCGGTACCCTAGGGTGTTGCCCATTATTGAGTACGAACGGTGTCTGCCCAGTGGCCTCAGCCAGCGAATTGTTAAGGGCAAATTCTGCCCAGGGTAGGAGGGAGGACCAGTTATCGTGGTTCTCAGCAACAAAGTGTCGAAGGTATATAATCATAGATTGATTGGTACGTTCAACCAAACCATTAGTCTCCGGATGGTATGCCGAAGGGAGATTCAACTCAATTTGCAGAAGGCTACAAAGATCTCGCCAGAAACGGGAAGTAAATTGCGGGCCTCTATCACAAATGATACGATCTGGCATCCCGTGAAGCCTAAAGACATGCTTGAGGAATAGTTTGGCTAGTACCCTGGAAGATGGGATTCTCGATAACGGTACGAGATAAACCATCCGGGAGAAATGGTCCGTAATGACCCACACAAATCTATGTCCCTGTGAACATGGAAGATCACCCACAAAGTCCATGCCTACCACCTCCCATGGTCTATCTGGCACTGGTAACGGATGCAAGAGCCCAGCCGGTCTCTGCCGTAATGGACGGTTGCGAGCACACGAGTAGCAGGAACCGACATATCTCTTGACGTGGCTGGCTAAGTGTGGCCACCAATACCACCTCTCCAGTAACTCTCGTGTCCGCCTAATACCAAAATGCCCACCCACCTTTGAGGTGTGGGCCCATGACAGTATATCATTCTGTCGATCAGGCGGAACAAAGGTCTTGCCCGGTGGGATTTGGTCTAACGTCACAGGGGAGAGCGTATGAAAAACCCTGGAGGGAAGGATAAGACGAGGTTCGTCAATCTCTTCCTGGGTAGAAAGCATAGAGCGAGACAGGGCGTCTGCCTTGTTATTCTTACTCCCAGACAGATAGTTGATGGAGAAGTGAAAGCGGGAGAAAAACAAGGACCAGCGGGCTTGGCGAGGATTCAGACGCTGAGCGGTTTGTAAGTACGTCAGATTCTTATGGTCTGTATAGACCTGGAAAGGATGTTTCGCTCCTTCCAGCAAGTGACGCCACTCCTCCAAGGCTAATCTCAAGGCAAGCAGTTCCCTATCCCCAATGGTATAGTTTCTCTCTGCTGGTGAAAAGGTTTTAGCAAAGAAGAAACACGGCCTTTTTCTACCTGCACCGTTCTTTTGATACAAGACCGCACCAGCACCCACTGAAGAGGCATCAACCTCTAAGAGGAAGGGCTTACTCTCATCGGGTCTTTGAAGAACGGGAGCAGTTGAAAAGTGTCTTTTTACTGCCTCAAAAGCCTGAGATGTCTCAGTAGACCAGGCTTTGGGATTAGCACCTTTCTTAGTCAAGGCCACCAAAGGGGCCACCAAAGTAGAAAAATGGGGTATGAACTGCCTGTAATAATTTATGAATCCTAAGAAGCGTTGCACCGCCTTCAAGGAATGAGGTTCGGACCATTGCAGGACAGCAGAGAGCTTCGCAGGATCCATAGCCAGACCCTCTTGTGAGATAATGTAACCCAAAAAAGGCAATGAGGATTGCTCGAATACACATTTCTCGAGTTTAGCAAACAATGAGTGCTCCCTTAAACGGGAAAGGACACGAACGACATCCTGACGATGAGTCTCCAGATCAGGAGAAAAAATCAGGATGTCGTCCAGATACACCACTACTGAGGATAACAGTAAATCCCTGAACACATCGTTTACGAAGCCCTGAAATACTGCGGGTGCATTACATAACCCAAAAGGCATGACGAGGTATTCATAGTGACCGTCTCGGGTGTTAAAAGCGGTCTTCCATTCGTCACCCTTTCGAATTCGTACCAAGTTATACGCACCCCGCAGATCCAACTTCGTAAAAACTTGAGCTCCTCTCAGTCTGTCAAAGAGCTCCGAAATTAAAGGTAATGGGTATTTGTTCTTTATTGTGATTGCGTTGAGACCCCGGTAATCTATGCAGGGACGCAAATCACCCTCTTTCTTCCGAACAAAGAAAAACCCAGCTCCCGCGGGAGAGACAGACTTACGAATGAACCCCTTCTCTAAACTCTCTCTTATATAGGTCGACATGGCCTCCGACTCAGGTATCGACAGGGGGTAAACCCTGCCTTTAGGTGGAACCGAACCTGGGATAAGGTCTATGGCACAGTCATACGGCCTATGGGGTGGAAGAACCTCAGCACCCTGTTTGGAGAACACGTCAGCGAAATCCAAATAGGGTGTAGGTATGGGAGAGAGATCAGTTGATGCAACCGCAACGACCTTAGGTGGTAAGGGAAGACATCGGGACTGACATTTCGAACCCCAACTAATAATGCTGTCAGACTCCCAGTCAATGTGAGGAGCATGAGTCCGAAGCCAAGGAAGACCCAGAAGGACGTCGTCTATACCCTCAGGCAAAACAAGAAAAGAAATCTCCTCTATGTGACCCTGAGACAGGGAAAGGCGCAAGGGAACTGTCCTCAATGTAATGGAGTCAGACAACATAGTTCCATTAACAACACGGACAGGAATAGGCGCCTCTAACATGATAGAGGGAATATTGTGTCCCTTTACAAATCCTGAGGACACAAAAATCCCGTCAGCTCCGGAATCCACAAAAGCCATAATAGGCCATGTATTCTCAGATAACGAGAGCTGACCTGGGATACAACACTTAGAGGGTGCAGAAGACGTCTCTAGTAACCCCCCTCTAATGGTTACTAGGCCAGGGAGTTTCCCTGACGACTAGGACACTTGTTGGCATAGTGCCCAGCCTGACGACATACGTAACATATAGGAGGACCAGACTTGCGTAGTCTGGAGAACGTATGACCTAACTCCATAGGAGTGGGAGATGTTTCAGATGCTGAGGAAGATGGTAGTGGACCCTCAACAACTGGAATAGCCCGATGCTTAGGGCGTGAGGAAGAGACCTCGAGTCTACGTTCCTTATGGCGTACATCGATTCTCGTTGCTACTGTGATCAAGTCCTCCAGAGAAGCAGGGACCTCACGAGTAGCAAGAGCATCCTTGACATAGCCTGCCAACCCTCTCCAGAAGATAGGAATCAACACCTTCTCTGGCCAATCTAGTTCTGCCACCAGAGTTCTAAAAGCAATGGCATAAGAACTAGTGGATAACGAACCCTGAGATAGATCTAACAGTCTCAGGGCCGCATCATGGGTAACCTGCGGACCCATGAATACCGCCTTAAGAGCATCAAGAAAGTCTTGATGTCTCAGAGTAACCACATCAGAGCGCTCCCATAGGGGAGTCGCCCATTCTAAGGCTTTGTCCTGAAGTAAGGAGATGATAAAGCCTACTCTGGACCTCTCCGTAGAGAAGCGAGAAGAGTTGACCTCTAGGTGTATCTGACACTGACTAATGAAACCACGACATGATCTGGCATCACCAGAATATCTGTTTGGCAGAGCAAGTCGAGGATCATGTGCAGATGTCACCATGGTCTGAGGTTTATCCTCTATACTCTTGAGCCGTGACTCAAGTACTTGTATGTAACGGTGTAACTGCTGATATTCTGCCATAACTGCCAGACCCTTGGCTCAGTCCTAATGTTACGGGGGCTGTCTGATAATAACCGAAAGGAGTATCAGACAGTCAGGGTCCACCGTGCAAAGACTTTGCTGCAGACTATGGCAGAGTGCAATACCTCTGTTAACTCACAGAAGGATATAATAAGTAAGTAAAGCAATTCCTCCCTTACTTGGAGGGTGTGTGGAATGATCTCTGTTAATAATCACAGAGACAAAGGCAATGTGTGTGAAATGGCACCTACCTAGGTCCGCTCTTCTAGTGGTGCAAAAGAGACGAACAGCAGCGTAAGCCGCACAAAGCTCCTACCTGCGTTCGCTCCACTAGTGTGCGAGGACACGAACCACTAAATATGGCACCTGCCTAGGTCCGCTCTTCTAGTGGTGCAAAAGAGACGAACAGCAGCGTAAGCCGCACAAAGCTCCTACCTCTGTTCGCTCCCCTAGTGTGCGAGGATACGAACAACTGCCAGACGCAGTATAAGGAACGTTACCCTAGCGGCAACGTCCACCTACGAGTAGAATCACAAGGCCCAGCCAGACCATGTGCCTCAGGCACCTGCCTATGTCCGCTCCCCTAAGAGGTAAGGATACGGACAGCAGCCGAAGCTGTAAGGTATAAGAACGCTACCCTGCCGGTAGCGCTCACCTAGCATAGACAGAGGAATGCCTAGAGGAACGCGCACGGAGCGTCTACTCATATGCATGAACCAAGAGGACTGAGCACCATGCGGCGTGTGTCAGGGTCTTATATAGACTCTGTGCCCCATCCAAGATGGAGGACACCAGAGCCAATCCGCTGTCAGAACGACAGGAGTGACGTCATGCTGGCCTATCACCGAGCAAGACGTCACAAGCACATGACCAGCGACCAATCGGCATAGAAGGTGTCAGAGACATGTGACCTTGTGTCAGCGATGATGTCACCCGCACATGTGCAATGGCTCCAAGATTGGACTTAGTCTCCGGCGCTCGCACATGTGCAGTAGCAAGAAATCTGGACTTAGTCTCCAGCGCTCGCACATGTGCAGTAGCAAGAAATCTGGACTTAGTCTCCAGCGCTCGCACATGTGCAGTAGCAAGAAATCTGGACTTAGTCTCCAGTGCTCGCAGCAACCGTAACAGTGACCGTCTGATAGCCCAGCTCGACTATCCATCTCTACTGAAGACCCTTTCAGCTTTTTGAGAGTTGGGTGGAGGACATCATCTCTGAAAATAGGGTCCCACAGCTGCACCCCATCAGTGGGAGCAGGACTCTTAGGACTCTTAGAAGAGTCAATGCTCAGAGACCATGGGGGGCGCTTAGCCCCCTCTCTTCGTCACTGAGGATGATTTCATTTTTCAGGGATTAGACAGGGTGGTCCTTATGGTGGACTGCAGGTATGGAGAGCTGTTGTCATCGTATTAGATAGATAAGAATGATTATATGTATTGTAGAAATGTCTCCTATCATGTTCCCTAATTTTTTATTATGTCCACATCCTGGTCCCCATCTTGGACATCATAACAAACGTGCACTTTTTTGTTTAATTTACACATTGGACCATAGGAAAAATGACACTACAGCTACAGAGGTGACCGTCTGATAGCCCAGCTCGACTATCCATCTCTACTGAAGACCCTTTCAGCTTTTTGAGAGTTGGGTGGAGGACATCATCTCTGAAAATAGGGTCCCACAGCTCCACCCCATCAGTGGGAGCAGGACTCTTTTAACTCTTAGAAGAGTCAATGCTCTGAGACCATGGGGGGCGCTTAGCCCCCTCTCTTCGTCACTGAGGATGATTTCATTTTTCAGGGATTAGAGAGGGTGGTCCTTATGGTGGACTGCAGGTATGGAGAGCTGTTGTCATCGTATTAGATAAATAAGAATGATTATATGTATTGAAGAAATGTCTCCTATCATGTTCCCTAATTTTTTATTATGTCCACATCCTTGTCCCCATCTTGGACATCATAACAAACGTGCACTTTTTTGTTTAATTTACACATTGGACCATAGAAAAAATGACACTACAGCTACAGAGGTGACCGTCTGATAGCCCAGCTCGACTATCCATCTCTACTGAAGACCCTTTCAGCTTTTTGAGAGTTGGGTGGAGGACATCATCTCTGAAAATAGGGTCCCACATCTGCACCCCATCAGTGGGAGCAAGACTCTTTTAACTCTTAGAAGAGTCAATGCTCTGAGACCATGGGGGGCGCTTAGCCCCCTCTCTTCGTCACTGAGGATGATTTCATTTTTCAGGGATTAGAGAGGGTGGTCCTTATGGTGGACTGCAGGTATGGAGAGCTGTTGTCATCGTATTAGATAGATAAGAATGATTATATGTATTGTAGAAATGTCTCCTATCATGTTCCCTAATTTTTTATTATGTCCACATCCTGGTCCCCATCTTGGACATCATAACAAACGTGCACTTTTTTGTTTAATTTACACATTGGACCATAGGAAAAATGACACTACAGCTACAGAGGTGACCGTCTGATAGCCCAGCTCGACTATCCATCTCTACTGAAGACCCTTTCAGCTTTTTGAGAGTTGGGTGGAGGACATCATCTCTGAAAATAGGGTCCCACAGCTGCACCCCATCAGTGGGAGCAGGACTCTTTTAACTCTTAGAAGAGTCAATGCTCTGAGACCATGGGGGGCGCTTTTCCCCCTCTCTTCGTCACTGAGGATGATTTCATTTTTCAGGGATTAGAGAGGGTGGTCCTTATGGTGGACTGCAGGTATGGAGAGCTGTTGTCATCGTATTAGATAAATAAGAATGATTATATGTATTGTAGAAATGTCTCCTATCATGTTCCCTAATTTTTTATTATGTCCACATCCTTGTCCCCATCTTGGACATCATAACAAACGTGCACTTTTTTGTTTAATTTACACATTGGACCATAGGAAAAATGACACTACAGCTACAGAGGTGACCGTCTGATAGCCCAGCTCGACTATCCATCTCTACTGAAGACCCTTTCAGCTTTTTGAGAGTTGGGTGGAGGACATCATCTCTGAAAATAGGGTCCCACAGCTGCACCCCATCAGTGGGAGCAAGACTCTTTTAACTCTTAGAAGAGTCAATGCTCTGAGACCATGGGGGGCGCTTAGCCCCCTCTCTTCGTCACTGAGGATGATTTCATTTTTCAGGGATTAGAGAGGGTGGTCCTTATGGTGGACTGCAGGTATGGAGAGCTGTTGTCATCGTATTAGATAGATAAGAATGATTATATGTATTGTAGAAATGTCTCCTATCATGTTCCCTAATTTTTTATTATGTCCACATCCTGGTCCCCATCTTGGACATCATAACAAACGTGCACTTTTTTGTTTAATTTACACATTGGACCATAGGAAAAATGACACTACAGCTACAGACGTGACCGTCTGATAGCCCAGCTCGACTATCCATCTCTACTGAAGACCCTTTCAGCTTTTTGAGAGTTGGGTGGAGGACATCATCTCTGAAAATAGGGTCCCACAGCTGCACCCCATCAGTGGGAGCAGGACTCTTTTAACTCTTAGAAGAGTCAATGCTCTGAGACCATGGGGGGCGCTTTTCCCCCTCTCTTCGTCACTGAGGATGATTTCATTTTTCAGGGATTAGAGAGGGTGGTCCTTATGGTGGACTGCAGGTATGGAGAGCTGTTGTCATCGTATTAGATAGATAAGAATGATTATATGTATTGTAGAAATGTCTCCTATCATGTTCCCTAATTTTTTATTATGTCCACATCCTGGTCCCCATCTTGGACATCATAACAAACGTGCACTTTTTTGTTTAATTTACACATTGGACCATAGGAAAAATGACACTACATCTACATTGGTGACCGTCTGATAGCCCAGCTCGACTATCCATCTCTACTGAAGACCCTTTCAGCTTTTTGAGAGTTGGGTGGAGGACATCATCTCTGAAAATAGGGTCCCACAGCTGCACCCCATCAGTGGGAGCAGGACTCTTTTAACTCTTAGAAGAGTCAATGCTCTGAGACCATGGGGGGCGCTTAGCCCCCTCTCTTCATCACTGAGGATGATTTCATTTTTCAGGGATTAGAGAGGGTGGTCCTTATGGTGGACTGCAGGTATGGAGAGCTGTTGTCATCGTATTAGATAGATAAGAATGATTATATGTATTGTAGAAATGTCTCCTATCATGTTCCCTAATTTTTTATTATGTCCACATCCTGGTCCCCATCTTGGACATCATAATAAACGTGCACTTTTTTGTTTAATTTACACATTGGACCATAGGAAAAATGACACTACAGCTACAGAGGTGACCGTCTGATAGCCCAGCTGGACTATCCATCTCTACTGAAGACCCTTTCAGCTTTTTGAGAGTTGGGTGGAGGACATCATCTCTGAAAATAGGGTCCCACAGCTGCACCCCATCAGTGGGAGCAGGACTCTTTTAACTCTTAGAAGAGTCAATGCTCTGAGACCATGGGGGGCGCTTAGCCCCCTCTCTTCGTCACTGAGGATGATTTCATTTTTCAGGGATTAGAGAGGGTGGTCCTTATGGTGGACTGCAGGTATGGAGAGCTGTTGTCATCGTATTAGATAGATAAGAATGATTATATGTATTGTAGAAATGTCTCCTATCATGTTCCCTAATTTTTTATGTCCACATCCTGGTCCCCATCTTGGACATCATAACAAACGTGCACTTTTTTGTTTAATTTACACATTGGACCATAGGAAAAATGACACTACAACTACAGAGGTGACCGTCTGATAGCCCAGCTCGACTATCAATCTCTACTGAAGACCCTTTCAGCTTTTTGAGAGTTGGGTGGAGGACATCATCTCTGAAAATAGGGTCCCACAGCTGCACCCTATCAGTGGGAGCAGGACTCTTTTAACTCTTAGAAGAGTCAATGCTCTGAGACCATGGGGGGCGCTTAGCCCCCTCTCTTCGTCACTGAGGATGATTTCATTTTTCAGGGATTAGAGAGGGTGGTCCTTATGGTGGACTGCAGGTATGGAGAGCTGTTGTCATCGTATTAGATAGATAAGAATGATTATATGTATTGTAGAAATGTCTCCTATCATGTTCCCTAATTTTTTATTATGTCCACATCCTGGTCCCCATCTTGGACATCATAACAAACGTGCACTTTTTTGTTTAATTTACACATTGGACCATAGGAAAAATGACACTACAACTACAGAGGTGACCGTCTGATAGCCCAGCTAGACTATCAATCTCTACTGAAGACCCTTTCAGCTTTTTGAGAGTTGGGTGGAGGACATCATCTCTGAAAATAGGGTCCCACAGCTGCACCCCATCAGTGGGAGCAGGACTCTTTTAACTCTTAGAAGAGTCAATGCTCTGAGACCATGGGGGGCGCTTAGCCCCCTCTCTTCGTCACTGAGGATGATTTCATTTTTCAGGGATTAGAGAGGGTGGTCCTTATGGTGGACTGCAGGTATGGAGAGCTGTTGTCATCGTATTAGATAGATAAGAATGATTATATGTATTGTAGAAATGTCTCCTATCATGTTCTCTAATTTTTTATTATGTCCACATCCTGGTCCCCATCTTGGACATCATAACAAACGTGCACTTTTTTGTTTAATTTACACATTGGACCATAGGAAAAATGACACTACAGCTACAGAGGTGACCCTCTGATAGCCCAGCTCGACTATCCATCTCTACTGAAGACCCTTTCAGCTTTTTGAGAGTTGGGTGGAGGACATCATCTCTGAAAATAGGGTCCCACAGCTGCACCTCATCAGTGGGAGCAGGACTCATTTAACTCTTAGAAGAGTCAATGCTCTGAGACCATGGGGGGCGCTTAGCCCCCTCTCTTCGTCACTGAGGATGATTTCATTTTTCAGGGATTAGAGAGGGTGGTCCTTATGGTGGACTGCAGGTATGGAGAGCTGTTGTCATCGTATTAGATAGATAAGAATGATTATATGTATTGTAGAAATGTCTCCTATCATGTTCCCTAATTTTTTATTATGTCCACATCCTGGTCCCCATCTTGGACATCATAACAAACGTGCACTTTTTTGTTTAATTTACACATTGGACCATAGGAAAAATGACACTACAACTACAGAGGTGACCGTCTGATAGCCCAGCTAGACTATCAATCTCTACTGAAGACCCTTTCAGCTTTTTGAGAGTTGGGTGGAGGACATCATCTCTGAAAATAGGGTCCCACAGCTGCACCCCATCAGTGGGAGCAGGACTCTTTTAACTCTTAGAAGAGTCAATGCTCTGAGACCATGGGGGGCGCTTAGCCCCCTCTCTTCGTCACTGAGGATGATTTCATTTTTCAGGGATTAGAGAGGGTGGTCCTTATGGTGGACTGCAGGTATGGAGAGCTGTTGTCATCGTATTAGATAGATAAGAATGATTATATGTATTGTAGAAATGTCTCCTATCATGTTCTCTAATTTTTTATTATGTCCACATCCTGGTCCCCATCTTGGACATCATAACAAACGTGCACTTTTTTGTTTAATTTACACATTGGACCATAGGAAAAATGACACTACAGCTACAGAGGTGACCCTCTGATAGCCCAGCTCGACTATCCATCTCTACTGAAGACCCTTTCAGCTTTTTGAGAGTTGGGTGGAGGACATCATCTCTGAAAATAGGGTCCCACAGCTGCACCTCATCAGTGGGAGCAGGACTCATTTAACTCTTAGAAGAGTCAATGCTCTGAGACCATGGGGGGCGCTTAGCCCCCTCTCTTCGTCACTGAGGATGATTTCATTTTTCAGGGATTAGAGAGGGTGGTCCTTATGGTGGACTGCAGGTATGGAGAGCTGTTGTCATCGTATTAGATAGATAAGAATGATTATATGTATTGTAGAAATGTCTCCTATCATGTTCCCTAATTTTTTATTATGTCCACATCCTGGTCCCCATCTTGGACATCATAACAAACGTGCACTTTTTTGTTTAATTTACACATTGGACCATAGGAAAAATGACACTACAGCTACAGAGGTGACCGTCTGATAGCCCAGCTCGACTATCCATCTCTACTGAAGACCCTTTCAGCTTTTTGAGAGTTGGGTGGAGGACATCATCTCTGAAAATAGGGTCCCACAGCTGCACCCCATCAGTGGGAGCAGGACTCTTTTAACTCTTAGAAGAGTCAATGCTCTGAGACCATGGGGGGCGCTTTTCCCCCTCTCTTCGTCACTGAGGATGATTTCATTTTTCAGGGATTAGAGAGGGTGGTCCATATGGTGGACTGCAGGTATGGAGAGCTGTTGTCATCGTATTAGATAGATAAGAATGATTATATGTATTGTAGAAATGTCTCCTATCATGTTCCCTAATTTTTTATTATGTCCACATCCTGGTCCCCATCTTGGACATCATAACAAACGTGCACTTTTTTGTTTAATTTACACATTGGACCATAGGAAAAATGACACTACAGCTACAGAGGTGACCGTCTGATAGCCCAGCTCGACTATCCATCTCTACTGAAGACCCTTTCAGCTTTTTGAGAGTTGGGTGGAGGACATCATCTCTGAAAATAGGGTCCCACAGCTGCACCCCATTAGTGGGAGCAGAACTCTTTTAACTTTTAGAAGAGTAAATGCTCTGAGACCATGGGGGGCGCTTAGCCCCCTCTCTTCGTCACTGAGGATGATTTCATTTTTCAGGGATTAGAGAGGGTGGTCCTTATGGTGGACTGCAGGTATGGAGAGCTGTTGTCATCGTATTAGATAGATAAGAATGATTATATGTATTGTAGAAATGTCTCCTATCATGTTCTCTAATTTTTTATTATGTCCACATCCTGGTCCCCATCTTGGACATCATAACAAACGTGCACTTTTTTGTTTAATTTACACATTGGACCATAGGAAAAATGACACTACAGCTACAGAGGTGACCCTCTGATAGCCCAGCTCGACTATCCATCTCTACTGAAGACCCTTTCAGCTTTTTGAGAGTTGGGTGGAGGACATCATCTCTGAAAATAGGGTCCCACAGCTGCACCTCATCAGTGGGAGCAGGACTCATTTAACTCTTAGAAGAGTCAATGCTCTGAGACCATGGGGGGCGCTTAGCCCCCTCTCTTCGTCACTGAGGATGATTTCATTTTTCAGGGATTAGAGAGGGTGGTCCTTATGGTGGACTGCAGGTATGGAGAGCTGTTGTCATCGTATTAGATAGATAAGAATGATTATATGTATTGTAGAAATGTCTCCTATCATGTTCCCTAATTTTTTATTATGTCCACATCCTGGTCCCCATCTTGGACATCATAACAAACGTGCACTTTTTTGTTTAATTTACACATTGGACCATAGGAAAAATGACACTACAGCTACAGAGGTGACCGTCTGATAGCCCAGCTCGACTATCCATCTCTACTGAAGACCCTTTCAGCTTTTTGAGAGTTGGGTGGAGGACATCATCTCTGAAAATAGGGTCCCACAGCTGCACCCCATCAGTGGGAGCAGGACTCTTTTAACTCTTAGAAGAGTCAATGCTCTGAGACCATGGGGGGTGCTTTTCCCCCTCTCTTCGTCACTGAGGATGATTTCATTTTTCAGGGATTAGAGAGGGTGGTCCATATGGTGGACTGCAGGTATGGAGAGCTGTTGTCATCGTATTAGATAGATAAGAATGATTATATGTATTGTAGAAATGTCTCCTATCATGTTCCCTAATTTTTTATTATGTCCACATCCTGGTCCCCATCTTGGACATCATAACAAACGTGCACTTTTTTGTTTAATTTACACATTGGACCATAGGAAAAATGACACTACAGCTACAGAGGTGACCGTCTGATAGCCCAGCTCGACTATCCATCTCTACTGAAGACCCTTTCAGCTTTTTGAGAGTTGGGTGGAGGACATCATCTCTGAAAATAGGGTCCCACAGCTGCACCCCATTAGTGGGAGCAGAACTCTTTTAACTCTTAGAAGAGTCAATGCTCTGAGACCATGGGGGGCGCTTAGCCCCCTCTCTTCGTCACTGAGGATGATTTCATTTTTCAGGGATTAGAGAGGGTGGTCCTTATGGTGGACTGCAGGTATGGAGAGCTGTTGTCATCGTATTAGATAGATAAGAATGATTATATGTATTGTAGAAATGTCTCCTATCATGTTCCCTAATTTTTTATTATGTCCACATCCTGGTCCCCATCTTGGACATCATAACAAACGTGCACTTTTTTGTTTAATTTACACATTGGACCATAGGAAAAATGACACTACAGATACAGAGGTGACCGTCTGATAGCCCAGCTCGACTATCCATCTCTACTGAAGACCCTTTCAGCTTTTTGAGAGTTGGGTGGAGGACATCATCTCTGAAAATAGGGTCCCACAGCTGCACCCCATCAGTGGGAGCAGGACTCTTAGGACTCTTAGAAGAGTCAATGCTCTGAGACCATGGGGGGCGCTTAGCCCCCTCTCTTCGTCACTGAGGATGATTTCATTTTTCAGGGATTAGAGAGGGTGGTCCTTATGGTGGACTGCAGGTATGGAGAGCTGTTGTCATCGTATTGGATAGATAAGAATGATTATATGTATTGTAGAAATGTCTCCTATCATGTTCCCTAATTTTTTATTATGTCCACATCCTGGTCCCCATCTTGGACATCAAAACAAACGGCACTTTTTTGTTTAATTTACACATTGGACAATAGGAAAAATGACACTACAGCTACAGAGGTGACCGTCTGATAGCCCAGCTCGACTATCCATCTCTTCTGAAGACCCTTTCAGCTTTTTGAGAGTTGGGTGGAGGACATCATCTCTGAAAATAGGGTCCCACAGCTGCACCCCATCAGTGGGAGCAGGACTCATTTAACTCTTAGAAGAGTCAATGCTCTGAGACCATGGGGGGCGCTTAGCCCCCTCTCTTCGTCACTGAGGATGATTTCATTTTTCAGGGATTAGAGAGGGTGGTCCTGATGGTGGACTGCAGGTATGGAGAGCTGTTGTCATCGTATTAGATAGATAAGAATGATTATATGTATTGTAGAAATGTCTCCTATCATGTTCCCTAATTTTTTATTATGTCCACATCCTGGTCCCCATCTTGGACATCATAACAAACGTGCACTTTTTTGTTTAATTTACACATTGGACCATAGGAAAAATGACACTACAGCTACAGAGGTGACCGTCTGTTAGCCCAGCTCGACTATCCATCTCTACTGAAGACCCTTTCAGCTTTTTGAGAGTTGGGTGGAGGACATCATCTCTGAAAATAGGGTCCCACAGCTGCACCTCATCAGTGGGAGCAGGACTCATTTAGCTCTTAGAAGAGTCAATGCTCTGAGACCATGGGGGGCGCTTAGCCCCCTCTCTTCGTCACTGAGGATGATTTCATTTTTCAGGGATTAGAGAGGGTGGTCCTTATGGTGGACTGCAGGTATGGAGAGCTGTTGTCATCGTATTAGATAGATAAGAATGATTATATGTATTGTAGAAATGTCTCCTATCATGTTCCCTAATTTTTTATTATGTCCACATCCTGGTCCCCATCTTGGACATCATAACAAACGTGCACTTTTTTGTTTAATTTACACATTGGACCATAGGAAAAATGACACTACAGCTACAGAGGTGACCGTCTGATAGCCCAGCTCGACTATCCATCTCTACTGAAGACACTTTCAGCTTTTTGAGAGTTGGGTGGAGGACATCATCTCTGAAAATAGGGTCCCACAGCTGCACCCCATCAGTGGGAGCAGGACTCTTTTAACTCTTAGAATAGTCAATGCTCTGAGACCATGGGGGGCGCTTAGCCCCCTCTCTTCGTCACTGAGGATGATTTCATTTTTCAGGGATTAGAGAGGGTGGTCCTAATGGTGGACTGCAGGTATGGAGAGCTGTTGTCATCGTATTAGATAGATAAGAATGATTATATGTATTGTAGAAATGTCTCCTATCATGTTCCCTAATTTTTTATTATGTCCACATCCTGGTCCCCATCTTGGACATCATAACAAACGTGCACTTTTTTGTTTAATTTACACATTGGACCATAGGAAAAATGACACTACAGCTACAGAGGTGACCGTCTGATAGCCCAGCTCGACTATCCATCTCTACTGAAGACCCTTTCAGCTTTTTGAGAGTTGGGTGGAGGACATCATCTCTGAAAATAGGGTCCCACAGCTGCACCCCATCAGTGGGAGCAGGACTCTTTTAACTCTTAGAAGAGTCAATGCTCTGAGACCATGCGGGGCGCTTAGCCCCCTCTCTTCGTCACTGAGGATGATTTCATTTTTCAGGGATTAGAGAGGGTGGTCCTGATGGTGGACTGCAGGTATGGAGAGCTGTTGTCATCGTATTAGATAGATAAGAATTATTTTATGTATTGTAGAAATGTCTCCTATCATGTTCCCTAATTTTTTATTATGTCCACATCCTGGTCCCCATCTTGGACATCATAACAAACGTGCACTTTTTTGTTTAATTTACACATTGGACCATAGGAAAAATGACACTACAGCTACAGAGGTGACCGTCTGTTAGCCCAGCTCGACTATCCATCTCTACTGAAGACCCTTTCAACTTTTTGAGAGTTGGGTGGAGGACATCATCTCTGAAAATAGGGTCCCACAGCTGCACCTCATCAGTGGGAGCAGGACTCATTTAACTCTTAGAAGAGTCAATGCTCTGAGACCATGGGGGGCGCTTAGCCCCCTCTCTTCGTCACTGAGGATGATTTCATTTTTCAGGGATTAGAGAGGGTGGTCCTTATGGTGGACTGCAGGTATGGAGAGCTGTTGTCATCGTATTAGATAGATAAGAATGATTATATGTATTGTAGAAATGTCTCCTATCATGTTCCCTAATTTTTTATTATGTCCACATCCTGGTCCCCATCTTGGACATCATAACAAACGTGCACTTTTTTGTTTAATTTACACATTGGACCATAGGAAAAATGACACTACAGCTACAGAGGTGACCGTCTGATAGCCCAGCTCGACTATCCATCTCTACTGAAGACACTTTCAGCTTTTTGAGAGTTGGGTGGAGGACATCATCTCTGAAAATAGGGTCCCACAGCTGCACCCCATCAGTGGGAGCAGGACTCTTTTAACTCTTAGAATAGTCAATGCTCTGAGACCATGGGGGGCGCTTAGCCCCCTCTCTTCGTCACTGAGGATGATTTCATTTTTCAGGGATTAGAGAGGGTGGTCCTTATGGTGGACTGCAGGTATGGAGAGCTGTTGTCATTGTATTAGATAGATAAGAATGATTATATGTATTGTAGAAATGTCTCCTATCATGTTCCCTAATTTTTTATTATGTCCACATCCTGGTCTCCATCTTGGACATCATAACAAACGTGCACTTTTTTGTTTAATCTACACATTGGACCATAGGAAAAATGACACTACAGCTACAGAGGTGACCGTCTGATAGCCCAGCTCGACTATCCATCTCTACTGAAGACCCTTTCAGCTTTTTGAGAGTTGGGTGGAGGACATCATCTCTGAAAATAGGGTCCCACAGCTGCACCCCATCAGTGGGAGCAGGACTCTTTTAACTCTTAGAAGAGTCAATGCTCTGAGACCATGGGGGGCGCTTAGCCCCCTCTCTTCGTCACTGAGGATGATTTCATTTTTCAGGGATTAGAGAGGGTGGTCCTTATGGTGGACTGCAGGTATGGAGAGCTGTTGTCATCGTATTAGATAGATAAGAATGATTATATGTATTGTAGAAATGTCTCCTATCATGTTCCCTCATTTTTTATTATGTCCACATCCTGGTCCCCATCTTGGACATCATAACAAACGTGCACTTTTTTGTTTAATTTACACATTGGACCATAGGAAAAATGACACTACAACTACAGAGGTGACCGTCTGATAGCCCAGCTCGACTATCAATCTCTACTGAAGACCCTTTCAGCTTTTTGAGAGTTGGGTGGAGGACATCATCTCTGAAAATAGGGTCCCACAGCTGCACCCCATCAGTGGGAGCAGGACTCTTTTAACTCTTAGAAGAGTCAATGCTCTGAGACCATGGGGGGCGCTTAGCCCCCTCTCTTCGTCACTGAGGATGATTTCATTTTTCAGGGATTAGAGAGGGTGGTCCTTATGGTGGACTGCAGGTATGGAGAGCTGTTGTCATCGTATTAGATAGATAAGAATGATTATATGTATTGTAGAAATGTCTCCTATCATGTTCTCTAATTTTTTATTATGTCCACATCCTGGTCCCCATCTTGGACATCATAACAAACGTGCACTTTTTTGTTTAATTTACACATTGGACCATAGGAAAAATGACACTACAGCTACAGAGGTGACCGTCTGATAGCCCAGCTCGACTATCCATCTCTACTGAAGACCCTTTCAGCTTTTTGAGAGTTGGGTGGAGGACATCATCTCTGAAAATAGGGTCCCACAGCTGCACCCCATCAGTGGGAGCAGGACTCTTTTAACTCTTAGAAGAGTCAATGCTCTGAGACCATGGGGGGCGCTTAGCCCCCTCTCTTCGTCACTGAGGATGATTTCATTTTTCAGGGATTAGAGAGGGTGGTCCTTATGGTGGACTGCAGGTATGGAGAGCTGTTGTCATCGTATTAGATAGATAAGAATGATTTTATGTATTGTAGAAATGTCTCCTATCATGTTCCCTAATTTTTTATTATGTCCACATCCTGGTCCCCATCTTGGACATCATAACAAACGTGCACTTTTTTGTTTAATTTACACATTGGACCATAGGAAAAATGACACTACAGCTACAGAGGTGACCGTCTGATAGCCCAGCTCGACTATCCATCTCTACTGAAGACCCTTTCAGCTTTTTGAGAGTTGGGTGGAGGACATCATCTCTGAAAATAGGGTCCCACAGCTGCACCCCATCAGTGGGAGCAGGACTCTTTTAACTCTTAGAAGAGTCAATGCTCTGAGACCATGGGGGGCGCTTAGCCCCCTCTCTTCGTCACTGAGGATGATTTCATTTTTCAGGGATTAGAGAGGGTGGTCCTGATGGTGGACTGCAGGTATGGAGAGCTGTTGTCATCGTATTAGATAGATAAGAATGATTATATGTATTGTAGAAATGTCTCCTATCATGTTCCCTAATTTTTTATTATGTCCACATCCTGGTCCCCATCTTGGACATCATAACAAACGTGCACTTTTTTGTTTAATTTACACATTGGACCATAGGAAAAATGACACTACAGCTACAGAGGTGACCGTCTGTTAGCCCAGCTCGACTATCCATCTCTACTGAAGACCCTTTCAGCTTTTTGAGAGTTGGGTGGAGGACATCATCTCTGAAAATAGGGTCCCACAGCTGCACCTCATCAGTGGGAGCAGGACTCATTTAACTCTTAGAAGAGTCAATGCTCTGAGACCATGGGGGGCGCTTAGCCCCCTCTCTTCGTCACTGAGGATGATTTCATTTTTCAGGGATTAGAGAGGGTGGTCCTTATGGTGGACTGCAGGTATGGAGAGCTGTTGTCATCGTATTAGATAGATAAGAATGATTATATGTATTGTAGAAATGTCTCCTATCATGTTCCCTAATTTTTTATTATGTCCACATCCTGGTCCCCATCTTGGACATCATGACAAACGTGCACTTTTTTGTTTAATTTACACATTGGACCATAGGAAAAATGACACTACAGCTACAGAGGTGACCGTCTGATAGCCCAGCTCGACTATCCATCTCTACTGAAGACCCTTTCAGCTTTTTGAGAGTTGGGTGGAGGACATCATCTCTGAAAATAGGGTCCCACAGCTGCACCCCATCAGTGGGAGCAGGACTCTTTTAACTCTTAGAATAGTCAATGCTCTGAGACCATGGGGGGCGCTTAGCCCCCTCTCTTCGTCACTGAGGATGATTTCATTTTTCAGGGATTAGAGAGGGTGGTCCTTATGGTGGACTGCAGGTATGGAGAGCTGTTGTCATTGTATTAGATAGATAAGAATGATTATATGTATTGTAGAAATGTCTCCTATCATGTTCCCTAATTTTTTATTATGTCCACATCCTGGTCCCCATCTTGGACATCATAACAAACGTGCACTTTTTTGTTTAATTTACACATTGGACCATAGGAAAAATGACACTACAGCTACAGAGGTGACCGTCTGATAGCCCAGCTCGACTATCCATCTCTACTGAAGACCCTTTCAGCTTTTTGAGAGTTGGGTGGAGGACATCATCTCTGAAAATAGGGTCCCACAGCTGCACCCCATCAGTGGGAGCAGGACTCTTTTAACTCTTAGAAGAGTCAATGCTCTGAGACCATGGGGGGCGCTTAGCCCCCTCTCTTCGTCACTGAGGATGATTTCATTTTTCAGGGATTAGAGAGGGTGGTCCTTATGGTGGACTGCAGGTATGGAGAGCTGTTGTCATCGTATTAGATAGATAAGAATGATTTTATGTATTGTAGAAATGTCTCCTATCATGTTCCCTAATTTTTTATTATGTCCACATCCTGGTCCCCATCTTGGACATCATAACAAACGTGCACTTTTTTGTTTAATTTACACATTGGACCATAGGAAAAATGACACTACAGCTACAGAGGTGACCGTCTGATAGCCCAGCTCGACTATCCATCTCTACTGAAGACCCTTTCAGCTTTTTGAGAGTTGGGTGGAGGACATCATCTCTGAAAATAGGGTCCCACAGCTGCACCCCATCAGTGGGAGCAGGACTCTTTTAACTCTTAGAAGAGTCAATGCTCTGAGACCATGGGGGGCGCTTAGCCCCCTCTCTTCGTCACTGAGGATGATTTCATTTTTCAGGGATTAGAGAGGGTGGTCCTTATGGTGGACTGCAGGTATGAAGAGCTGTTGTCATCGTATTAGATAGATAAGAATGATTATATGTATTGTAGAAATGTCTCCTATCATGTTCCCTAATTTTTTATTTAGTCCACATCCTGGTCCCCATCTTGGACATCATAACAAACGTGCACTTTTTTGTTTAATTTACACATTGGACCATAGGAAAAATGACACTACAGCTACAGAGGTGACCGTCTGATAGCCCAGCTCGACTTTCCATCTCTACTGAAGACCCTTTCAGCTTTTTGAGAGTTGGGTGGAGGACATCATCTCTGAAAATAGGGTCCCACAGCTGCACCCCATCAGTGGGAGCAGGACTCTTTTAACTCTTAGAAGAGTCAATGCTCTGAGACCATGGGGGGCGCTTAGCCCCCTCTCTTCGTCACTGAGGATGATTTCATTTTTCAGGGATTAGAGAGGGTGGTCCTTATGGTGGACTGCAGGTATGGAGAGCTGTTGTCATCGTATTAGATAGATAAGAATGATTATATGTATTGTAGAAATGTCTCCTATCATGTTCCCTAATTTTTTATTATGTCCACATCCTGGTCCCCATCTTGGACATCATAATAAACGTGCACTTTTTTGTTTAATTTACACATTGGACCATAGGAAAAATGACACTACAGCTACAGAGGTGACTGTCTGATAGCCCAGCTCGACTATCCATCTCTACTGAAGACCCTTTCAGCTTTTTGAGAGTTGGGTGGAGGACATCATCTCTGAAAATAGGGTCCCACAGCTGCACCCCATCAGTGGGAGCAGGACTCTTTTAACTCTTAGAAGAGTCAATGCTCTGAGACCATGGGGGGCGCTTAGCCCCCTCTCTTCGTCACTGAGGATGATTTCATTTTTCAGGGATTAGAGAGGGTGGTCCTTATGGTGGACTGCAGGTATGGAGAGCTGTTGTCATCGTATTAGATAGATAAGAATGATTATATGTATTGTAGAAATGTCTCCTATCATGTTCCCTAATTTTTTATTTAGTCCACATCCTGGTCCCCATCTTGGACATCATAACAAACGTGCACTTTTTTGTTTAATTTACACATTGGACCATAGGAAAAATGACACTACAGCTACAGAGGTGACCGTCTGATAGCCCAGCTCGACTATCCATCTCTACTGAAGACCCTTTCAGCTTTTTGAGAGTTGGGTGGAGGACATCATCTCTGAAAATAGGGTCCCACAGCTGCACCCCATCAGTGGGAGCAGGACTCTTTTAACTCTTAGAAGAGTCAATGCTCTGAGACCATGGGGGGCGCTTAGCCCCCTCTCTTCGTCACTGAGGATGATTTCATTTTTCAGGGATTAGAGAGGGTGGTCCTTATGGTGGACTGCAGGTATGGAGAGCTGTTGTCATCGTATTAGATAGATAAGAATGATTATATGTATTGTAGAAATGTCTCCTATCATGTTCCCTAATTTTTTATTATGTCCACATCCTGGTCCCCATCTTGGACATCATAATAAACGTGCACTTTTTTGTTTAATTTACACATTGGACCATAGGAAAAATGACACTACAGCTACAGAGGTGACCGTCTGATAGCCCAGCTCGACTATCCATCTCTACTGAAGACCCTTTCAGCTTTTTGAGAGTTGGGTGGAGGACATCATCTCTGAAAATAGGGTCCCACAGCTGCACCCCATCAGTGGGAGCAGGACTCTTTTAACTCTTAGAAGAGTCAATGCTCTGAGACCATGGGGGGCGCTTAGCCCCCTCTCTTCGTCACTGAGGATGATTTCATTTTTCAGGGATTAGAGAGGGTGGTCCTTATGGTGGACTGCAGGTATGGAGAGCTGTTGTCATCGTATTAGATAGATAAGAATGATTTTATGTATTGTAGAAATGTCTCCTATCATGTTCCCTAATTTTTTATTATGTCCACATCCTGGTCCCCATCTTGGACATCATAACAAACGTGCACTTTTTTGTTTAATTTACACATTGGACCATAGGAAAAATGACACTACAGCTACAGAGGTGACCGTCTGATAGCCCAGCTCGACTATCCATCTCTACTGAAGACCCTTTCAGCTTTTTGAGAGTTGGGTGGAGGACATCATCTCTGAAAATAGGGTCCCACAGCTGCACCCCATCAGTGGGAGCAGGACTCTTTTAACTCTTAGAAGAGTCAATGCTCTGAGACCATGGGGGGCGCTTAGCCCCCTCTCTTCGTCACTGAGGATGATTTCATTTTTCAGGGATTAGAGAGGGTGGTCCTTATGGTGGACTGCAGGTATGGAGAGCTGTTGTCATCGTATTAGATAGATAAGAATGATTATATGTATTGTAGAAATGTCTCCTATCATGTTCCCTAATTTTTTATTATGTCCACATCCTGGTCCCCATCTTGGACATCATAATAAACGTGCACTTTTTTGTTTAATTTACACATTGGACCATAGGAAAAATGACACTACAGCTACAGAGGTGACCGTCTGATAGCCCAGCTCGACTATCCATCTCTACTGAAGACCCTTTCAGCTTTTTGAGAGTTGGGTGGAGGACATCATCTCTGAAAATAGGGTCCCACAGCTGCACCCCATCAGTGGGAGCAGGACTCTTTTAACTCTTAGAAGAATCAATGCTCTGAGACCATGGGGGGCGCTTAGCCCCCTCTCTTCGTCACTGAGGATGATTTCATTTTTCAGGGATTAGAGAGGGTGGTCCTTATGGTGGACTGCAGGTATGGAGAGCTGTTGTCATCGTATTAGATAGATAAGAATGATTATATGTATTGTAGAAATGTCTCCTATCATGTTCCCTAATTTTTTATTATGTCCACATCCTGGTCCCCATCTTGGACAAACAGTATTTAAACAACAGGCCTAAACACATCCTATACTGCAACTGGCCTAATACCATTTCTTCTGTTGGCTTGTTTATGAATGCCACATAAGGCTTCTGATATAATATCACTGTGCTATAGTTCTTTAAGTTAGTTGTAGTATAGCCTTGGTCCAGGGTTCTTGGACTGATTGCCTTTTCTCGGGGTCAAGAAGGAATTTTTACCCTGTCGTTTCCAGGTTTTTTGCCTTCTTCTGGATCAATGGCTTTAGGTATAGGTAGAGACTGTATTTAATAAAGTGTTCAAAAATGAATGATCTGTCTTCTCATTATATTTTATATCAGTTATTTGTATACATTAATTCTCAATTTTATATTCCAGAAATTTTTGTTAATTTTAAAGGGGTAGAATAATACAGGAAAGAAAAGAAATTATCAGTTAAAACATATTTTTCCAATGTCAAATTCTTGAAGGAAAGTGGGTGGGAATGGAAGGAGGGAAGGGAAATGAGAAGAACTTTAATAAGAGAGGAGAGGAGAGGGAATGGAGGATCAATCTGCGTAACACCTTCTTAATCATAACTGTAAAAGCCTAAAATGTTGATAAATAGCAATGTATTAAAATATAACTTGTAGTAAAAAAAAAGAAAACAGAGAAGAGAGAATTAATAGAGAAGTAAGTCTAAAATAGGAAAGAAAGAAGGGAGAGAGCATCCTGAAAGAAAGGGGAAGCTTCTTAAAAATGTCAAGGGAATATATTTGTCCAAGCCTGCCATCTGCAGCAATATGAAGGATAAGTGTTGTTAAATGTGGCATGACACATTTCATAATAGTTGTGGGGACGTATTTACATGGGAGAGATTTTATTCAGTTTGGAAGGCGTATAATAATACGTAATACCATCTAGAGAAAAGCTTAAAATGTGGTTCAAAAAGATTAGTACAACTACTTGATCGGTAAGCTTATTTAAGGCAATTCTGCCAATTAGTTTCTGAGAAAACTTTACAAAGATCTCTTTTCCAATTAAGAGCATGTGATGATTTCACAAATTGGAGATCTTCATTAAAGATATCGTAAAAATTCCTGGTTTTCCACAGAATAGAGCTGTCTGGATTAGAAAAAAGGGAATTCACAGATGAAGGTATATGTTTACTTTTTATCAAGTTATGGGTGGCGTATTTAATGGACAAGAATGAGAGAAAGTCTGAATTCAACAAGGCAAATTTCTGTTTTAATTTCTGGAAGGAGGTAAAATCGGACTCTTCAAAGAAATCTCCAAACTTTTTGATGCCCCTGTCTATCCATGCTTTGGGAGCTTTGAGATCCGAGAATTCCTCAACAATCGAAACAGAATGATCTTTAATACTGTCAATTTTTAAAGAATGGGACTTTGGACTTCTAGTGGCAAATTTCTTCCAGGCGAAGATGGCAGCCGAAATAGTTGGGTGTTTAGGGAGAGGAAGGAAAGGATTAATTATATGGTGGAGAATTAAACTACGAAGGGAGGAATATTTGTTTTAGGAGAGTTTGAGGTCAATCCAGGCCGACTCTGAATTGTTGACAATCCAGTCTCTACTATTATTGATTAAATAAGAGTGGTAATATGCTATTATATTGAGAACATCGAATCCACCTCTAATTTTACATTTAAAAAGAAGATTCTTTTGTACCCTGGTTTTTTTATTGTTCCAGATAAATCTATTAAGGAGATTTTGAAGTTGATTAAGAAACTTAAGAGGAATAATTAGGGGAATGGCTCTAAAGCTGGGTTCACACTAAACGACAGCGACAACGACGTCGCTGTTACGTCACCATTTTCGGTGACGTAACAGCGACCTTGTAAGTCGCTGTTATGATCGCTGCTTAGCTGTCAAACACAGCAGAAGCAGCGATCATAACGTCGCTGTGCTACATGTTCAGAGAGCAGGGAACCGCGCTTAGCGCTGGCTCCTTGCTCTCCTACAGTACACATCGGGTTAATTAACCCGATGTGTGCTGCAGCTACATGTCACAGTTCAGAGAGAAGGGAGCCGCGCGCACCGCTTAGCGCTGGCTCCTTGCTCTCCTTGCTACAGAACACATGGGGTTAATTACCCGATGCGTACTGCAGCCACATGTCACAGTGCAGGCGCCGGCGCTGGCAGCAAGAGCGGAAGCTGGTAACGAAGGTAAATATCGGGTAACCAGGGAAAGGTCTTCCCTTGGTTACCCGATGTTTACGCTGGTTACAGTTTACCGCAGGTGCCAGTGCCGGCTCCTGCTCGCTTCATTTCGTCGCTCTTTCGCTGTTACACACAGCGATGTGTGTGTCACAGCGGGAGAGTGACGACCAAAAAATGAAGCTGGACATTCCTAAACGACCGGCGACCTCACAGCAGGGGCCAGGTCGTTGCTGGATGTCACACACAGCGACAGCGATGGGACGTCGCTGCAACGTCACAGAAAATGGTGACGTAGCAGCGACGTCGTTGTCGTTGTCGCTGTGTGTGACACCAGCTTTAGAATATATAAAAGTGTGGGAAGGGAAATCATTTTAAATGAGAAGAGAAGTTTTTGAAATCTTGTTCTAGAGATTTGATGATACTTTCCAAATTTACATTAATTAACCCCTTCACGACCGGACGATTTTTCGCTTTCCGTTTTTTTTTCGCCATTCTTTTTCTGAGAGACGTAACTTTTTTATTTTTCAGTCAATATGGTCATGTGAGGGCTCATTTTTTGCGGAACGAGCTGTACTTTTAAATGAAAGCATCAGTTTTACCATATAGTGTACTAGAAAATGGCAAAAAAAATCCAAATGCTGAAAAATTGCAAAAAAAGTGCGATAGCACTATGGTTTTTGAGATATTTTATTCACTGTGTTCACTATATGGTAAAACAGATGTTTGGGTGTGATGCCTCAGGTCAGTGCGAGTTCGTAGACACCAAACATGTGTAGGTTTACTTTTATATAAGGGGTTTAAAAAAAAACGGAAGTTTGTCCGAAAAAAGTGGTGCACGTTTTACGCCATATTCCGTGACCCGTAGCGTTCTCATTTTTCGGGATCTATGGCTTAATGATGGCTGATTTTTTGCGTCTCGAGCTGACGTTTTTAACGGTACCATTTTTGCGCAGATGCTACGTTTTGATCGCCTCTTATTGCATTTTGCGCAAAAGTTGTGGCGACAAAAAAACCGTTTTGGCCTTTGGAATTTTTTTGCCGCTACGCAGTATACTGATCATATTAACTGATTTTATATTTTGATAGATCGGGCGTTTCTGAACGCAGCGATACCGAATGTGTGTATATTTTTTATTTTTTTAACCCCTTCAGCCCCCAGCCTGTTTTCACCTTAAAGACCCGGCCATTTTTTGCAATTTTGACCAGTGTCACTTTGACAGGTTATAACTCTGGTACACTTCAACGGATTCTGGCGATTCTGACATTGTTTTTTCGTGACATATTGTTCTTCATGTCAGTGGTAAATTTAGGCCAATATGTTTTGCGTTTATTTGTGAAAATTTCGGAAATTTGGTGAAAATTTTGAAAATTTCGCAGTTTTCAAAATTTGAAATTTCATGCCCATAAATCTGAGAGATATGTCACACAAAATAGTTACTAAATAATATTTCCCACTTGTCTGCTTTACACCAGCGTAATTTTTGAAAAAAAATAAAATTTCCGTTAGGAAGTTAGAAGGGTTCAAAGTTCATCAGCAATTTCTCATTTTTCCAACAAAATTTACAAAAGAAAATTTTTTAGGTACCGCATCACATTTGGAGTGATTTGAGAAACCTAGGCGAAAGAAAATACCCAAAAGTGACCCCATTCTAAAATCTGCCCCCCTCACTCTGCTCAAAACCACATCCAAGAAGTTTATTAACCCTTTAGGAGCTTCACAGCAACCAAAACAATGTAGAAGAAAAAAATGAAAATTTTACTTTTTTAACACAAAAATGTTACTTTAGCAGTAAAAATTAGTATTTTCACAAGGGTATCAGGAAAAATGCATCATAAAATGTATCGTGCATTTTCTCCTGAGTACGCAAATACCTCATATGTGGTGGAAATCAAATGTTTGGGCACACAGCAGGACTCGAAAGGCAAGGAGCGCCATTTGAATTTTTGAGTGCAAAATTATCTGCACTCATTATCGGACGCCTTCTCGGGTTTGAAGACTCCCTGAGGTGCCTAAACAATGGAGCTCCCCCAAAAGTGACCCCATTTTGGAAACTAGAGCCCTCAAATATTTTTTCTACATGTTTGATGTGCACTTTTAACCCCTGGGTCTTTCACAGAAGTTTATAATGTTGAGCCGTGAAAAGAAAAAAAATTTTTTTTACCACAAAACTGTTGCTTCAACCAGGTAGCTTTTTTTTATCACAAGGGTATCAGGAAAAAATGCACCATAAAATGTATTGTGCATTTTCTCCTGAGTACGCAGATACCCCATGTGTGGTGGAAATCAAATGTTTGGGCACACGGCAGGACTCGGAAGGCAAGGAGCGCCATTTGAATTTTTGAGTGCAAAATTAGCTGCACTCATTAGCGGACGCCATGTCGGGTTTGAAGACTCCCTGAGGTGCCTAAACAATAGAGCTCCCCCATAAGTGACCCCATTTTGGAAACTAGAGCCCTCAGATATTTTTTCTAGATGTTTGATGTGCACTTTGAACCCCTGGGAGCTTCACAGAAGTTTATAATGTTGAGCCGTGAAAAAAAAAAATTTTTTTTTTACCACAAAACTGTTGCTTCAACCAGGTAGCTTTTTTTATCACAAGGGTATCAGGAAAAAATGCACCATGAAATGTATTGTGCATTTTCTCCTGAGTATGCAGATACCCCATATGTGGTGGAAATCAAATGTTTGGGCACACAGCAGGACTCGGAAGGCAAGGAGCGCCATTTCACAGCAAAATTGGTTGGAATTATTAGCGGACGCCATGTTGCGTTTGGAGACCCCCTGAAGTGCCTAAACAATGGAGCTCCCCCACAATTGACCCCATTTTGGAAACTAGACCCCTCATGGAATTTATCTAGCTGTTTAGTGAGCACTTTGAACCCCTGGAGGCTTCACAAACGTTTGTAATGTTCAGCTGTGAAAATATTTTATTCTTTTTTTTACTACAAAATTGTTTTTTCAAACAGGTAGCTTTTTTTCACAAGGGTATCCGGAAAAAATGCACATAAAATGTATTGTGCAATTTCTCCTGAGTACACAGGTACCTCATATGTAGTGGAAATCAATTGTTTGGGCGTACGGCGGGGCTTAGAAGAGAAGGAGCGCCATTTCACACTAAAATTGATTGGAATTATTAGCAGACGCCATGTTGCATTTGGAGACCCCCTGAGGTACCTAAACAATGGAGCTCCCCCACATGTGATCCCATTTTGGAAACTAGACCCCCCATACAAAAAAATTAGTTTGGCGAAAAAAAAAATACAGACATCAGTAAAAAAAAAAAAAAAGAAAAAAAAAAATATGAGCGCCTGCCACTAAGACCAGTGCCAAACGTGAGAGCAATGCACGAGTCTCGCATCGCATCATCCACTCCAGTCTGGAAGCGAGCAACTGCGCTGGATAATGCGATGCAAGAGGGCGGGGCGGCAGATGAGAAAGGGCGCAGCGGATGGAAGATGGGAAAGGGCGCAGCGGATGGAGGAGCGGCAGAGGATGGGAAAGGGCGCAGCGGATGGAAGATGGGAAAGGGCGCAGCGGATGGAGGAGCGGCAGAGGATGGGAAAGGGCGCAGCAGATGGATGATGGGAAATGGCGCAGCGGATGGAGGAGCGGCGGAGGATGGGGGGGAGGGAGGTGAGATGGGGATACCTACCTTACAGGATGGATCTAGCCAGCAGGATCACAGCAGACAGAAGAGGCAGCAGATGAAGGAGGCAACAGATTGAGGAGAGTGAGAGGGGGCAGTAGATGAAGAGGATGGGAG